>NC_057712.1:36514174-36578135 GCF_004010195.1 Chiloscyllium plagiosum
ATCTTTGGACTGTGGGAGGAAACCGGAGCACCCGGAGGAAACCCACGAAGACATGGGGAGAACGTCAGTCAGTCGCCGGAGGCAGGAATTGAACCCGGGTCTCTGGCGCTGTGAGGCAGCAGTGCTAACCACTGTGCCACCGTGCCGCCCATAATGCTAGTGTCCTAGGGAGTGTTGCTGAACAAAGAGACCTTGGAGTGCAGGTTCATAGCTCCTTGAAATTTGAGTCGTAGGTAGATAGGATAGTGAAGGTGGTGTTTAGTACGCTTTCCTTTATTGGTCAGAGTATTGAGTACAGGAGTTGGGAGGTCATGTTGTGACTGTACAGGACATTGGTTAGGCCACTTTTGGAATATTGCGTATAATTCTGGTCTCCTTCCTATCGGAAAGGTGTCGTGAAATTTGAAAGGGTTCAGAAAAGTTGTGTTGTTGCCAGGGTTGGAGAATTTGAGCTATTGGGAGAGGTTGAATAGGCTAGGGCTGTTTTCCCTGGAGCGTCAGAGGCTGAGGGGTGACCTTATAGAGGTTTACAAAATTATGAAGGGCATGGATAAGGTAAATAGGCAAAGTCTTTTCCCTGGGGTTGGGGAGTCCAGAACTAGAGGGCATAGGTTTAGGGTGAGAGGGGAAAGATATAAAAGAGACCTAAGAGGCAACATTTTCACACAGAGGGTGGTACATGTATGGAATGAGCTGCCAGAGGAAGTGGTGGAGGCTGGTACAGTTGCAACATTTAAGAGGCATTTGAATAGGTATATGAAAAGGAAAGGTTTGGAGGGATATGGGCTGGGCGCTGGCAGGTGAGACTAGATTGGGTTGGGATATCTGGTCCGAATGGACGGTTTGGACCAAAGGGTCTGTTTCCATGCTGTACATCTCTATGACTCTATATTTTTGGGTGCTTTCATAGTTAAATACTTCTGCGTTCCACACATGGAGCAAAGACAAAATGTACTTTTCAGTTAGATCAACACTAGAACCTAGGAGAATACTTAATCAAAGTATGGAGATAATTAAAGCTCTATTTACAAAACAAACACACTATCCTTATTTTCATGAAGGGGTGGTAAATACTTGACGGTTAGAGATTTGATTATTCAAATATTACAGATGTGTTATAGAATATATGAATATATGGATAGATAAGGATTAGAAAGATATGGGCCAAGTGAAGAGAAATGGGGTTAGTGTAGATGGACATTTTGTTTGGCATGGACCAGTTTGGGCCAAAGTGCTAGACTCCGTGCTTTAGGACTCTTATAATATTCACTTAGAAGGAACAAGTTATACTTTCAGTTTTTATTAAACTAATTGTTTGTGCCTAAGCCTAGACATTCTACTTCAAGCTAGGAATTGATACACAAATATAGACAGCTATAGCTTAAATACAGAAGTATATTACTGACCTTACAACGCCATTTTCTAGCCCTCCAGCAATAACATTGACAGATACACCTTCAGGTTGATTGGAAAAAGCTACTGAGCAGATTATTTCTCGGCAATGTACATGGCCACTGAGATCTCCATTTACTGTCCATAGCCTCAGGTCACTACCACCACCAACTGGAGGAAAAAGAATGTACAATTGAATTATTTTTTAAGGTAACCCATGTTACAGAGGACAAACTGATGCGTTCACTGATATTAAAAGACTCAAAAGCTAAAGTGGATACTGGGAGAAAACAAAGAATTCAACAAAGGGGTGGTTAATAATTTTTCCTTTGGCTTTATTCTGTATTTTATTTCATATTTATTTAAGGAATCTTCTGTTCCTTTTTAACAGCCAGTTTCAGAGTAATGCTACCTTTGAACTATCCCAATGTGCCACTGTCACATCATCATTATAACATTGCCATTTTAAAAATGGCAATCATTCTTATAGTTTGAGATTTGTCACTAGAGAGAAGGGAAAGATGTCAGAATGGAGAATCACACCTACACAACCTATCGAACCTTCTACAACTGTCTAACATGAGCCAACGATAGCGTGGGAATATAGTTCACATTGCATTCTCTGTCAAAAATAACAAGTATCCACAATCTCACCAGTTTAGAAGAATATGTTTCTGCTTACCGGAATCACAAACTGTTGCACTATCACCTGTTGTCTCACTCGCAGAAACTGCGGTCACTGGACTTTTATGTCCTGTTAGACTTTGAACATAGCACAACCTATAGGATAAAGAAAGCACAGACAGAAGTTCTCAACAGCTGTAAACCACTTTACAATTCACTATCTTCAAAAAAGTTATAAAAGTCGACATTGTTAAGTCTTGCATTAGAGTCACGATGAAGTATCCCTACCTGTTAGCCAACTTAACATGTTATAATACACTCATTGAATAATTTATAAGGATGTAAAAGCACAAATAACTTACAAAACTTTACAAAATGTTGTCACGAATGAAGAATGTTAGCTGTGAGGAAACACTTGATACGCTGGAGTGCTTTGCTTTCAAACAGGAGAGATTGAGGTGAAATTTGAACAAGGTTTGTAAAATTATAAGCAGTCTAGATAGGGAGGGCCTATTTTTAACAGCAGTGACAATAACCAAGATGCAAACACTTAAAGTAATTGGGAGAAGGATTAGAGGAGATTTTGTTTACTCAGAGGGGGTGAAAGTCTAGTACACTCTGTCTGAAAGGGGGTAGAGGTAAGAAGCCCTCAATGGATCTAAAATTATTTGGATAAGTACTGCATCTGAACTGTTGTAAATTACAAACAACAACTGTAAAGTGGGATTAGGCTAAATACATATTTTGTGACTATAATTTCTGGTGATACAGGATCTAGCGATCACTTTGGTCCTGGATCCCAATACATCAACCTTCAGTGAAAGAAGATTAAGCCACTGCTCCGAACCTAAGAAAAGCACAAGTCTTCATACATAGGAATCCCTGAGGAGAAAGTGAGGTCTGCAGATCAGAGCTGAAATGTGTTGCTGGAACAGCGCAGCAGGTCAGGCAGCATCCAGGGAACAGGAGAATCCACGTTTCAGAACCTGAAGAAGGGCTTATGCCCGAAATGTCGATTCTCCTGTTCCCTGGATGCTGCCTGACCTGCTGCGCTGTTCCAGCAACACATTTCAGCTACATAGGAATCCCATCTGCTGTGGTAAAGTCATTTCATAGAATGAAACATGTTACATCAGGAACCTCCTTTTGCCACAAATGCAACAATTCCTCTGCCTTGATGAAGCTGTAACCCAGCAATGTCCCCAGCGAAGATGGAATTTCAACATAGAATCACCCAGCAGAACTCTTCATTCTTTCTTCGCTTCCTATCTTATCTCTTATCATTTGTAAACTAGGAGATGACTATGACAATCTCTCCTCCCAGTGAATCTTTCCTCTTCCCAAACTTCACCCCTCCCTTTCCTCCTCCTCCACCTCCTCTCCCCTTTCCCTCCTGTGCACAAGCACTGATTTGTCATTCACTGAGACAGAAATAGGCCACTGAGACGTCATTGAATCTGCACCCGTTCATGGCTGATAGAATACTTCAATTCCCTTTACCCAAAATATTCCTATAAGCCTTTATGTCATTAATGATGAAACATTTATCAAACTCTACTTTAAATATACTCAAAAACTGAGATTCACAACTTCTGGGCTAGAAAATGTTAAAGATTCACCACGACCAGAGTAAAAGATTTTCTTCATTCTCTCTTTCACTTGTTGTTACAGAAGTTTCTACATCAAATACTTAAACAGGTGGTCGAGCAGTTTAAAGGATGTATTCATACCTGTTCAAATCCCATATAATGCAGGTCCCATCCTTGCTGACACTGATTAGAATACTGTACGGTTTGCAGACACACAGACTGGTTACTTCATCAGTGTGCCCGAATAAGTGGACTTTTGTTTCCACTTCAATTTCTGAAGACTAAAGAATGGAAACAAAATGAGTTATCAGTGCATTATCTCACACTTAAATATATACTTTCCTGCACTTCTGTTAATCACGACACAGCAAACACAATACAGAAAAGAAACACATGGGAGAAATCTTTCACATCATATTACATAGCCTCTAGGCATCTCATAAGGCATTACAGTCAATGACATACTTAAGAAACACAATCACTCTTTTAATATAGGAAATGCACAGACAGTTTCAATAGTTCAAACTGCCTACCAGATAATCACTCTCTCTGTTTTCATTTGAGGGATAAATTAGCCAAAACACCTGGAAAGCTCCCCATTCTTCTTTGAATATTACGATGGGATCTTAAAGACCCAAAAAGGGCTCTTGATTTATTGTCAGACCTGAAAGACAGCATCTCTGACAGTGCAGCATTTCCTCTGTACTGCAGTGATAGTGTCACCTAGAATACATGAAGTTTTGGAGCATGGCTGGAACACACAATTCTCTGATCCAATACCAGCTTGTATTTATGCAGGACCTTTACAGTAATAAATTGTTTCAAACTGATTTACGTAAGTGTTGTAATAACAAGATACAACAAGCCATAGAAGAGATTTAAGGGCAGATGAACAGAAATTAAGTCTTAAGGACTGAGGTGGAACTGGAGATATGCAGGAAGACATTCCTGAGCTTGGGGACCTGAGCAACTGAAGATGCAGTCACCAATGATGGAGCAATTTAAATTGAGAATGCTCAACAGCCCTGGTTTAGAGAGGTGCAGATATTGTGGGAAGGATGTCAGGCTGGAAACAATTACAGAAATTTCTCAATGGCCAACCACTTGCTATTTAAAAATCATGGATGAGCATTTCAAAATTTCAAAAGGGAGATAGGGTTAGTTAGTGAACACATGGAGAGAAAAGGATTTAGTCTGAGTTAAGGCATGAGTTGCAGAGTTTTTGGATTACTTCAGTTGAGAGACTCCCACCTCGTAGCCAATCTCGGATTTCATTGAAATCAGCAGGTCTGGCAGTAACAAAGGCATGGATAAGAGTTTCAGCAGCAGTTGAACTGAGGCAGATGTAAAGTCAGGTGATGTGTTGGACATGGAAATGATGGTAATAGTGTGGACTTGGTGGGGCGAAGGGGCTGTTTCCATAGTGTAGGGCTTCTATGATATGTAGCAGAGGTGTGCTTGAAAGCTTATCTCATGGTAAAATATGACACCAAATTGTGAACAGTCTGATTCAGCTCCAATCACTTGTCAGGGAAAGGGAACAGAGTTTGTGGTGGGGTCAGAGACAAAGGTTTTGGTCATTCCAATAGTTAATTTAAGGAAATTTCTATTTATTCAGTACTGCATAAGCTGTATGACAATATTAGGGGCAGTAGAGGTCAAGAAAGTAGCATTAAGGCAGATTTGGTATTGTCAGAGTATAATGTGGAACTGATAACATATTTTCAAAAATGTTATCAAGGGGCAGGACATGGATGGAAGCAGATGATGATATGCCAGAGCTAACCTTGCAGGAGCAAGAGGAGAACTACTGTGGGAGGCAAGGAGGCAATTATAGGGTCTTTGATTCAAATTTTTAATTCCTCTCTGGCCATAAGGGACACGTCAGAGGACTTGAAAACAGCTAATATGATTCCACCTTTCAAGAAGGGTAGTAGGGATAAACCAGGAAATTAAGACTAGTGAGTACATATCAGTCATAGGGAAATTACTGGAGAGGCACGGTGGCACAATGGTGAGCACTGCTGCCTCACAGCACCAGGGTGCCAGGTTTGATTCCAGCCTTGGGCGACTGTGTGGAGTTTGCTCATTCTCCCAGTGTCTGCCCGGAGTTTCCTCCGGGTACTCTGGTTTCCTCCCACATTCCAAAGATGTGCAGGTCAGGTGAATTTGCCATGCTAAATTGTCCATAGTTGTTAGATGCATAAGTCAGAGGGGGGTGGGTTACTCTTTGGAGGGTTGGCGTGGATTTGTTGGGCCGAAGGGCCTATTTTCACACTGTAGGGAATCTAATCTAATCTAATAAAAAAAACTATCTCCAATTGCAGAGGCAAGATTTGATTAGGGATAGTCGGCATGGTTTTGTCAAAGGGAGGTCATGCCGAACAAATTTGATTGAATTTTTTGAGAAGGTATATGAGGGTAGTACTGTTGATGTAGTTAATTTGGATTTCAGCAAGGTGTTTGACAAGGCTCCACATGGGAGACTGATAAGGTAAAAAGCACTTTAGGGATCCAAAATTGGCTTAGTAGTTGGAGATAGGCTGGTATTGAAGGCTGTTTGTTTGACTGGAGGCCAGTATCCAGTGACACAGAGATCAATAGATATCTGAGAATGTGTGCGCATGCATGTGCCCATGTGTGTTTGGTGGACCAGGGACTGTAAGTGCATTTGCAGATGATACAAAGACTGGCTGAGTTTTTAATACTAAGGAAGAAGGCCTTAGATTACAAGAAGAGATAAATGTGTCAGTCACATGGGCAGATGGAATTTAACCCTGAAAAGCATTAGTGACGCACTTTGGAAGAAGTGACAAGGGGGTCCTCAACGAATGGCAGGACACTAGGAAGCTCAAAAGGAACAGAGGGATCTTGGGTGCTTGTCCATGGATCCCTGAAGCTAGTGGACAGGTTAACAGGATGAGTAAGGCAGCATATGGAACACTTGCCTTTATCAGTCATGGCATAGATTATAATAGCAGGGAGCCAATGTTGGAGCTGGACAAGACTTGGGCCTAGGCCACAGATGGAGTACTGTGTGCAGTTCTAGTTGACTTTCTGTTGGAAGGATGTGATTGCACTCGAGGGAATGCAGAGGAAATTCACCAGGATGTTGCCTTCGATGGAGCTTTTTAGCTATGAAGGAAGGCTGGATCGGCTTGGATTGTTTACTTCAGAGTAGGGAAGGTGGATGGGAGACCTGATTGATGTGTATAAGACTATGAAGGGCATGGACAGGTGGTTAGGAAGAGCTATTCCTTTCAGTTGAAGGGTCAATAACAAGGGAGCAAAATTCTAAAGAAGGAAGGGTTGGAGGTTTAGAGGGATTTGAGGAAAAGCTTTTCACACAGAGCTTGGTGGGAATCTGGAATGCACTCTCTGGGAGGGCAGTAGGTGCAAGAATCCTCATAACCTTTAAAAAGTACATGGATCAACACTTGACGTATCATAACATTCAAGGCTATGGGCTGGAAAGTGGGATCAGTTGTAGATAATTTAGTGCAAATTCTACAACAGTGGAGAAGGGCTCATGTGGCACAGTTATAGCCTGCATCTGGGACTGCTGAATGTTATGCTGAATGAGGGTCTATCGGCCAGACAATTAGCGTTTTGAAAAGATAGAAACAGATTTTCAGGGACTGATGCAGAAGGTGGATGAAGTGGGATGCAGGTGGAGTGCTATATAAGAAACTGATTAGGGGTGACTTCACATGTGATTGATACAATGGAAACAACAAGGCTACACGAGATGGAAAAGCACAGCTGGTCAGGCAGCATCCGAGGAGCAGGAGAGTTGACGTGTCAAGCATAAGCTCATCAGGAATGTACATGAGATGGCAAGGCCAATAGGTTGACATGAATTGGGGTTTGAGAGTTCACATGGATTGAGAGATTCATGGAGTACTGGAGGATAATGATCAAGATGGGTTGAAATCACTTTGGATGAGAAAATTAGCATGGCACTCGAGTGTGAAAAAGAACCGATCTTTATATGAGAGGTGAAGGAGTGAAATAAAGCAGAATGTTCAAAGGAGGGCAATGTGCTGGAGGACTAATGGAACAGACCACAGTGAGATTTGGTGATAAGAGCCATGTCACTATTTCAGCAGTCTGGATGAGGAAAAATGGGAAAGACAAAGGGTGTTTTAGCTCGGAAGATGGTGTTATTACCCCTCAGCTAGGTTTTTTTTAAATCAAGTCCATGATGTTGATGTAATCATCCACATGAAACTCATAGATTGCAAGATTTTTGTTCATGAATGAATAACTTTCAAAAGCGAGATGGGGAGAAAAGCAGTGATAGTTGATCCACTGGCAAAGTCCAAAAGGTCTAGAGTAACTGGAATAAGTTGGGAAGGAGATAGGCTGAGTGGGAAAGTTAGGAAGAGAGTAGATTAGGGTAGTTAGATGGTTGCCTGTAAGCAAGTAGGTGGTGAGAGTTTAGATGGGCCCCTCAGAAGTTGCTTATGGAGGCAGACTCATCTAAGAGAGGATCAAGCCTTGTACAGTAACAGTGTAGGAAGGCTAAGGGGTATGGAAGGATTGTTTGGGATTCACAAGACTGAAGAGGGGAGAAATTAAAGAATGTTTTTAACCTCTTCAAAACCTAAGACTTAAGTAAACGTGATGGCAACACAACCATGCCTAATGGTATTCTGATTTTAATAAAATCCCAAAAGAAAGCAAAACTTTTTAGGTCAAATTTTCAAATAGCTGAATAACATTAAGTAGAACAGTAAGAAATCTCTCTAATAATTACAGGCATATAAAGTTAACACAGACACATAGTATTTTGTACACATACCATACTGCTGGTAAATCTGTTCGAGTATGCAATAACCACTCCAGATTTACTGCCAGTAAAGAGCTGACAACTGTCAGGCACCCATGCACAACTTGTAACCTGAAAAGGAGCCATCAAACAGACTACTTACAATCAGATTCAACAGGAGACTGTAATCCTAAGATATTTCTCTTAAAATATAACCTGATTATAAACTTTTGTAAAATAAAAGAGATTTACATCTATATGCCCATCTGTCTTTTGTTCAGCATGTTGTGAAATTATTAGATAGATTTACAATGACTGTGAAAAACCATGTAAGTAGAGTGGTTAGTTACTGCAGAGCTAACGTTTGGCATAATCAAGATACAACACAGGATGACAACACAAAGGGCTATTTGGCCTGTAAACCCTGTGTTGGCTACCTGAACATTCTATCCATTGGATCCCATGCTCTACTCTTTATCCATAAGCCCGCATTTTTTTTCTAACTATATGTGACTCTCTTTGAAATTATTGATTTGCTTTCATTACCCTTCTGAACAATGCTTTAGAGCAGAAAAATGGTTCTTTATCTTACCAAAGCTTCTTTTTATGAATTATGTTAAACCTGAGTTTTTCTGTTAAGCAACCTTTCTGCCAATGAAAACAGTTTCTTCCTCTTTATTCTATCATGATTAATTTGCAACTTCTACTAGCTCCCTCTTTTAACCTTTTCCGCTCCAAGGAGAATAACCCTTGGTCTAAGTTGTCCACATATTGAACTTGAATATTGCTGAAGAGAGAGACATGTTGCCGAAGGTTTTTGTATTGCACTCATTAAGACAAAAACAGGAGTGCTAAATTTCTGCCACAATTATTTAAAACTACAGGAGAAAAAGAGTACTGATTGGTTGGCAAGTTGACTCTAATTGGCTTTGGTGTTTCCATGTCAAAAGCAATAAAGTTCCTAATTTCCATGTAATTCAAGGCACACATAAAGCTATAACTTAGCCCTCATCTCTGGATAATTCTGGTAAATCCTCTCCAAGATCTGGACATCCTTCCTAAAGTGTGTTCCCTGAAAAGTATATGGCTGAGGTCTTAACCAGTGATTTATTAAGGTTTAGAATAATATTCTTAAGTATGTATGATGTTGCAAGGGAACAACCTGATGTTGGGCAAGATGATGATTCTGAAGATAGTGATATGGGTACATGAAGAGAAGTCATTGCTGTAAATACTTTCAGTGGACAGGTAAGAGGTAAGCAATTTGTACTAGTTTAAAAAAAAAGTTCTTCCCTATATAAACTTGGTATATGTTATCATTAAAGGTATCCATTTTCTGTTACACGTGTATTTTTTCCTTATTTTTAACCAAGGTTGATTAAAAAGCAGAAATGAGGAAAGAAGTTTCTGACTGAAAATAAATTTTAAAAACTAAGAAAATAAGGGCTTAATTTATGGAATATACTTCATACCTGGTGTAAGGGAGAGCACTGAATGAAGTTGATGGGGGGCTCACTTTGTTTGCTTTTCAGTCTTAGCATGTTATCATCATAACCCCAACTCAAAATGGCAGACCACTGGATATCTGTACTGTGCATACTCCGAACACCTAAAATTAAGGTGGAAATAAACAAGATATCAGGCCTGAGAAAGCACAACTATCAGGAAAAACCAAAGATAGAGGCCCATTTTCATATAAAAGAGTTTTTTGTAAGTGGGGAGGGGATAACCTGATAAAGGTATTTAATATTATGAAAGGAGTTTGATAGGCTACATACGGAGAGATGTACTTACAATGGCAAGGTGGGGGAAATCAAGATTAGGGATGGATGATCATTTCAAGAGTAGCTAGGAATATAACTGCAGTTTTAAAGTGGAACTCACTACCATATAGAGTAGTTGTTGCAAATAGCCAAATGCATTTAAAGGGATAGTAGATAAACACAAGAGCAAGAAAGGATAAGAACGGCATGGTGATACTGTTGGATGATGAAAAGGTTGGAGGCAGCTTGAGGTGGTGCATAAACCCAAGTCTAGACCACTTAGCGCCTTTGGTTGAATGACGTACTTTTCTGCTGATTATGAATTCCTGAAATAATTATGCAGAGTATGCAGAGAAGAAATGCTATAAATCCATTCTATACCTTGCTCCTTACTGTATATCATCATAAGGCAAAATTTCTTTGATAGACCACAAATGGCCCTGGTTGGCAATGCTAATAGCGATCCAAACTGTTCCCCATGGGGTTGACAGAAGCAAACTACAGGATCTGGTGCACTGGGAGATCCCACATACTCGCCCCATTTCAGTCCTTGAATCCATGGCAGGGGACTCTGAAACAAGAGGTCACACATTAGAATAAACAATGGATCAATTCCTGCAGATCTCAAAGCATTTTCACCCAAAACAGACTTTCATTTATGGTTAACAATGCTACGATATTAGTAATCACCAAACCTGAAAACTATATTGTTGACAATTAGCTGCTTAAATTTTGTCAGGGTTTTAAACAAAGGAAATTCTTCACCTTGAAGAGCAAAATATCTATGTATCAACTGATATTTGTTTGTTCACATTAAATAAAAGTATATGACCAACCTAAAAGAAACCTAGCAAAAGTGCAATTGAGAAAGCAAAAAAAATTCAGAAAATACTCAGGTTCACCAAAAATTAGAAGACAGGTTGCAATTTTTTTTGTTTAAAACAGATGAGCTGCACTTTCTAGTGAAAGTCAGAGTAGTTACTGATACATACAACATGTAAAACTGACAGGCAGGGAAAGACCAGCTTCTAAATTTGAAAACAGAAGCACCACTTAGAACAGAACAGACAAGACTTTATACCGGGTAGACAACTTCCTTGGCTTGCTCTCTGCTCTCTCTGAAAGCAAACTGCACGAGGAGACCCATAGCTGCTGGCAGCTCCCCCTCCATTGAGAGTCTTGGCCCATGTCTGCTGGGATGAATAGTTGTGAAGAGCTGCCGAGGGGTCTGCCCATAGGTCTTGATCATAGTCTCCAGGGCTCGTCTTTGAACTGGGTCTTCAACAGCCGATACATCCATACCAAAGTATGTCTATTATAAAATATGAATCAATTATAAAATCAATTAACATATTTATTTCTATATTTATTGGTCTTAAAATAAAGATCCGTTCCATGAAGAGCATGCCATTATGATGCAACTAAAGACAATGTACTTTATTATATACTTAACTGCTCCAATTTATTATGTTTTTGATAGATTGTGTATCAGTGCAATCTCATGTACAGCTGGCAGTATGGTCATCAGGAAGGCCCATCTCCAGCCACCAGCCACCAGTGAGGGTGCAGCATGATCTTAAGATATTGTTTAACACTGAGGTGTATTCAGGGTGTTATGGACCAGACCAGACTCCTTCAAAATATTTTGAGGAGGTAGCTTAGACCCTAACTTCCTCTTATTTTAAAGGCAAATGTAATGTGCTGTGTTCCAGAGACAATTTGATTAGCCAAACTACTTGATGTTAAACAAAACACCATTTATTTAAACATTATAGTTAAAAATACGACAAAACAGAAAATTTAGAATAACAACTCTATCGGAAAAATTAACTGAATAATAGATTCAGTAACTATTACTAATTAACTGTTCCATTGTGTTTCGTCAATGTGAATTGGCTTTAACACAATTGAAGAATTTAGACCATTATTTGTAAAACACAAACTTTCCTTACCTATATTGGCTACAAGCAATTCTGACCCCATTAGTTTAAATGGTGCTGCTATTATGCGATTTTCTTATAACATGAGATTGCACAAGAATGGAATTATTGTATTATATCAGAACTGACTGTAGTAACATCCCATAAACACACCTCTTGGCAAAAAGGCAAATTCAGAAAAATAGATTTGTCTCATAGGTATCCCAGCAGCACAGACAAACTATAGCTGTAACCGCGAGGGGGTTGGTAGAGAAGAGATAGGTTTGACTTCTTCAAAACTCCAGTAGCTTCTGCCCTGTTGGGACTCCAACAGCAACTGCCTAAACCTAGGCCTAAAAAATTTACAAAGAATATTAGAAATCCTGGTTTGAGGGGGATGGACACACCCATCCAGGCTGCTTCTATTGTTTCAACTTTTAAAAAAAAACTTAAGGCCTCCCAAGCTGTTTACTTATAGGTCTTCACTAGCCACCTTCACACCCCCTATCTTAAATCTGGTCTTTCAAAACAAGCAGGACAAAATAACCTCTTAAAGCCACAGCATCATCACAAGGGACAGCAGAGATCTCCAATCATTGTAATAGAAACTGGCCGGAAATGGAAACACCATTGACCCAAAACCATTGTGCCAAATTTTCACAGGCTTGTGGAGGCAGGTTAGGAAAAGATACTATGAGCAAATTTATAGAGCTTCAGATTGCCCACATGAAACATTTCTAACTCTGGACAATCTTGCTATAAGTAGGGCCAAATCAATACCATGTAATGTGTCATTTGGAGGAAAGGTGATGGCATCACTGGGATTTTTCTGATGTCAACCCAGTGCCCAAAGACTAACGTCTTTGCCACTTACCCCAGCACAGACTTGCTCAAACATGACGACCACAGTTGTGGCAACGAGGCAGTCTGTGGAGGGGTTTCTATCTACAGTTATGGCCAGACAGTGTGACGAGACTCATTTTTCTATTATAAAATATTTTGCAAAGCTGCATACAATACCTTTAGCCAGGTGCCTGGTCTTCCCATCTTCCTTGAACGGACATTGCTTCCAGAAGTGGCCTTTTAATTTGCTGATTACAGGAATGGAGTAATGGTGAAAGTCTCACCACGGTCAAATATCGGTAGCTGAGATGTGATTGACACTGGGATTGCAACCCAACTGAGACAATTCAATCCAATAACTTTCACTATCCACAGACTGTACCTGACATGCTGAATATTCACAGCATTTTCTGTTTGAATTTCAGTAAATCTATTTCCCTCTCTCCAACCAAAATTATCCTTAAAAGTCCCAGTTGCAACAGTTTTTCTCAGTAGTAATCACAGATCTATAGATATATTATCTTGATTAATCAATATAATCGTGGATTAACATTTGTCCAATTCACAAGTCATAATTGCCCATTATCAGTACAAATATCACATTAGTTACCAAGAAAACAACAATATGTTCAAGTAATAAATCGAAACAAGATAAATCACACCATCATCTCACACCATATTATTATACAACCATTCAAATCCAGAACGTCTGTTAGCTCTTTGAAAGAGCTACCCAGTTATTCCAATTCCTTGCTCCATAACATGCATGCAACAAATACAACAGTAATATTTGAGTAATTTTAAGTTAAAATTCACCATTCTTCATATTAGTTCACTGCGACGTGAAATATTGAAGATGACTGAGAGGAAGAAGCATTGTTATAGATAAACAGCAGTCATCTGTCTACCCATTTGGAAAATACTGTGCAAAATATTAAATGGGGAAAATTGTACTCAGCTCTTAGCATACAAAATATTTTTCCATAAAAATGTACACCATTCCTAAGTAAAGAACATAATAGTTTACTTCTAACCCAAATAAAACCAAACATCTTCAAATTAAATAGAGCAATATTGTGTTATGGTGCATCGATAATGCAAATCCAGAAAGAGGAGATGCTAATTTCATGCCATTGGCCTCATCATGAGATGCACCTTGGAAAGTTCTTAAATCAAACAAAATTGCTTAAAAGCCTTTGAAGTGCTTCAATCAACCCTTCATATAACATTTTAAAATGTGGTATCTTTTCAATTTCAGTGTTTAATGTGTCATTTTAATGTATTTTGCTGCATAAATTATACTTCAAACTATTTTAAATACAATGAAATAACTAGGGGAATTTGGGACAAATGCTCAGAAAACATTTAGCTCACTTTGTATTTGATAATTCGTTCATAATGATTTGAAAGTTGAAAGGAGTGTCGACTTACTGCAGGATGAAAGACATTGATAGCATGAACAGCAGCTCTGCCCTTTTGTTTGTTTCCAAACACCAAATCAATCCAATTGCAAATTGTTTGGGAAACATGCTCCGATTCCAAGGCTTGGCGATGAATTAGAATGTACAGCCGGGGGTCATTGCGAGCCCAAGGTGGAAGGTTAACATGATTTACTCTTTCTCCATTCTGCCGCATCCCAAAGTCAAAACCTGAAAACAGAGCCTAGATAACTACATATGCCATACTGTGATTCATTGATGAACAGCATAAAGATCTATTGGGAAAACAAAATATTACCACACTAAATAGATTTAATAAATTTATAGGCTGCAAAGTTTACAAGAATTAAGAATAGCATGATTTAATTATCATTGCAACACATTGTCTAGTCATCAACTTAAAGGCTAACTAAATTCCTTTGACATGGCATTTATATCGCATATTAAAATAGTAAAATATTCCAAAGTGACTCTCAGGGGAGTAATCAAACAAATTAATGTACTGAATATACAGAGATGGTAGAACAGGTGACCAAAATTGATCTAAGATAACTGTTTTAAGGAATGGCTTAAAAGGTGGAGAGAAGTGGCGTTTAGGAAAATAATTCCAGAACCTGAGGATGAAGTTGAAGGAATGACTTCCCAAGGTAGAGGGAAGGAAATTGGACATGTGCAAACACCGGAATTGGAAAAGTAGGGATCTGTAAGGCTGTTGGAATTTGCACAGATAGAGGAGTAAATTTGAAAACAAGGATAAGAACTTTGAAATAGAGGTATATTGGACTGGAAGCCAGTGTAAGTCAGAGAGCATGGATGTGGGCCAATGGGATTTATTGCATATCATAGATCATATGACAGTAAATAGCAATGTTACTTGCCATGCACTCAAAACAAAACTTCAGTTACTTTTGCCTATAGCATTGAAAATCACAGAACCATAGAAATTTACAGCTACTAAGTCACCATATCTGAGCTGTAGAGAAATAACAATCCAACCTAATCCCACTTTCCTGCCTCTGACCTTGTAGGTTATAGCACTTCAGCTGCATATCCACTTATTCAAGGTTTGTGTAAAGATTTGTAGCTCGGATGCCACTTATCAAGGTTGTGGCTATGTTTTGCCAAGCTGGAAAGTTAATTTGCAGACATTTTGTCCCCTGCCAAGGTGACATCTTCAGTGCTTTGGAGCCTCCTGTAAAGCTCTGCTGTTCTGTCTCTTCTGGAATGTATTAGGTTCAGTTTCTGCTGCTTCCGGTTGCCGGTTCTGGTTGTTCATTATATTGGGTCTAGGTCAACGTGCTTTTTGATGGAGCCCATGACTGTGTGTCATGCTCCTAGAAACTCTTGAACATACCCACCACCATACTTTTATTTTCTAAACTATTTCTTAAAAACAGTCATCAGTTGCTCAACAGATCCAGTTGTCTCCCATTCTTGTAGAAGTCCTGAACAAGAATTCTTCCCTTGTTGTACTGCATTCTCTTGCTCACCACATTTCAAAGTACTTTATTGAAGTAGCTCACAGAACAAGACCAGATAAATACACAGTTTTTAATGAGTAACCTTGCTATAAGTCTACAGTCATGAGTAGAGTACATTCTTTCTTGATTAAATGTTTTATTGAGATCTGTGTCTTAATTAAGTTTTAAAAATATAAGCCATAAGTACTAAGTTAGCCTGGAGCACTTTTTTTTTTAAAAGAGCAACATGACGGTACTATTTTCTGAGTCTACAGATTGTGAAGGAGCAAAGATGTCGTTTAGTAGAGTGATGTGGGAGGTGTGGGAGTTTAGGGAGAGTTTCCATATTACTGATGATAATGTCTGCAGGAAGCGTGTTTGGTTGCGAATCATATCATATCGCATGGATCAGTTAGAGCGGCAGTTGGAGGCAATGAGGCATTTACAAGAGCTAGGGAGTGTGACGGATGGCAATTATAGAAAAGACGAAAAGCCGCAGATACAGTCAGGTAAATAGGTTAACTCCAGGAAAGGTAGGAGGGATAGGAAGGTAGTGCAGGAGTCTCCTGTGGCAATCCCCATTTCAAACAAGTATGCTGATTTGGAAAATGTAGGGTGTGATGGATTCTCAGGGGAACGTTGCACAAACAGCCACGTTTATGGCACTGAGAATGGCTCTAATGTAATGAAGGGTACTTCAGGTTCCAAGCAAATGATTGTGATAGGGGACTCTCTAGTTAGAGGCACAGACAGACGTTTCTGCAGCCAGCAGCGAAAAATCAGAATGGTGCATTGCCTCGCTGATGCCAGGATCAAGTATATCTTGGAGAGGGTGCAGAATGTTCTCAAATGGAAATAGTGAGGAAAGAGATCAATCTGAGACTGGTACAGTTGGGAAAAGGAGCAAGTCAAACAGTCAGGGCAGGCAGGATCAAAGCAGAGAACAAAGTAGGACTGATAAATTAAACTGCATTTATTTCAATGCAAGAGGCCTAACAGATGAACTCAGGGCATGGTTAGGAGCATGGGACTGGGATATCATTGCAATTACAGAGATATGACTCAGGGATGGACAGGGCTGGCAGCTTCACGTTCCAGAACACAAATGCTATAAGAAGGATAAAAAGGGGCAGGGGGTGGCAAGAGAGGAGGGGGAGCGTTTTTTTTTCATAGGGGATAGCATTACTGCTGTACTTAGGGAGGATATTCCTGGGAATAATCCAGGGAAGACATTTGGGTGGAACTGAGAAATAAGAAAGGGATGATCACTTCATTGGGTTTGCATTGTAGACCCCCTCATGGTCAGCAGGAAATTGAGAAACAAATTTGTAAGGAGATTTCAGTTATCTAAGAATAATAGGGTGGTTATGATAGGGAATGTTAACTTTGCAAACATGGACTGGGACTGCCATAGTATTAAGGGTTTAGGTGGAGAGGAATTTGTTAAATGTGTACAAAAATATTTTCTGATTCAATATGGGGATGTACCTATTAGAGAAGTGCAAAACTTGGGAAATAAGGCAGGGCAGGTGACAGGTGTAGTGGGGGCGCACTTTGGGGCCAGCGACCATAATTCTATCAGTTTTAAAATAGTGATGGAAAAGGATAGACTGGATCTAAAAGTTGAAGTTCTAAATTGGAGGAAGGTTAATTTTGACAGTATTAGGCAGGAACTTTCAAAAGCTGATTGGGGCAGATGTTCGCAGATAAAGGGACAGCTAGAAAATGGGACTGGTGTGTCACAAGGATTGGTGCTGAGTCCACTGCTTTTCATCATTTATACAAATGATTTGGATGTAAGTTTGCAGATAACAACAAAATTGGAGGTGTTGTGGACAACAAAGACAGTTACCTCAGAGTACAATGGGATCTTGATTAGATGGGTTAATTTAGATGGGTTAATGGGCCGAGAACTGGCAGATGGATTTTAATTTAGATAATGTGAGGTGCTGCATTTTGGAAAAGCAAATCAGAGCAGGAATTATACACTTATTGGGAAGTCCTGGGCAATGTTGCTGAATAAAGAGACCTTGGAGTGCAGGTTCATAGTTCCTTGAAACTGGAGTCGCAGGTAGATAAGATAGTGAAGAACACATTTGGTATGCTTTGCCTTATTGGTCAGAGTATTGAGTATAGAAGTTGGGAGATCATGTTATGGCTGTACAGGACATTGGTTAGGTGGTTAGGCCACTTTTGGACTTCTTCCTATAGGAAGGATATTGTGAAACTTGAAAGGGCTCAGAAAAGATTTACAAGGATGTTGCCAGGGTTTGGAGGATTTGAGCTACAGGCAGAGGTTGAATAGGCTGGGGCTGTTTTCCATGGAGTATCGGAGGCGGAGAGGTGATGTTACAGAAGTTTATAAAATCATGAGGTGCGTTTTTATGATAAATAGACAAGGTCATTTCGCCAGGGTGAGTGAGTTCAGAACTAGAGGATATAGGTTTAGGGTGAGAGGGGAAAAATTTAAAAGGGACCTAAGGAGCAACGTTTTCACACAACAGGTGGCGCATGTATGGAATGAGCTGCCAGAGAAAGTGGTGGAGGCTGGTACAATTATAACATTTAAAAGGTATCTGAATGGGTATATGAATAAGGGTTTAGAGGGATATGGGCCAAGTGTTGGCAAACGGGACTAGATTAGGTTAGGATATCTGGTGGCATGGACAAGTTGGATAGAAAGGTCTGTTTCCATGCTGTACATCTGTGACTAATACTTCATAGTAGGACCTCATGTTATTTCATTATTTATTTTGCACTTATATATTCATCACAGCATATCATCACCATGAATGATGATAGAAACATGCAAGATTTTCCTGACCATGAGTACATTTTTGTCCAAGACATAAATTTGGTTTCTGATATTTGCATATGTAATTTGGCTTGTAGATCCTAATAGGCTTGTTATGAAATATCCATTTATACCAAGTTAAAAATCACACAACACCAGGTTATACTCTAACGGGTTGAATTGGAAGCACACTAGCTTTCGGAGCGACGCTCCTTCATCAGGTGATTGTCCTCAGGTGAAGGAGTGTCGCTCCAAAAGCTAGTGTGCTTCCAATTAAACTTGTTGGACTATAACCTGGTGTTGTGTGATTTTTAACTTTGTACACCCCAGTCCAACACCAGCATCTCCAAATCATGACTACATTTATACCATTTACCTTCTCTATTGACCAAGAACTCTGGAAGATAAAAGAATTCTGGAATGAGCTCTTTCACATCAGTCATAGATTCATATGAGGACAGGCGCCAGGTAGTATTCATAGAGTGAAATGTTCGATCTGGGATATCAAAACTTTGATCTAAATACAGAACACAATTCAGGATTACTACTATAGAGAAAGGGCTTATATTTTATATAGAATGTCTTATGAGCACTAGATATCTTAAAATGCTTTACAGACAATAAGCAACTTTAAAGAGGAAACATTGTTGTAATGTAGGAAACACAGAAGCTAATTTGCATCCCACAAAATGTGATAATGACCACATATTTTTAGATTAGATTAGATTCCCTTGAGTGTGGAAACAGGCCCTTCTGCCCAACCAGTCCACACCGACCCTCCGAAGAGAGTAACCCACCCTGACCCCATTTCCCACTGACTAATGCACCTATGGGTAATTTAACATGGCCAATTCATCTGAACTGCACATCTTTGAATTGTGGGAGGAAACCGGACCCGTCCTGAAGAAGGATGTTAACTGTACATTCTCTCCACAGATGCTGTCAGACCTCCTGAGTTCACCCAACAACTTCTGTTTATGTTCTTCAGATGTTGGTTGAGGAATAAACATTGGCCAGAAGAGCTAGGATAACTTTCCTAATCTTCACTGAAATGGTGCCGTGGGATCTTTTGCATCTACCCAATAGATAGATGGGGTCTGTTTAATGACTAATTTGAAAGATGACACCTCCAACAGTGCAATACTTTCTCAGTACTGAACTGTAATGCAGGCTTGATTTTCATGCCCAGAAATTTCATGAAAATACTTAAGATGAGGCCTAGGCAATGATTTTCCACTTTATTCCTCTACTACTAAAGCCAAGGATCCCATGCCATTTTTTAAAATCAGCCTTCTCATATTGTCCTGTCATCTTGATAGCTTTGTTTATGTGAGTGCATTTGTGTTGTTGTTTCTGCATCTATTATCAAGGAAGAAAGAGCAAGACATTGAGATAGAAATTGTCCTGTTGGGCAGACACAGCATGGGTTCATGAAAGGCCAATACCTCCACCGTATCTGGTCCCAGGAGGACCAGTTCCATCGCAGAACACAGATGGCATCCTTCTTTAAAGACCATAATTTCCCTTCCTACGTGGTTGAAGATACCCTCCAACACATCTCATCCACGTCCCACCCCTCCAACTGCAACAAGGACAGAACCCCCCCCGGTCCTCACCTTCCACTCCACCAACCTCTGCATAAACCACATCATCCGCCGACATTTCCACCACCTACAAATGGACCCCACCAACAGGGATATATTTCCCTCCCCACCCGCTTTCCGCAAAGACCGTTCCCTCTGTGACTACCATGTCAGGTCCACGCACCCCCCCAACAACTCACCCTCTCCTCCTGGCACCTTCCCCTGCAATCACTGGAATTGCAATACCTGCGCCCACACCTCCCCCCTCACCTCCTTCTAAGGCCCCAAAGGAGCCCTCCACATCCATCAAAACTTCATCTGCACATCTACCAATGTCATTTATTGTATCC
Source organism: Chiloscyllium plagiosum (assembly GCF_004010195.1). Lineage (NCBI taxonomy): Eukaryota > Metazoa > Chordata > Chondrichthyes > Orectolobiformes > Hemiscylliidae > Chiloscyllium > Chiloscyllium plagiosum. Next base: position 36,534,702 of record NC_057712.1, read on the forward strand.
ATTGTTCCCAATGCGGTCTCCTTTACATTGGGGATACTGGACACCTTCGCGCAGAGAGCTTTAGGGAACATCTCCGGGACACCCGCACCAATCAACTCCACCGCCCCGTGGCCGAACATTTCAACTCCCCTTCCCACTCTGCCAAGGACAGGCAGGTCCTGGGCCTCCTTCACCGCCACTCCCTCACCACCCGACACCTGGAGGAAGAACGCCTCATCTTCCGCCTCGGAACACTTCAATCCCAGGGCATCAATGTGGATTTCACCAGTTTCCTCATTTCCCCATCCCCCACCTTACCCTAGTTACAACCTTCCAGCTCAGCACCGTCTTCATGACCTGTCCTACCTGCCAATCTTTCTTCCCACCTATCCCCTCCACCCTCCTCTTCGACCAATCACCTTCATCCCCACCTCCATCCACCTACTGCACTCTTAGCTACCTTCTCCCCAGCACCACACCCCTCCTTTCATCTCTCCACCCTGGAGGCACCTGCCTCATTCCTGATGAAGGGCTTTCGCCCGAAACGTCGATTTTCCTGTTCTTTGGATGCTGCCTGACCGGCTGTGCTTTTCCAGCACCACTCTAATCTTGACTCATGAAAGGCAGGTCATGCTTAACTAATCTACTGGAATTCTATGAAGACATTACGAGGACAATGGACAACGGGGACCCAGAAGATGTGGTCTATCTAGATTTCCAAAAGGCATTTAATAAAGTGCCACAGAAAAGGCTGTTGCATAAGATAAAGATGCATGGTGTTACGGGTAATGGATGAGCATGGATAGAGGATTGGTTAACTAACAGGAAGCAAAGAATGGGTTGATTCCGAAGTTGGGAAGGTTGGCTTACGAGGAGAGACTGACTAGACTGGGATTATATTCATTGGAATTTAGGAGAATGAGGGGGAATCTTATAGAAACACATAAAATTATGAAGGGAATTGATAAGATACAAATAGAGAGGATGTTTTCACTGCTGGGTGAAACTAAGACAACAGGGCATAGTCTTAAAATTAGGGGGAGCAGATTTAGGACCGAATTGAGAAGGAACTTCTTCACCCAGAGGGTTGTGAATCTGTGGAATTCCCTGCCCAGTGAAGTAGTTGTGGCTTCATCATTGAATGTTTTTGTAGCTAAGCTAGATACTTTTTTGAACAGTAAAGGAATTAAGGGTTATAGTGAGAGGTTAGATAGGTGGAGCCGAGGCCCCAAAAAGATCAGCCATGATCATATTGAATGGCAGAGCGGGCTTGAAGGGCCAAATGACCTACTCCTGCTCCTAGTTCTTATGTTCATATGTTCATCCTTTTATATTATGCTATTTACTTCATTGTGTCCCCTTATTCTTTCTATTAAAATGTATTACTTTACACTTATGAACTATACACACTTCAGAAACTATTACAAATTTAACTCTAGGACTGAACAGACTTAGGATTTTCCATAATCGTTCATTTAAAATCTCAAATTACTTTACTTGTAATTCTTTCTTTTTACTGACATTATTTTGGTGACTTAATACTTCAAATTGCTCAAAACTTTGGACTTTAAATAATAAAACTCCTTTAATAACATAGAGCTCCAACAGAAAAAGTGAAAGTAGATACACGTTCTTTTGAAACCTAAATTGTTATATAGTTGAGGAAGACAGTATCAGTTAATTCTCTCATTAACACCTTTGAAGTACAGGATACATATTTCTAATTTATATAATAATATTTACAAAGTTTTCAAATGCTAATATGTTACTGGACTGGATGTTACTGGACTGGATGTTGCTGTTTCCATCTTAATTCTATATGGCAGAATTTAAGATGAGCAGCAACTACTCGTTGGTTTATTAGATCTTACCCTGGTAAGCCAGGAACATTTTGGTGAATGGTGGCATCCTAACTAGGAAGTGCAAGACTGTTCCACTGTTTGAATAATGAGACCCATAATGATACGGCTGTACAGGTGGCATTGGATCATCTTCCTGAGCCCCTTTACGATATTCCTCCTCCAGATACTAATGAAAGAAAAAAATACATTTGCTTAGCCACATTAGGTGATGACTGAGGCTGCTGATGGTGAATATACAGCAAATTGATGATCGTCTGCAAATCTTTTAAATCATCCTAAAACTGGAAAATCAGACAATAAACAGTTGCTGAAAAATCCAAAGTAGCACTTGATGTGCTTTTTTTACAAGTTTACTCTCAGGATCTGGTGTTGCTGACTAAGCCAGCATTTATTGTCTATCCCTTGTTGCCCTTGAGACAATGGTGGTGAGCTGCTTCCTTGAACAGCTGCTGTCTGTTTGGTGTAGGTGCACCCACATTGCTGTTAGGGAGAAATATCCAGAATTTTGACTCACTGAAGGAATGGCGATTTCTTTCAAGCTCAGGATGGTGAGTAGCTTGGAAGAGAACTTGCATATGGTGCTTTTCCCTCCTATCTGAAATCCTTGCCCTTCTAGGTGCTACTGGACATCAGTCTGGAAGGTGCTGATAAAGCCTTCGTGAATTTATGCAGGGCATCTTGCAGATGGAGCACAGCATTGCAATATAGTGTCAGTGGTGTATGAATGGAATTGTTGTGGTTTTGGTGCCAATAAAGCAAGCTTTGTTCTGGATGGTGTCAAACTCCTCGAGTGTTGTTGGAGCTGCACTCATCCAAGCAAGTGTAGAGTATGCCATCATACTCCTGACTTGTATTTTCTGGATGATGGACAGGCTTTGGAGTGGCATAAAGTGAGCTACTTGCTGCAAGATTTCTAGCCTTTGACCTGTTCTGGTAGCAACAACATTAATATGGCTAGTTCAGTTCAGTTTCTGGTCATTGGCAACCCCAAAAGATGTTGATAGTGGGAGATTCAGTGATGGTGATACAATTGAATATCATGGGGCAATGGTTAGAAATGGCCACTGCTGGGCATATGTGAGATGTATATGATATGTACTTGCCATTTGTCAGCCCAGAGCCTGGATATTGTCCAGCTTTTGTTGCATTTGAGAATGGACTGCTTCAGTATTTGAGGAGCTGCGAATGATGTGGAACATTGTGTTATCATTGACAAACATCCTCACTTATGACCTTATGTTAGAGGGAAGGCCATTGATGAAGCAACAATAGATGGATTGGGCCTGGGACATGATGTTGGGGAACTCCTACAGAGATATCCTGGAGCTGAGCTGACTGATCTTCAACAACCAGAACCATCTTCGTATGTACCAAGTATAATTCCAGCTAGCAGAAAGTTTTACCTCTGATTTCCATTCACGCCAGTTTTGTTAAGGCTCCTTGATGCCACATTCTTTCAAATGCAACTTTGACGTCAAGGGCCATCACTCTCGCCTCACCTCCTGGAAATCAGCACTTTTGTTAATATTTGGACCAAGTCTGTAATGAGGTCAGGATCTGAGTAGCCCCAATGGAACCCAAACTGGGCATCAGTGAGCAGGTTATTGCTAAGTAAGTGCTGTTCGATAGCACTGCTGATGACATCTTTCATCAGCTGGCTGATGATTGAGAGTAGACTACTGGGGTGATAATTAGCTAGGCTGGATTTGTTCTGTTTGTGGTGTATAAGATATTCCTGCAGCAAATCGCTACAGGGTCAGGTAGATGCTAGTTTGGTAGCTGTTCTGGAACAACTTGGCTACGGATGCAACAAGTTTTGGAGCACAGGATTTCAGTGCTATTGCTGGAATTTATCAGGGCCCATGACCTTTGCAGTATCCAGTGCATCCAACCGTTTCTTGATAGCACATGGAGTGAATCAAATTTTGTGTGCACACTAAAACCATATCAGGCACATGCCACAGGCCATAACAGTCTTGTGTCCACCTAAAATTGCCACTTAGTCCATTGACATTCAATTCTTTTTTGGGGGGTTGTAATTTTTTTTTAGATTTTTTTTTTAGATTACATTACAGTGTGGAAACAGGCCCTTCGGCCCAACAAGTCCACACCGACCCGCCGAAGCGTAACCCACCCATACCCTTACATTTACCCCTTACCTAACACTACGGGCAATTTAGCATGGCCAATTCACCTGACCCGCACATCTTTGTGACTGTGGGAGGAAACCGGAGCACCCGGAGGAAACCCACGCAGACACGGGGAGAACGTGCAAACTCCACACAGTCAGTCACCTGAGGCGGGAATTGAACCCGGGTCTCTGGCGCTGTGAGGCAGCAGTGCTAACCACTGTGCCACCGTGCCGCCCATATTCAAGACCCTTTTGTGAAACCGGTTTCAGTGTAAGCAGACCGCTGTGGTCTATTTCCTCAAAATAAAAATCAAATAAATCAGCTATCTTTAAAACGAATTGCTCAAATTTGCAAGAAAAAAAGTACAACATTTTTGCTTAACTCAACACAAAACTAGGAAAACATAAAAAAATGTGCAGCAATAAGCCATACAGCCCTTTGAACCTACCCTGCCATTATACAATAAGGTCACAACTGATCTTCAAGCTCAATTCCTGCCCAATTTCCTTATGTCATGATGCCATTAGAGGCCAAACATATATCGATCTTGGCCTTGAGTATAATCACAGCTCAGTACAGCCTTTCCCCCAATGTTAATGGATCTTTTCAGGAAATTTCAGAATCTGTACCTTCACCAAAACTAAATCAGCGCTTCTTTGGGAAAAGCCTAATTGCATAGTAAGCTATACAGTTGAAATCTGTCCATGAATTTTGAGATATAATGTTTTCGGATAAGCAGACCAACAAACAAGGGCAAAAGCATTACCTTTACCCACCATCAGCAGTGGAGATAAAAACTAGAATAGATTGGTCAAATATCCCTTTCATGAAATCTGATTATAATGTTCTAAATCATGAGCAATTTTTCATTAACTGATGATATACTTGTTGGCAGTTCCCTGTTTGATCTTTCTGGCCTTCTCTTTAATTACCAATGCACCAACACCAGTCCAGAATTCAGGGAATTTTGAAAAATCAATGCATCTATCACTTTCAGAACTACAAGCTGAGGGCCAAATCTCAAAGTGGCCTACTCTTCTTTTTTTAATATCAAGAAACACAAAGGAAGTTTCCAAATTAATATCTTGTAAACAGGTATACAGGAAGCTTTTAAATGTTCAACATCAAATGTTTCTGCTGCCTAGGAATAAATGGCATCATTTGTGAATGGTGGTTTCATCAATCTGCTTTTCTCAACAGTCTTGCTGTAATTTATACTATAATTGAAATACTGAATAGACACTGTAAACCTTAAGCCTCTTATTTTCTATGACTGCTTATTTGGATTTTACGTGAAATTAGTTTAACAAGTAGTCCAAGATTCTACATTAGGTTCTAATCCAGTTACCATGCACCCCAATACTGGGCAGTGAGATGGAGAATGGGTAATTCATTTTTATAAAAATTCTTTTGTGGAATGAGTATGACACTGGAAATGCCTAAATGTATTGCTCATCTCTAAATGTCCTTGGGAAGGTGGTGGTGAACTGCCTTCTTGAACTCTTGTGCCATTTATTCCATGATGTAATGTGCTCAAGATGACCTTTTAACCTTTGGTCTGCAATGAAATCCAGCCAAGATTGATGGGGTATTCGATTAGCCGTTAAGTCTTTTACAAAATGAAGATGTGAGGGTCTCAACTGAAAAATGAAGGAAAAAGTAAACCGTTCTGAGACTACAGCAACAGGCAGTGGAGCTGTGCTCTGAACATATGTTGCACTTAGCTTAAGAGTACTTGATGAAATGCAATACAGCCTAAAATGATAAAAAAAAACCTTTTCTCAGCATCAACCACCTTCTGCTGTTTAAAAAATTATTAGAACAATTCTCCATTTATCAAACATGAAAAGATCACAATTTATTTTAATTACTCACCTTATAGTTATCCACATAACGATCTTCCTTTTCTTTGGATTGTACGGCAATAGGTTTCAGAAGATTCCTGAAAAAAATTGTGTTGCGATCAAAATAAAGCCTCAAACAAGAAGTTACCCTAAAATATATGTTTAACAATTCCCAATACAGTAAGTTCCCTATTCCATTGTCGCTTGACACCATAAGGAGTAACTCAGACACTTTTGTTCCACAAGGAATTACCCAGTGAAACCAATATATTTGAGGACATTGTACATCTGTTATGAGATTTATATCCAATGTGTGTGTGCATGTGCGCATGTATATAATACAAAAATTACCTGTAAATAGCAGGTTCATTTAGGTCAACTGTTTCACTAGAATAGTCCCTCATTACGAAAGGAAAAACAGGATACTGCATAAGATCATTGAAGGAGCGACCTGCATGTTTATTCAAATGGGTCAAATACTCAAAATTTGTAATCTGTCCTGAGCACCACAACTGGGTCAGAGCTGAAATGTTCCCATATTCTAATAAATTTGGTAGGTTGGAAGTAAGAATGTTGTGATGAACATCATCCCGAACCTATATGGGAGGAAGAAATAGAATTAACTAAATGAAGAATCATTCAATCAATAAAAATGACATCAGTTAACAGCTTTATAAGCCAATCAGCAGGTGAGAGGAAGTCTCTGAGATTGTCAATGTCATCAAAAGAAGCAGGCAAGAGGATGACCCTGAGGCAGGCAGTCAGCAGCATGAAATAATTGTAAGGTTTTATTAATACAAAGGTGGTGGAGTTCCCATGCATTTGGTAGCCTTTTCCCCCTCAGCAGACAGGATGACAAACTTGGAAGGTGCTGTCAAAGAAATTATGTTGAGTTACTACAGTGTACCTTGTAGAAGATATACACTGCTGTCACTGTGCACTGGTAGTGAAGGGAATGCTGGTTAAGTTGACTGCTTTGCCCCAGATGAGTATTATTGGAACTGTATTCATCCAGGCAACTGGTAAGTATTCCATCACACTCTAGACTTGGTGCTTTGAAGATTGTGGACAAGAGCAACTACTTGCCACATAAATCACAACTTCTTTCTTGCTCTTTTAGCCACAATATTTATATAGCTCGTCCAGTTCAGTTTCTGCTCAATGGCAATACCCAATTATTACCCAATACCCAATGGCAATAAATGATCAAGCCAATAAATATCAAGGAGAATTACAGAATTCTCATTTGTTGGAGATGGTCATTGCCTGGCATTTTTCCAGCACAAATGTTACTTTGCAACTATTGAGACAATTTTGCCTAGGTCTTGCTGCATGGCTATAAGTTGCTTTGTTATCTGACTCATTGCAAGTGATGTTCAACATTGGACAATTATCAGTGAACATCCCAACATCTGACCTAATGATGGAAGTATGACTCTAGACATTGAAGAGTCTTCATCCGTTTTCCATTAACTCCAGTTTTATTACTAGGGCTCATTGATGCCATACTTATTTAAATGCTGACTTGATATCAAGGATGGTCACTCTCACCTCAACTCAAGTTCAATCCTTTTGTCTACGTTGAACCAAAACTGTAACTGAGGTCAGGATCTGCTTCTTGTAGAACACATAAAACAAGAACCTCATCTCAGCTAAGACTTGTAGAAAAGATAGAAGGGTGAGTGGGTGAAAGGCGACAACATTGTAACTACAGTTTTGCTTCTCATCTCTAAAATAAAAGTAATAAAATGAAAATGAATCCAATACCTTTGTATTGTCAAATGCCAGAAGAAGCGTTCTGCCATTGATTAGAAAGATTTCCAAGGCATTGTCACGCAGCTGCCACCATCGCTTGTGAACCTCTTTAATTTCTTCATAAGTCCAGGAGAATGAAGCTGGCTCAGTTTCCACTCCAGAACTCTGTAAAATAACAATATCATGGACTGAAATTGTATTTTTCATAAATACTGAGTTATAAAGAATGCATGTGTATTAATATGGGTTACTTAATTTCTGCAGAGCATCTTAACTACTTCCAACAAAATAGAGATACAAGAACACCAACTTTCCTGCTCCCCTTTGAATGATGACATAGTACTTTATGTTCTCCTGAATGTCATGCAAAAGTCAGAAAAAATCTGACAACATAGGCCTCCTTCAGTAATGCACTAATGTGCTTGTCTGTTATGGGCTTAAACTTACATTCCTTCTGAATTAGAGGCAGGAATACAAGCTAGCTCAAGACTACTTCTCATTTGGAATAATTGCAAAATCCAACTATTTTTGAAAAATTCTATTCCAAATTGCACTAAACTTTACTTTTATTTTATTTAAACAGTAAGAATGTTATTAAACACAATCACAACTATACAGTTTAATGTATAAAGGATATGGTTTATTAACTCAGTTACATACACGACCCTCAACTTTACATATTTTGTCTTCCATTGTAAAGTGAATCCAATAGGTTTGTTTTTAACAAAAACAGAAATTGCTGGAAATTCTCAGCAGGTTTGGCAGCATCTTGGAGAAAAATTACAATTAACATTTTGGGTCCGGACACTCTTCAGATCTGAAACGTTAACTGATTTCTCTCCACAGATGCTGCCAGATCTGCTGAGTTTTTCCAGCAATTTTTGGTTTTTGTTTCTGATTTCCAGCATCTGCAGCAGTTTTAAGTTAGCTTTTAAAATATGATTGTGTACTTACAGGATGTTCGAAGGCATCAGCAGCATTATCCTCAACAAAATACATTCCTGACTCCCCTGAAAAGCAACACATTTCTGTCAATTCCCTACATCAATTGAAATGAAATATCTTAGGACACAGGTCTAGTAACAATTCATGGGAAAATTCACAATGGTTACTCACCTAAAAGGAGTTCACCAAGTGTTTCTCGAGAGGGGGCAACATTGATGCATTTGCGAATGAACCTAGTGAAGAAAACAAAATGTTGGTTTCAGTGAGATAAACATCAATCAAGGTAATCACAAGACAAATGTGTCTCTTCTTCCATAACAAGGTTATTTTATCCTGGATCCAAAGTGGATTTGGATCTCTATTTGGAACAAAAGAATTTGTAATGCAATGAGAATAGAATCTCAGAATTGTTATGGTGTCAGAGACGACATTTGGCCTTGAGAATCTGCACTGGCTCTGAGAATTTTAACTTGGTACCAAATCTCCTGCCTTTTCCTAATTCTGCACATTGTTTCTATTAAATAACTATCCAGTGCTCTCTTAAATGTCTCAATTGAACCTGCTCCCACCATAATTTCAGGCAATGCATTCCATACCTTAGCTACTCGCTGTGTGAAAAAACGTTTTTCTCACGTCACGTCTGCTTTTTTTTATTTCAAAACAATTGAAAACTGTGCCCTCTGGCTCTCATCCGTGAATGATTGATAACGGTTTTCCCCATCTAATCAGTTCCTCTGGGGAATGCAGCCAAATTCCAGCTGCTAAAAGGGGAGCAGAACAAGAGGGAGAACATTTAGTGGTAGGAGATTCAGTGGTGAGGGGTACAGATAAGTGCTTCTGATGCCACAGCAGGGATTGCAGGATGATGTGCTGCCTTCCTGGGGCCAGGGTCAAAGATGTCATTTAACGACTACTCTGAACGGGGAAAGAGAACAATCAGATATTTTGACCATAGGTAGAAAGAGGAATGAAACAAAAAGAGGAGCTAACGAAGCAATAGATTACACTGCCATATGCTAGTGAGTGTAGAAATAGAATAGAATAGGCAGAAAGAAAAGATGAATGCATGGCTGAAGAGCTTGGGGTAGGGTAGTGAATTTTGATTCCTGGATCGTTGGGGAAGTGGAAATCCCTGTTTCTGGAAAAAGTGTCATCCTTATAAGTCTGACAGATTGTACCTGAACTGGAACAGAATCCTTGAGGGGAAGTTTGCTGACGGGGTTGGTGTGGGTTTAAACTAATTTGGCAGGGAAACAGGATACAGAGTGGAGATATAGTCAGGGGCAATGTACAGACAACTATAGAACAACCAAGTCATTCTGGAAGACAGGCGAGTATAGTCAAGTTATAGCACAGGGGAGCATGGCAAGACAGGGCGGCACGGTGGCTCAGTGATTAGCACTGCTGCCTCACAGCGCCAGATTCGATCCCTGTCCTGGGCGACTGTCTGTGTGGAGTTTACACATTCTCTGCATGTGTTTCCTCCGGGTGCTCTGGTTTCCTCCCACAATGCGAAGATGTGCAGGTCAGGTGAATTGGCCACACTAAATTGCCCATAGTTATAAGTGCATTAGTCAGGGGTACAGGAATGGGTCTGAATGGATTACTCTTCAGAGAGTTGGTGTGGATTTGTTGGGCTGAAGGGCCTGTTTCCATACTTTCGGGAAGCTAATCTAATCTAAGGCTGGATGGCACTTATTTTAATGCAAAGTGTCTTGCAAGTTACATATGGTTTCAGGATGTTGATTAACACATGGGGGATGTAATCTCATGGCTATCATGGAGACACAGTTAAGGGAGGGACAGGGCTGGCAGTTCAATGTTCCAGAGCATAGAATCTTTAGATGAGATGAAGGTGGGGTGTAAAAGAACAGGTGATGTTGTACTATTGATCGGGGTATCAATTACTGCAGTAAGTGGGTAAGATACAAATAGGAACAGAAGCAGGTCATTCAAGCATCAAGTCTGCCATTCAATAAGATCATAGTTGGATCTTAGACGGTTCCTCAAATGAGGGCAGAGGGTCAATCATTTTGCTGGGGGTGTACAATAGATCCGCAGTCAGGGAGAGACAGAAAGGCAAATCTCAGAAAATGTAAAAATACTAGGGCGATTCTAGTAGGGATTTCAACTACCGAAGAGTTCCTTCTGCAGCTGTACAGGACCCTGGTGAGACCGCATCTGGAATATTGTGCGCAGTTTTGGTCTCCAAATTTGAGGAAAGACATTCTGGCTATTGAGGGAGTGTAGCGTAGATTCACGGGATCAATTCCCAGAATGGTGGCCTATCTTACGCTGAAAGATTGGAGCGACTGGGCTTGTATACGCTTGAGTTTAGAAGGCTGAGAGGGGATCTGATTGAGAGGTATAAGATTACTAAAGGATTGGACACTTTGGAGGCAGGAAGCATGTTTCAGCTGATGGGTGAGTCCCGAACCAGAGGACACAGTTTAAAAATAAGGGGTAGGCCACTTAGAACAGAGTTGAGACGAAACTTCTTCACCCAGAGAGTAGTGGGAGCATGGAATGCTCTGCCCCAGAAGGCTGTGGAGGCCAAGTCTCTGGATACTTTCAAGAAAGAGTTGCATAGATCTCTTAAGGATGGTGGAATCAAGGGTTATGGGGATAAGGCAGGAACAGGATACTGATTGAGGATGATCAGCCATGATCATAATGAATGGTGGTGCTGGCTCGAAGGGCAGAATGGCCTACTCCTGCACCTGTTGTCTACTGTCTAAGGTAAAAACGCTGTGAAAGGCTGGGGTGGGAGTGAGACTACTAAGATTTATCTAGTAGAACCTGTTAAGCCAATGGGTACAAAATCCTTCTTGGGCAGGTGTGTCTCTGTCTGTTTGTGTGGTGCCTAATTTTATAGAATGAAGCCAGGTAAATGGTAAATGTGGCAGTGGGGAGCATTTCAGTAAGATTATAGATATTCATGGATAAGGACAAAGATGTTCTGGAAATAAAGGTTCTGAACTCAGGGAAGGCCAATTTTTATAAGACAAGACAGCATCTGGCCAAAGTGGACCAGCAGCAGCTCTTGCAGGAAAATCCTCATCAGAACAATGGGAGACTGCAGGGTCAACATATTCCAGAGAAGCCTCAGTGTCAAGGGATGAACCTGAATGAAGGGAAGAAAATGCAAAAAAAGGTGGCACAGTGGCTGGCACTACTGCCTCTCAGTGCCAAATTCAATTCCAGCCTTGGGCGACTGTCTGTGTGGAGTTTGCACATACTCCCAGTGTCTGCGTGGGTTACCTCGGGTTTCTCTGGTTTCCTCCCACAATCCAACGATGTGCAGTCCAGGTGGATTGGCCATGCTAAATTGCCCATAGTGTCCAGGAATGTGTAGGCTGGGTGGATTAGCCATGGCAAATGCAGGGTTACAAGGATAGGGTGGGATGTTCTATGGAGAGTCAGTGTGGACTTGTTGGGCCAATTGGCCTGTTTCCACACTGTAGGGATTCGACTAGAGTCATAGAGATGTACAGCATGGAAACAGACCCTTCGGTCCAACCCGCCCATGCTGACCAGATATCCCAACCCAATCGGGTCCCACCTGCCAGCACCCGGCCCATATCCCTCCAAACCCTTCCTATTCATATACCCATCCAAATGCCTCTTAAATGTTGCAATTGCACCAGCCTCCACCACATCCTCTGGCAGCTCATTCCATACACATACCATCCTCTGTGTGAAAATGTTGCCCTGTAGGTCTCTTTTATATCTTTCCCCTCTCACCCTTAACTTACGCCCTCTAGTTCTGGACTCTCCGACCCCAGGGAAAAGACTTTGCCTATTTACCCTATCCATGCCCCTCATAATTTTGTAAACCTCTATAAGGTCACCCTTCAGCCTCTGACGCTCCAGGGAAAACAACCTCAGCCTGTTCAGCCTCTCCCTATAGCTCAAATCCTCCAACCCTGGCAACATCCTTGTAAATCTTTTCTGAACCCTTTCAAGTTTCACAACATCTTTCCGATTGGAAGACGACCAGAATTGCATACAATATTCCAACTGTGGCCTAACCACTGTCCTGTACAGCCGCAACGTGACCTCCCAACTCCTGTACTCAATACTCTGACCAATAAAGGAAAGCATACCAAATTCCGCCTTCACTATCCTATCTACCTGCGACTCCACTTTCAAGGAGCTATGAAACTGCACTCCAAGGTACCTTTGTTCAGCAACACTCCCTAGGACCTTACCATTAAGTGTATAAGTAAAAACAATGACTGCAGATGCTGGAAACTAGAGTCTAGATTAGAGTGGTGCTGGAAAAGGACAGTAGCTCAGGCAGCATCCGAGCAGTAAAATCGACGTTTCGGGCAAAATCCCTTCATCAGGAATCCTGATGAAGGGCTTTTGCCCAAAACGTCGATCTTACTGCTCCTTTGATGCTGCCTGAACTGCTGTGCTTTTCCAGCACCACTCTAATCTAGATATTAAGTGTATAGGTCCCGCTAAGATTTGCTTTCCCAAAATGCAGCACTTCACATTTATCTGAATTAAACTCCATCTGCCACTTCTCAGCCCATTGGCCCATCTGGCCAAGATCCTGTTGTAATCTAAGATAACCCTCTTTGCTGTCCACTATACCTCCAATTTTGGTGTCATCTGCAAACTTACTAACTGTACCTCTTATGCTCGCATCCAAATAATTTATGTAAATGACAAAAAGTAGAGGAACCAGCACCGATCTTTGTGGTACTCCACTGGTCACAAGCCTCCAATCTGAAAAACAACCCTCCACCACCACCCTCTGTCTTCTATCTTTGAGCAAGTTCTGTATCCAAATGGCTAGTACTCCCTGTATCCTGTGAGATCTAACCTTGCTAATCAGTCTTCCATGGGGAACCTTATTGAACGCCTTACTGAAGTCCATATAGATCACATCTACCGCTCTGCCCTCATCAATCCTCTTTGTTACTTCCTCAAAAACCTCAATCAAGTTTGAGACATGATTTCCCACGCACAAAGCCATGTTGACTATCCCTAATCAGTCCTTGCCTTTCCAAATACATGTACATCCTGTCCCTCAGGATTCCCTCCAACAACTTGCCCACCACCGACGTTGGGCTCACTGGTCTATTGTTCCCTGGCTTTTCCTTACCACCCTTCTTAAACAGTGGCACCACATTAGCCAACCTCCAGTCTTCCGGCACCTCACCTGTGACTATCGATGATACAAATATCTCAGCAAGAGGCCCAGCAATCACTTCTCCAGCTTCCCACAGAGTTCTAGGGTACACCTGATCAGGTCCTGGGGATTTATCCACCTTTACCCATGTCAAGACATCCAGCATTTCCTCCTCTGTAATCTGGACATTTTGCAAGATGTCACCATCTATTTCCCTACATTCTATATCTTCCATATCCTTTTCCACAGTAAATACTGATACAAAATACTCATTTAGTATCTCCCCCATTTTCTGCGTCTCCACACAAAGGCCGCCTTGCTGATCTTTGAGGGGCCCTATTCTCTCCCTAGTTACCCTTTTGTCCTTAAATGTATTTGTAAAAACTCTTTTGATTCTCCATAATTCTATTTCCCAAAGCCATCTCATGTCCCCTTTTTGCCCTCCTGATTTCCCTCTTAAGTATACTCCTACTTCCTTTAGACTCTAAGGGTTCACTCGAACTGTCCTGTCTATACCTTAAAATGCTTCCTTCTTTTTCTTAACCAAACCCTCAATTTCCTTAGTCATCCAGCATTCCCTATCCCTACCAGCCTTTCCTTTCACCCTAACAGGAATGGATTCTTGTTATCTCATTTCTGAAGGCTTACCATTTTCCAGCCGTCCCTTCACCTGCGAACATCTGCCCCCAATCAGCTTTCGAAAGTTCTTGCCCAATACTGTCAAAATTGGCCTTTCTCCAATTTAGAACTTCAACTTTTAGATCTGGTCTATCCTTTTCCATCATTATTTTAAATCTAAAAGAATTATGGCCGCTGGCCCCAAAGTGCTCCCCCACTGACACCTCAGTCTTCTACCCTGCCTTATTTCCCAAGTGTAGGTCAAGTTTTGCACCTTCTTTAGTCGGTACAAGCACATACTGAATCAGAAAATTGTCTTGTACACAATTAACAAATTCCTCTCCATCGAAACCCTTAATACTATGGCAGTCCCAGTCTACGTCTGGAAAGTTAAAATCCCCTACCATACCCACCCTATTATTCTTACAGATAGCTGAGATTTCCCTACAAGTTTGTTTCTCAATTTCCCTCTGACTATTAGGGGGTCTATAATACAATCCCAATAAGGTTATCATCCCTTTCTTATTTTCAGTTCCACCTAAATAACTTCCCTGGATGTACTTCCAGGAATATCCTCCCTCAGCACAGCTGTAATGCTATCCTTTATCAAAAATGCACTCCCCCTCCTCTCTTGCCTCCCTTTCTATCCTTGCTGTAGCATTTGTATCCTGGAACATTAAGCTGCCAGTCCTGCCCATCCCTGAGCCATGTTTCTGTAATTGCTATGATATTCCAGTCATGTTCCTAACCATGCCAAGAGTTCATCTGCCTTCCCTGTTAGGCCCCTCGCATTGAAATAAATGCAGTTTAATTTATTAGTCCTACCTTGTCCCTGCCTGCCCTGACTGTTTGACTCGCTCCTGTTCTCAGCTGTACCTGTCTCAGATCGATCTCTTTCCTCACTATCTCCCTGGGTCCCTCCCGCCTCACCTTACAAGTTTAAATCATCCCGAGCAGCTCTAGTAAATTTCCCTGCCAGTATATTAGTCCCCTTCCAATTTAGGTGCAATCCATCCTTCTTGTACAGGTTACTTCTACCCCAAAAGAGACTCCAATGATCCAAAAATGTGAATCCTTCTCCCATACACCAGCTCCTCAGCCATGCATTCATCTGCTCTATCCTCCTATTCCTGCCCTCACTAGCTCGTAGCACCTGGAGTAATCCAGATATTACTACTCTCGAGGACCTCCTTTTTAAATTTCTGCCTAACTCTCTGTAATCTCCCTTCAGAATCTCAACCTTTTATTGTAAAGTCCAAGAGCATGGGCCGCTTTAAAAAGAAATTAGAAGAATGAAGTGACATTAAAAAATACTAGCAGGTAACATTCTGGAAAATCTAAATAGTTCTAAGTATATCAGGGGCAAAGAATAACCAGGGAAAGAGAGTGAAGCCATGACATTCACTGTGCCACTTTGATAGAGGCTGTAGTTAAGTAGAGAAATGTTGCTAGTAGACTGACTTAGATTCCTCTCTATTCTTTAGATAGTGAATATTTATTTCATTTACTTAAGAGGCAAAACTAAGCACAATTGAATTTATTACAAATTGCAAACCTGAATACATTTGTCAATGGAAAAGCGAACTCATGTTTTCAAATAAGGAAAATGCTACGAATTAGTAATATTCCTCGCAAAAAAGGCATATTGCCTGAACACACTTAAGAATAGTTTAAAAGTTATTAGTAAATTCAGATTAGGTATACAGTATACCTGATAGGTTCACTTGTTGCTTTATCCTTTACAATTGATGAAAAAGAAGAATGAGATTTATCTTCAAACAAGAATGACAATGGTGGCTTCAGTGGTTCTGCAACAAACAAAACAAAAAGACTGTTGGCAATCCAAGCAAATTAAAGTGACAGAAAACATATGACTCATGACATCTTTTTACCTTCTGGTTTTTGTCTGTCTCTGAGCAAGTATTTGTTAGGTATGGTCAAATAACATCTCTGTAAACGTCGCCGCTCTCTGTTGGGACCTTCTGTAGGATCCAGTTGCCATGAAATTGGGTAAGAGACCGGATCATACCATACTGCCCTTGAAATTAAAACATTATATGTTCAAAGCCAGTTGCACATTGTTTTTCTTCATTTCACTCGTACTGACAGTAAATTATGATCAGCAGAAGTCTGGTATTCAACATTAATCTTGCTTCTAATCTCCTTAATTTGTACTTTAGCATATGAGGATACTAATCAATCAGTAATATTTTACTTTGCTTTTGTGAGTGTTGCTCCTAGCTAAAATTACATCATATCGTGTAAAGCACGAGGACAGAGATATAAGACAAATTTAAAAGAGCGTTTCACATTCAGTTGCAGAACAGTCACTTATCCTTTGCTCTCAGTTGTACCTATTGTTCACTGAACTATTCAACAGAGTACTTATTTTGTACACAAGGTGGCAATCTATTCCATAAGTTAACAAGTCGTTCATCCTTAAGTTATATTTTTGCTAAGAAAGAGATAAACTTGAATTTACATAGTGGCCTGAAAACTCTGTACACTCCAATACACTCACAGCTGATCAAATACTTCTGAAGTGTAATCACTGTTGTAATGTAATGTAGGAAATATGGCAGCCAGTTTACAAGGTCTCATATCCGGTAGTATGATAATAACCAAATAAGCTATTTTTGAGATATTGTTTGAAGGATAAGTATTGGTCAGGGCAATGTGAAAACTTCTCTGTTCTTCTCAAAATTGTGCTGGGGATCCTTTATGTCTTTGATAAAGCAGATAGGATCTCAGATTAACATCTCATTTGAAAGATGACATCTCTGACAGTATAGTGTTCCCTCAACATTTCATGAAAGATCAACTAAATCTTTGGCTCACGATTCTGGAATGGAACTTGAGTCACTTTCTGACCTGGAGGTGAGAATTCTACCAGAGGAGCCACAGCAATCAGTGTATGTTTTCCATTTTTATCCCATATTCTGCATAAGTAAGTATCCATTGATATTCACCCTACTCAATTAAAATACTTATAATATGAATCTTCACTATTTTTCCTGTTATAACAGTGATTTAACCATCATTGCCTTTATTCAAAGTTCATTATACTTCATTTCAAACCTTTTCTGCTATTGCTTTTTTTTTCTAATTATTAACCAAGTGTACAGAGGTGCTGGAACTGCAGATTCACCAAAGGTTTGTTGATCATTAATCCTGTATTCCTTGGATTTTGTTGTCAGCTTAAGCTCAGTAGTATCACTTCACTCTGAGTCAGAAGGCTGGGTTAAATTCCAATTCACAGAGCTGAGCACATGATGTAGGTTGACAGTCTAATACTGGTTTATGCCCAAAATGTCGATTCTCCTGCTCCTCAGATGCTGCCTGATCTGCTGTGCTTTTCCAGCATCACACTTTTCAACTCAAACCTGGTACAGTACCAAAGGAACAATGCAATGTCTAATATGTAATCTTTCAGATGAGACAGGAGTAGGCACTGTTAGAGGCATTCAATAGTCAAGGGAACAGGCTAGTGGTTCTGCAATTAACAATTCAATTTAGGCATGGGACTCTCTCCCTAGTTCCAGGGCAAAGGATATCACTCAGAGGGTGCAGAATATTTTGAAGCTGGGATGGTGGATGGAGAAGCAAAGGCAGTGGTCCATGTGAGAACTAACAATATAAGAGTTTCAACAGTTGAAATAAAATTCAAAATCAAGACCTCAAACCCAGAGCCATACATTGATCAATTCAACATGTGTAAAATAAAATGTGTTCATATGTGACTGAAGAGATGCGTATGATGGGGTACTTTGGACTCCCTGGGGCATTGAGACAAGGTCTATGGGGGGAACCATCATTATGAGATGGAAGGAATGTTTCTCGACATGTATGAAACCAATGTCCTCAGAGGAAATTTAAACTAATTTGGCAGGGGAAAACACAACATGAAGCATTAGAGAGGAAAAGCAAGATGCATAAATGGCTAGGGTCAAAATACAATTAAAAGATTAAGACTCTCACAAGGAATAACGGTGAGACAGTCAGAGATGGGTATAGAATTGATTTGTGTAGATGCATGGAACTTTAAGAATAAAACCGGTGAACTGCAGGGACAAGTCACCATATCAAAATGTGATACAATAGCAATAACTTTAAAGAGAGTGAGGAGTGTGAACTAAATTTTCCTGGTATCAAGGTATTTGGCAAAGATTAATCAAGTGTAAAAATAAATATGGGGGTTGTAGTTTTAATCAAGGAGACTGTTACGAGAACTAAAAAGAGAGATGATTAGAGATCATAAACAGAATGTGCTTGGTAAGAATTAGTGAATAGACAAGCTCTCATGTCATTCTACGTGGACACTACAGATCATCAAATAGTCGGATGGAGGTAGAGAAACAAATTTGCAGGCAAAGGCAAAAGCTACAGTGTAATGGTAATTGGGGGACTTAATTTTCCTAAAACAGGATGTTTTCAGTTCAACAAGGAACAAAGTTGTGCTGGATTTAGCTCTGGGGAATGAAATGGTGGACAGAAATATTAGCAATTATAAAATCAGGATTAGAATAACTATGGAAAAGAACAAGCAGCAATACTTTGGCAAGCATTCCTATGAGAGGAAAAGGAAAGGAAAGGAAAATCCAAAGCCACAGCATCCTGGATGACTAAAATATAGAAGTTAAATAAAACATAAATGAATGAGGCTAATATTAATTGGAATGCTGATAAAACAATAGAGAAAAAGCTGACTATTGAAAGCATATAAACAGAGAAAACAAAAGTGGCAAAAAGAAAGCAAGAGACAGGATTAGCTGCCACCACCACAGACAGCTCAAAAGTCTTTATTAGAAACATCTACTCAGCAAAAATGTACAGGTTGTTCTGCTATAACACGCATTTCATCAGCACGAATTGGCTATAACAACTGACAGATTGTGGACATTGTTTGGATAACACAAATGTTCTACTGAGCAGATATCATGATTTTCTACAGCGGTTCTCCACAATGCGATTTTCTATAGTGCGAGTTTGCAGAGGAGTGCAACTCTCGTGCTATAGTTAAAACTCTCGCCCTGTAATTAAAAAGAAGTTTGGGTCAATTAAGCATTATTAACATCTTATCGTGGAGGCATATAACTTGCTTGAGGTGTTACATGAGCTGAAAATGTGTTGTTGGAAAAGCGCAGGTCAGGCAGCATCCAGGGAACAGGAGAATTGATGTTTTGGGTATAAGCCCTTCTTCAGTCTTATGAGGTGTTACATGAGCACTTTGCATCTTTCTTTATGAAATAGGACGGTACCATTGTCATACTAATGAGGGAGACAGAAGAGTTAGAACAAAAATAGAGCGTCAGAGTCATACAGCATGGAAACAAAGCGTTCAGTCCAACTAGTCCGTTGCCAACCAACATCCCAAACTAAACTAGTCCCAGTTACCTGCACTTAACCCATATCCCTCCAAATATTTCTTATTCATGTGCTTATCTAATTGTCTTTTAAATGTTGTAACTGTAGCTGCATCCACCACTTCCTCTGGAAGCTCATTCCACACACAAACCACTCTTTAAAAAAAATTGTCCCTCATGTCACTTTTAAATAGTCTTCCTCACACCTTAAAAATATATCTCCTAGTCTTGAAATCATCCACTCCAGGGAAAAGACACAAGCCATTCAACTTATCTGTACTCATGATTTTATAAATCTCTATAAAGTTACCTCTCAAGCTCCAGTGAAAAACGTCCCAGCCTATCCAGCCTCTCCTTACAACTCCAAACCTCAATTCCCAGCAATATCCTGATAAATCTCTTCTGAACCCTTTCCAACCTTAACAATATCCATCATGTAACAGGGTGACCAGAACTGGACACAGTACTCCAGCAGATGCCTCACTAACGTTCTTTTAATTGTACAAGTCCTGCTCTTTTTGTTTTATCAAAATGCAATACCTCGCATTTATCCAGATTAAACTCCAGCAGGCACTCTTCAGCCCATTAACCCAACGGATCAAGATCTCTTAGTAATCTTAGATATCCTTAATCACTGTCCACTATACCACCATTTTGGTGTCATCCACAAACTTGCTAACCATGCCTTCTATATTCTCATCAACGCTATTTATATTAATGATAAATGAAGGTGTACCCAATACTAAACCCTGTGGAATACAGCTGATCACAATCTCCAAGTCTGAAAAACAATCTTCATCATCACACTTTGTCTCTTGCCAATATGGTATCCAATTGGGAAGTTCACTCTGAACCCCTTGTAATCTAACTATACTAATCAGTCTACCATGCCAAAGACTTTACCAAAGTAAACAAAGTTTACTGCTCTACTCTCTATCTTCTTGGTTACTTCCTCAAAAAATTCAAACAAAGAGAAAAAGATAAAAGAGCAGATACTAAAAGGTTAACATTTCTCAAAATAAACTGGATGGATTGAGAACAGAGGAAGTTGTGAAGGCTGTGGCCACAATCCTGCAATTCTTCTTAGACACACAAGTGGTATCAAAGAATTGTGGAATTGTAATTTTTTTGTGGGATGTGATCATCACTGCCTCAGTCACTGCTCGGTTTAAAAATAAACAAACCCCTCTGAATGCCAAGGTCAAAATTTTAAAACAATTTAGATTTAATAATTGTAACCATTTGATATCTTCATAATAAAAGTTGAGGAAAATTTCTCAGAGCATTTCCACCCTCATCTATCCTGTTATATTAAGGATATTATTCCACTAGAAGATAGGAGGAGTGATACGCATCAACTACAAAATGTACAGTAGCAACTTACCAATGCTCCTTTAGCAGCATTTTTCATGCTCACAACATCCTCCACCTTGAAGGTCAAGGGCAACAGATGTATGGGAACACTGCCTTTCCATCAAAGAATGGTTACAGCATAAAGCCATTGAATCCATAGTATCCATGCCAGTTTTTTGGCAGAGCAATTCACCTAGTCCCACTCCACTATAAACACTACATATATTTTGCTTCAAACAGCTTCAACATCCAATTTTCTTTTGAAGGCCTCAATTTAATTTGTCTCGAACAGATATTCAGGCAAACCATACTAGCCACATGCTGCTTAAAGGTTTCCTTCAGGTCATCATTGCTTTTTTTTGTCTATAATCTGGTTCTTGACCCTTCTGCCGGTGGGAGCAGTTTCTTTATTTGCTCTTTCCAGACCTCTCATAATTTCTGAATTCTTCCATCAAATATCTGCTTATCCAAGGAGAATAGCTTCAGCTGTTAAAATCTATGTCCAGATTGAAATTGTCCATCCCTGAAACCATTCTTAAGGATCTCTTCTGCTGTTTTTTAAAGCCTTAAAATTGTTCCTAAAGCTTGGTACTCAAAATTGACCACAATATGCAGGTTGAGGTCAAATCAAAGTTTCATACTTCATCATAACTTCCATGTTTTTTATACACTATGTCCCTATTTATAACCTATGATCCCATGTGTTTTATTAAGCATTTTCATAATCTGCACATTACCTTCAATGATTTATGCACATATACCCACAGGTCCTTCAGCTGCTACACCACTTTTATTTTAAAATGATACCCTTCAATTTATTTAGCATTGCCTCATTCTTCTGCCAAAGTGAATCACTTCACATTTCTCTGCATTAAATTTCATTGGCCACCCCACCAGCCTGATCATGCCCTCTTGAAGTTTATCACTATTTCCTTTACAATTGACAATGTTTTCAAATCAAAGTGTCACCCCACAAGTTTTGAAATTTTGATCAGAACATAGACATCTGGGTCATTAGAACAGATAAGAAAAACAGAAGCTATAATGTGAACCATTGGGGATCTCTACTGGATACCTTCCTATTCTGAAAATAAACAGTCATAACTTGTTTCCTGTCTCCATGCTCTCTTTTATTTCATGAAGGTCAACTTGACTAGCAAGCCCGTTACATTGCATTTAATAAAATGCCTTTTGAAAGTTCACGTATGTCAATAAGTTGCACAAGTCTCATCAACATTCCCTCTTACTTCGTCAAAATCTCAAACAAGGTATTTAAACATTATTTTCCATGAACAAATTTATACTGTTTTCACTTAATTTCTCCACATTTGTCCAACTGGCTGTTAAGCTTGATCTGAATGTCATTCTAAAAACTTTCACATCACTGAGGGCAAACTGATGTGCTGGTCTGTAATTGGTGAATTTACCTTACAACCATTTTTTGAATTAGAAAGTAGCATTTTACAATTCTCCAGAAGTCTGGTATCACCCCTGTATCTGAAAAGATAATTATAGCCAACGCCTCTGCTATATCAACCCTTACGTCCCTCATCATACTTGTGTACATCTCATTATTTCACCCAGTACTGATGACTAGCTAAATTTTAGAATATCTAGCCTAGCTGATAGCACATCTTTCTTAATTTGCAATTACTTGTAATTCCCTGACAAGTCACACACCATCCTGACATGGAAATATAACATTGTTCCTCACGGCAATGTGGTGTATCAGCATCACATGAACTGTAGTGGTTCAAGGTAGTGGCTTTCATCTCAAGGGTAATTAAGGAAGGGCAATAAATGCAAGCCTCACCAGAAATACTTACATTCCAAAAACAGATGTAAAAACAAATTTCCAGGTTACAGTATACCAGAATAGCTCTGTGGCTTATCTATTGAATAAACTGGCACTATCACTTACAAGCCTGACTAAATTGATTAGGGCCTTTCAGCACAATCATATGATGATTTCTGAAATGCCCCATTTTCTCAACCATGGTCAGTATTTGTAGAATAAGAAAACAGCAAAATTGTTGCTCAGCACCCAAGCATAAAGTTTTACATGAAGAAAAACAACATTGATATATTTTTCATTGTGTAACTAATTTCAAACAGAAACTACTGCTATTATAGGGGGCCTTATAAATGCGTGTGCATTCGCACATGGCATGTCAGTAGAGAAGAAGGATAAGTTACAAGAAGGTTAAGAATTCCTTGACTAAAGCACAGTAATGATTAAGTACTATTTCTTAGACCAGAAGTCCCCAGCTGTTAGTATAAAGTACATTGCTTATTTAGATATATATTCATGATTCAGCAGCAGATATCTATAATATAATTGCAAAATCTGCACACTATATAAAATTTGGAATTGTAATAAACAAAGAAAGAGGAGGTTAGCAACAAACTTTAAGAGATATTGACAAATGGGCATATATATACATGGACAGATAAAATTAAAACTTAAACCAAGGAATGTGAAATAATTTATTTTTGTCAAAAACACGGAGAAGTAAATAAGCTGAGTGGAATAACGATAAAAGGGATGCACAAAAAGAGACATTTTTGTACACATACTGTTATGAAGATGTGGCTGTACCTTTGAGAAAGTTATTAGCTAGTAGAACTACCAGACTGCATTAAGTATTCTGAAAAAAAAAATCTAATGTAACATTTGGTTGAACAACTCGATTAGTGGTTGCCTGGAGACAAAAACAAATTCGAATTCGATCAATCAATTTAAATTACACCCCAAAATGCCAACTTCCAATCAACTTTGAATTTAGCATATTGACAATTTTAAAAGCCAATGACACAATCTGATGCTGTGGGGGTTCATCGCTGTGATTTGAACTGGTTTAGACAGATTTCAATAAATTTGGGTCTACGAAAAATCCCAGATTTAAATATCTGTAGGTTAGTGTCCTAGATCTTTAAATGAAACGTAGGTGATGCAATTTGTTTACTTTTGGTAACTTGTGGTTGATTAAATTCAAAGTGACATAAACGGCTCTTAAAATTGCTAAAGGGGGGGATCCAAGATGGCGGTGACCCAGCAAGTCTGAGTCGACAGTGCTCCTCTCAAGATTTGGGTAAAGTGGGTCCCCCACCCCCACCACACTCACCAAATCATTTATAATAGTTGTTTAATTTAATTAGTTGTTTAATATTAAACTTAAACAATCTAATCTTTAGTTAAAATGACTAAAGGGAAGGGAGCCCACAGCTCTCAACATGCAGGACCCCCTCCCCCACCCTCTCCAGCTGCAGCCGAGGCATCCACAGCCGCCCCGGGGGACTTACCTACAGTAACAAGCCTTGTGGAGACGATCTCCAAGCTGGATACGAAGATCGACGCTTTTATCGAGGAGTCCCGAAATCGATGGGACTCACTCTCGACCGCGCTGCAGAAGCACGACCGAGACATTAAAGAAATCGGGCGCCGAGTCGGAGGGGCGGAGCTAAAGGCCGCGACCTCCGAAACTACAGCGCAATCGGCCGTGGATCAGGTCCGGACTCTTGAACAGCGAGTCCAGACCTTAGAGAATTACATTGACGACCTCGATTATCGAGGTCGCCGAAAAAATATTCGTTTGCTGGGCCTTCCCGAACAGGAAGAGGAAGGCCAGCTTACAGCATTTCTCCAGCAGTGGCTGCCACAGCTTTTAAATCTGGAGGCTGGATCAGGCCAGGTAAGAGTGGAATGGGCCTACCGTGTCGCAATACGCGGGCCCGGCTCGAACCAGCGCCCACGCCCAGTCCTGTTCTGGCTGCAGAGCTACAAGGAGAGGCAGATACTTCTAGAAGCCTCTAGAAATCCTGGAAAAGACCCCCAAGCTATGATCTATAAAGGATCCAAGATCATGTTATTCCAGGACTTTTCCCCGGCTCTGGTTCGAAAGAGGAAGGCATTCGACGAGGCGAAGCAGTGTTTAAGGGACTTAAATATTCAGTAATCCTTACGCTACCCAGCGACGTTACGCTTTAACCATGAAGGATCCGTATATAACTTCGGATCGCCAGAAAAGGCTAAGGAATTCTTGGACTCTCTTAGATAAACTGTAAGACATAATGGATGTTGGTTTGCCTTTCCCCCCACTTTGGTTTATATCCCCCTTTTTTTTCTTTTACCTTACTGTTTATTATCATGGGGGGTGGGGAGAGGGATTTGATTTTCTCCCCCCCCTTGGGGTTGTTTTCTTTTATTATTTTATGTATATATGAGGGATGTATGTATATGTGTGTGTGTGTATGTGTAAAAAGCATTATAGTGACTCATTCAAACAGGCATAAGTAACTTGTAGCCTGAAAGTATTCAGAAACAATTTTTTTCTCATAAGCTTTATGTAGAAGTAAATTGACTAAAAATAAATTATGGATAATAAACTGAGTATTTATTAAGCATATGTTCAAAGTAAAAAACAGCTTTGGTCATTTGGATGTACTGAATCAACAAACTGGAAGTGGGGAACCGTGATTGTGCCTCTCTGATTCTTTATGTAACTAGGGAGAAAAACTCAAAGGTTGCTTTTACAAATTGTTAGCAATTCATATACAACATCTCAAAGCTCATAAAGGCTGTTGCTATATATTGCAAACATATTTCTCAGCCTGTATGCTAGATAGCTCTGTTGCAAGAGTCTATACATAGTTCGTGGCTGTTAATTGTTTCGTTAAGCAATTTTCCTTGCTACTACATTCTGAGTTAATTAGGGAGGAAAGTGCCCATTGTGCTCATTCCTGTTAGTCATTCAGCAAACCTGACAGTCAGTCTATTGGAAAACTGTGAATGATGAGGCGAAACAGAATAAATGCCTGCTGGTCTGATGAAGCATGGGTAGGTGTGACATCAGAGGACAGTTACTATCCATGAGATCACAGCTGACCATGAGCCATACTGCCTAGGACAGAAATTGCAAAATGAAGACAAATAATCATTGAGAAAAAGATTTGAGTAAAAATACCTTTGAAGGCTTAACATTGTTTTAAGGTGTAGTGCTTTACGTAAACCAAATTACTAAAAATCTTTTCACGTGATGTAATGAGACTAAATAAAATCGAGCAGCTAGGTGAGTACCTAAATAAATGTATACACACAGTTTTAGTCTTTGGTTTGATGAAGTTGGATTGACATAAAATCAATTTACTTATTAGCCCAAGGTTTCATTTAGTTTTTATTTTCGAACAATAATATCATAGCTGAGCTCGAAAATAACATTCACTTAATTGAAGTAAAAATACAAAATGCTGGAGAAAGCGTTTCTCTGCTTCTCTCTCCACAGGTGTATAGACTCAGATCCTCGGAATTTCTCCAGCACTTCCTATTTTTATTTTAGATTTCCAGCACCCACAGTACTTTACTTTTTTTCCTGCAATAGCCTCATACTTTGTACCATATTAAGTCTCCAATTTAAAGGCCCATTGTGTTCACATAGATACAATTGGAAAGTTTCAGAAGTTTTCATCTGCAGCCTATGTGAGACTGTGAGAAATTAAATATTGACTTGAAATATTGACCAGAATGACACCAGAATATTAAAACTTAATGTGGAGATTCATGAAGATTGCAAGAAGGTGACAATCAAATAACCTAGCACATAAAAACAACATTATAAATATAATGAGTAGGCTCCAGGTATCATAATTGAGTAAAAACATTGGTACGGTGATCTGAAAACAAAGCCATAGCATCATCAACTAAGTTTGAGTTAGATTATTCTAAAGATTTTTGTAAATGACATTGGGAATAACATTCTTCTTTAGGGAATCCCAGCAATGGACACTGTGACAGGCAGGGCAGAGGATAGTGAGAATGGGGTCGTGGAAAGCTATGAGCTCATCCAGGAAGAACTTGAGCATGGGATGGTGGAAGGACGTGAAGTAAGCCAGGGAGGAGCAGTGGGTGGATTGGGGTCCTGAGAAGGATGTGTTGAGCATGGAGGGATATGGCTTGCAAAGTCTAGAAACTCTTCAGAAAGGAAGGGTGAGGTCTGAAGGTGGCTGTTGTAGAGGGCCAACAGCACTGTATGAAACTGGTTCCAGAGAAGTACCTTTCATTTATATGAACAAGTAGCAAAAACCTTCAGCATATTCCTTTTCACTTAAAGGTTGAAAGGAGGATATAAGGGCTCAGATGCAAAGACTGAGCTTCAACTCCAGCACGATCATTGGGTACCAGGGTGCACTTACTAACCTGACAATTGACAGAGTGATCCCATTGAACATCCTGTACAACCTTTAAAATTCCAAACCAGAAAGTGCAATACCGATAGCATAATCACACAGGATGATTTAAATTATCTGCAGTCATCGGAGAATTAGTTGAATTCAGATTCGCTGGTTTAGCAATTATCAGTTGGCATGTGGAATGTTCATTTTGTGAAGCCCTAATGGTTGCAAGCTTCATTAACAAATTTCCCACATAAGAAGCAAGTTAGTTACAAATTAGTCCTGACCAAATACATTAATATTAGTAATTCAAAGGTTTAAATTTCACATCTACGGCCTGAAATAATTTTGAGAAGTAATTTTCACCTTAAGCCAAGTGTCAGTGTGCTTATTAATTGCAATCTTAACAGCCTAAATTATAAGCATAGCTAATATTGAGAGTAAAAGTTAGAAGTAAAATCCTCAGTGAGTAGAAAATAACTGTAATATTATTAGAAGAATGATTACCCTATTTGCACAACATTCTTTTTGTGGCTATTTTTAATAGTGGTAATAATTGTTTAAATTAACAGTGTAGGACCAACTCTGACCCTGCTGTAAAAAAAGCCAATATTAACATCTTTTCCTTTCAAATATTAATTGTGTAATTGATTTAGCTTCAAATGCTCTGTGCAGAAATGTTTTGCATATTCTAAGAGCCATATTTTTGAAAGTTTTCTTCTAATCTCTCTCTCTCTTTACATTTGTTACAAATTTTGGATCATCATTCCTCCAAGCATCAGTCATTAGTGATTTGAATGGAGTGGTGTGTTTTCACACATTCCTTGTGTGTACTTTCAGGAGGTGGACATAGAGATATATTAGAGGAGATGAGACGAATCCAAATCATTATGAAGCTTTAGTTTAGAGATAAAATGTGAATTTATGAACAAGTGTTAAGGTCCAAATTTACTTTGCTTTGATTAAATCCTTCTTGACGATAAATAAATTATATGTCAGAGATTCCTGACCTGGGTGGTGGCACTTTTAGTCTGGTTTGGTATTACACTAGTCTAAAGCTTGTACAAATGTGGATAGAACTGATCTTACTTCTCACTCAGCAAACAGACGATGAAAGTGAACAGTTCTCTGCTCTCTTCCTTCAGACAGGAAATTAACAAATGATCCCTGACAAACTCGGGATTTAGTTACTTTAATTCAAAACTTGAAATATTAGGAGTCTGTGGCCAGTTGTGTATTTAAAAGAACAGGCTACACTGAGGTCCGGCTCTGTATGTGTCCTTGGAAGATCTTTCAATACTTTCTGTCCCAATCCCTTTTAAATTTTTGAACCACTCAGTTGGACTCTTGTGTCATGTAAAGTTTTAAAGTGGCTCCTCCCTCATTGCCCGTGATCAATGGTTTTGTATGTAGGTATGTATATTTCTTACTCATAGCTGGAGAAATTCACTTTTAAATAACCTACACACTTATTCTGGAGGTTAGTAATGATAATACACTATTCACATGCACACAATTATTAATTACAGACGAAGATAAAAATGAGTATTCAATAAAAATTGCCAAGTTCAGTCTCTGTTGTTTTGATGCAGATGTGTAGTTTTGAAGTTGAGATGTTACATTGTCTGAAGCAAAATTGCAGGATTTTCTCAGCAAATGTGGTGCTTCCACAGCTGACTTTGTGGAGGTTTCAGTACTGTTATATGTCACAGTCAGTATACTGTATCATAACATGTGCCTGGAGGATAAAGATCTCATTCCATCTTATTTTGGGATCACAGGAAGGATGCTGGTGTTTGCAGCTTAATAGCTAATGCTATCCTAGACTCTGAAGAGAGTAAATTATGCACGTAATCATTAGTTGTCAGAAATACTTGCTGGATTCTTTAGTGCCTCGATACCTATGTCCAGTTTTGATTTGGAGATGCTGGTGTTGGACTGGGGTGTACAAAGTTAAAAATCACACAACACCAGGTTATAGTCCAACAGGTTTAATTGGAAGCACACCAGCTTTCGGAGCGACGCTCCTTCATCAGGTGGTAGTGCTATCACCTGATGAAGGAGTGTCGCTCCGAAAGCTAGTGTACTTCCAATTAAACCTGTTGGACTATAACCTGGTGTTGTGTGATTTTTAATTATGTCCAGTTTTATTTATGTTACAAGTAAAATGTCCTGATCAACGTAAAATCACCATGTGGTTTGCAGCACTGGCTATTTAAAACATACAAGTCTCCAAAGTCTTTGAGATAGATCTTTAGAAAACTAATTGAAGACCAACTGGACAACACTTCTGTATGTTAGAGACTTTGGACGATCAGCAGCATCAGTTTCTGTGAGTAGAGTTATAGTGATCTATAGATAGCAGAGTGCCTTATTTAAAAATTAAAAGGTTGAAGTTACAAATATAATCAAGACTAAAGCATTGTAAATACATTCCCTCTTTAAAAAGCAACAAGCCGCTGAGGGCCCCCTGGACTTTCAATTGGCACAGATTAATTATGGAATGTATTCCCCTTGACTTCCTCACAAATATGGTGCACCGAAAGACCGAATTATTTTATAAAATATGGCAGCCCTTCTTGAATTACATAAATACAGATATTTCGGCTATCCTAACAAGGGCTTTTATTTAATTGAGATTACAAACTTGGCTGGTCCGGGGCCCCTCGGGAGAGGAATCCCTTATGAATATAGGTTTTATTACATCTGATGTTAACACATTCCGAGCATGTAAGAGACTTAAATATACACTCTGGTTAGTTGTAGGTTAGATTAGTAGATAGTTGAGTTTTGTTTTTTTTTCTTCTTTTTCGGTTTTTTTTTCTCTCTCGTTAAATTTTGGCTATTGTATATTTGAGTTAATTGTATATCAATGTTTATATCTGAGAGTTTTGTTTATTTTTGTAAGCTTGTAAAAATGTTAAATTTCTAATAAAAATATCTATATAAAAAAAAATTGCTAAAGGGGTTCTGGGATTTGATGATGATTCTCAAATTTGCCAAGAAAGTTTAGAAGGAAAGAAAAAGGCCATACTTTTAGAATTAGCAAATAATTCTAAAGTTAGATTTGGGTTTAATCAAGGACAAAAGAAAAGCTGAAATTGTAAGGGAATTACTCAAACACTTAGGTGTGTCAGACAAACAGACAAATGCCATAATGTCAGTTTTTCTACCTCTATAATGGAGGAAAATGAGTTAGAAGATAAACAAAAGGGAGAGAGAGAAAGAGAAAGGAGAGAAGAGAGAGGAAAGAGAGAGGGAAAGAAAGAGAAGGTTCTTAGTTGAGCAAAGACAGAGAAGAAAGGGAGAGAATTTGAACTTGAGAAGTTGCAACTCAGTCAGCAAAGTCAAGTTAAACAGGATGGAGATTATAAGAGAAGGTAGTGATATGTATAAATATGTCAAAACTCTGCCACATTTTGATGAGAAAGATGTTGAAACCTTCTTTATTTCATTTGAAAAATTGGCTAGGCAGATGGAGTGGTCTGAGGATTTATGGGTAATGCTAGTTCAGACTAAACTGGTAGGCAGAGCTAATGAGGTATTTACCGCACCATCAGATGAGGTGTCAAGAGATTATGAAGAAGTTAAACAGGCTATTTTAAGTGCTTATGAGCTGGTACCAGAAGCATATGGACAGCAGATCAGAAACACAAAGGAGGAACCAGGTCAGACTTATGCTGAGTTCGAAAGAATTAAACATAGTCATTTTGACAGATAAGTGCGTGCTTTGAAAGAAGATAGGACCTTTGAGGCTCTGAGAGAGATTATTCTGCGGGAGGAGTTTAAAAACTCACTTCGAGAGATGGTAAGAATTCACGTGGAGGAACAGCAAGTTCAGATAGTGAGAAGGGCACCAGAATTAGAAGATGAATACATGTTGGTACATTAGACAAGCTTCCCGCCAGAATTTCATCCTGTGAGGGATAGAAGTTGGGAGAAGGGGAGATCCTACACTATGAAACCAAGAGTAGAGAGCACTGTAAGAATTTACCACAGGATTAAAAAAGAAGCCCAATAGTTGAAGGTGGTGAAAGGACTCAGGTGTTTCCACTGTGCTAAAGTGGGACACGTAAAGTCACAGTGCTGGTTGTTAAGGAAAGGTGCTGTGGGAAAAGATGTGTTAAAAGAAGCTAAGCCAGTTGCATTAATGAAGTTAGTAAAGGAGACACCAAGAAGAGCCGAGGAGCTGCAGGAGTGCAGGGGCTGGGTATGGAGTTAGTACCTGATCTCTACAAAGAATTTGCCTCTATGGGTAAAGTTTACTCAGAAAGAACAGGGGGAGATGGACAAGAAGTTATAATTTTGAGAGATACAGGACCTAACCAGTCGCTGATAGTAAGGGATAAGCGAATATGCACTCGTTCTGAACGGTTACTGAAGTTAAAACAGAAATATTCTGGTATTTCCCCAGAATGTATAGTAACCAGATCCCACTATCATAAGTCACAGCACGAAGCAACAAGTAAAGAGAAAGATGAAGGAGTCAAGGTTCAGTTCGTGGATACCCTATGTAATGGTGCAGGAAAAATCTGAACAGGCAGAGGGTCAGACAGAAGTGTTTATTATTGAAAAACAAAGAGACTTGCAACAGCAAGTCAAGACAATAAAAGATGTATATGTGGATGTACTCTGAAAAGGAGGCAGAGAATATTCCAGAGCATTATTATCTGAAAGTTAGAATCCTACGGCAGAAATGGAGACCACGGCAGGTTACTGCAGAGGAGAAGTGGGCCAAAATGCACCAGATTGTGTTGCCAGTAGCATACAGACAGGTGGTGTTACGGGTGGTACATGAACTACCTGTAGGAGGTCACCTAGGGTTACGAAAGACTCAGGCTAAGGTAAAAACATTTTTATTGGCCTGGAATGCATAAGGATGTGGTTAACTTTTGCTATACATGCCAAATGGTAGGTAAGCCACAGGCAATAATAAAACCAGCACGTTCGTTGCCAATTCCTGCATTTGAAGAACCTTTCATGCGGGTTATATTTGATTGCG
This sequence comes from Chiloscyllium plagiosum, assembly GCF_004010195.1. Taxonomy (NCBI): domain Eukaryota; kingdom Metazoa; phylum Chordata; class Chondrichthyes; order Orectolobiformes; family Hemiscylliidae; genus Chiloscyllium; species Chiloscyllium plagiosum. The sequence goes on from NC_057712.1 coordinate 36,566,866, forward strand.
TGAGTCCTCTCCCGGGAACTAAAAGTGGGAACGAGTACTTGTTAACTATAATGGATGTGTCCACCAGATTTCCAGAGGCAATTCCATTACAGAGTATCAAGGGAAAAAGGATAGTAGAGGAGTTAGTAGCTTTCTTCACATGGTATGGGCTACCCAGAGACATTAGGTCGGGTCAAGGATTAAATTTTACTGTTGGGCTGTTTGAGGTGGTTATGGATAGCTTAGATATACAACACTTTAAATCCAGTGCGCACTATCCTGAATTCCAGGAAGCTTTAGAAAGGTGGCATCAAATCTTGAAGACCATGTTGAGAGCATACTGTTAGGATTGCCCGAATGATTGGGATAAAGGTATCTCATTGGTATTGTTTGCCATTAGAGATGCCTCAAATGAATCTACTCAGTTCACTCCTTTCAAGTTAACATTCAGTCATGAAGTTAGAGGCCCTTTGAAATTAATTAAAGGGAAACTGACAGGACCAAAGTCAGAGATCTCACACTTAGATTATGTATCGGAGGTGAGGGAGAGACTAAATCGAATAGGTGAGTTAGCTAAATAGCACCAAAGAGGGCACAGTATGGAATGAAACAGGTGACAGATAAAAGCTCTGAGACTCTGACGTTTTCCCAAGGGGAAGACGTGTTAGTAATGTTACCAATGATAGGAGATCCCTACAAAGCCAGGTTTAGTGACCCCTATCAAATTGTCAAAAAAGTTCAGTCAGGTGAATTATCTAGTAAAGATGCCAGATGGAAAAAAAAGGTAGCGGGTAAGAACTGGAGAAACAGGTGTTAGTTACTGCCCTGCAGAGTGGGCAATCAAATCCAAATGATATGAATTTTGATGCGCCTCAAGATAGATTAAACAAATGAAGAAGTCCTTGAGGAGTGGGATAGGTTAGTAAGCTGTCTCGGGAGCACAGAACGCAGTTGAAAGATTTGTTACTGCAGTAGAAGGACATATCTAAGAATCAGATGGGGAGCACTAATGCTATTGTACATGAAGTAGACGTGGGGAATACGGCTCCGATAAAACAATACCCCTTATTGGCTTAATCCTTTCAAAATTCCCCCTCCCACTCCACCAAGGATATGCAGGTCTTTGGACTCCTCCATCGCCAGACCACAACAACATGACGGTTGGAGGAAGAGCGCCTCATCTTCCGCCTAGGAACCCTCCAACCACGAGGGATGAACTCGGATTTCACCAGTTTCCTCATTTCCCCTCCCCCCACCTTGCCTCAGTCAAATCCATCGAATTCAGCACCGCCTTCCTAACCTGCAATCTTCTTCCTGACCTCTCCGCCCCCCACCCCAGTCTGACCTATCACCCTCACCTTGACCTCTTTCCACCTATCACATTTCCGACGCCCCTCCCCCAGGTCCCTCCTCCCTACCTTTTATCTTAGCCTGCTGGACAAACTTTCCTCATTCCTGAAGAAGGGCTTATGCCCGAAACGTCGATTCTCCTGTTCCCTGGATGCTGCCTGACCTGCTGCGCTTTTCCAGCAACACATTTTCAGCTCTTAATCCTTTCAAAGCCAGACAGGTCCAGATGGAGGTGGAGACCATGCTCGATGAGAACATCATCGAACCAAGCCAGAGCAAGTAGAGTTCGCCAATTGTCTTAGTTCCCAAACTGGACGGGACTCAACGATTCTGCGTGGATTATCAGGTCAACGCCGTTACAAAATTGAATTCATACCCAATTCCTAGATTGGAGGATTGTATTGAGAATGTCGGACAAGCCAATCACGTCACCAAGTTGGATTTCATGCGTGGTTACTGGCAGGTACCTTTATTAGAGTTGGTGAAAGAAATTTCTGCGTTTGTAACTCCAAATGGAGTTAAAGTGATGCCCTTTGGAATGAAGAACGCTCCCACCACATTCCAAAGACTCATGAACAGAGTTGTGGCTGGGTTAACGAACTGTGCTGTCTATTTGGCTGATGTAGTGATCTTTAGTATGTCCTGGAAAGATCACACAGTACAGTTGGCAGAGCTCTTTGAATGACTATGAGAAGCAAAACTGGTGTTAAACTTAAATAAAACTGAATTTACGAAAATTCTTGGGACATAACATCAGTCATGGAAGGTTGACCTCACAGAACGCAAAGACGAAGGCTATCGAGGAGTTTCCACGACCAACCTCGAAGAAAGAGGTGTTTTGATTCTTAAGATTTGGCGGATTCGATCAGAAGTTTGTTCCAAACTTCAGCAGTGTAGTGGCATTGTTAACCGATGTGCTGAAGAACACCACGAATTTGTAGTGGACAGATTAATGCCAGGAGGCATTTGACCATTTGAAATCAATATTAACCACCAAACTAGTTTTAGCTACACCAAACTTTTAAAAACCTTTTGAAGTTGCCAGCCATCGATGTTAGTGACATTGGAGTTGGAGCTGTACTCCTACAGGAAGACGAGGATGAGATTGAACTGCCAATTGGTTACTTTTCGAAGACGATCAACATCCATCAGAGGAAATACTCTATGATCGAAAGGGAACTATTGAGTTTGGTACTGGCCTTACAACATTTTAATACATATGTCACAAAATGTGTTGGAGACAGTTGCGTACACGGATCACAATCTGTTACTTTCTCAGAACGCTTTAAAGACAAGAATATGAGACTATTTCATTGGAATCTTATGTTACAGACTTTTAATTTGAAAATCATACATGTTGTGGGTCATAAGAATGTAATCACAGTAGCATTATCGTGGATTTAACAGAGTTGAGATGAGATTTGCCTTTGTTTAAGGTTTTATATACAATTATATAGGAAGAACTGAAGGTGAACTTAGATTAAAGTTATCAGTATGCTAGGGAAAAAAATGAAGATATCTTTTCATTATGATGGTTCATTTTTTTTCTAAAGGGGGAGGCGTTATGAAGATATGGATGTACTGTATCTTAAAGAAAGTTATTAGCTAGTAGAACTACCAGACCACACGACATGTTCTGTAAAAAAGATATAATGTAACATTTGGTCGAACAACTCGATTAGCTGGTTGCCTGGAGACAAAAACAAATTTGAATTCAACCAGTTTAAATTATACCCCAAAACATCTATTTCGAATCAAGTTTGAATTTAGTATATTGACAATCTTAAAAGCCAATAACACAATCCGATGCTTTGGGGGCATAAGACCAGGGAAAATTGAACAGTTGGGAGGAGAACTGCCAAGCCACCAGCATGTAAAAAGACTGCCTGAAAAATAGCTCCCAAGATACCTTTATTGATCAGTATCCTGTAAAGCAGAATCCCCAAGAAGAAAAGAATACAGGAATACAGAGAAGAACCAAAAGCTGTCTGGTTTTGAGATAAGTAGTTTTGTTTTGTAAATCTTAATTGGGATTTTTATTGGACCAGTATATAGAGGGGAAAGTAAAAGATAGGTTAGAGAAAGGACTTGTAAATAGTTGCTAGTTAATTATTCTCTATTAGACTTTAAGTAATAAAGTTGTTGATTTTTACTTCAAGTAGTTCTTGGACTCTTAAATTTTCACAGATTACTGCACAGGATAAATCTTTTCTGTGTTGCTGGGTTTAAATTAGCAGAGGGGGTTTACCCAGTGTTGTAACAATACAAAACTTTGAAGGTAGACAGGCTCAAGTTGAAAACTCATTAAAAATGCACACAGGATCCTTAACTTTATAAATAAAGACATTAGAATGTGAAACAAAGGAAGCTACGCCAAATCTTTATGGCACAGCGGTTCAGCCCCAGTTTTTGTATCATGTCAGTTCACTTCATGAGGGAATCAGAGGTGTTATGAGGAAAAACAAATTACATACTAAGTTGCTACAATCTAGAATGCTGGACTTGAAAGGGTTGTGGAACTAGATTCAGTCGGTACTTTTGAAAGAGAATGGAATAAAACCTGAAGGGAAAAAAAAATGCAGGACTAAGGACAAAGAACTGGGGAGCAATTTAGACAGATTCTCACAGAACATAGATATGATGTGCCAAAAACTTCTTTTCTGTGATTACTCTGGCAAAGAGCAGAAATTCTCCAATATCCTGGTCACTTTTTAACTCTGAATCAACACACTAAAAAGATTGTATGGTCTTTCTTTCATAGCTATATGTGACATCTGTGCACCAAGTGGTTGCTGTGCTTCCTTAGTACATTGTATTCCAAAGTAAAACTTTGAATAGACTTTAATTGAATGCAAAACGTTTTAGGATGTTCCAAGGTCATAAAGGCACTACATAAATACAAATTGAAGTATTTTTTCTTATTGCGTTATTATAATCTATGCTATTTGGTGCAACCCTTCTCTCATCTTCTAGTTTTGTGTCTCATGCTCAGATACAATTCCATGGCTATTAGAGAGGGAGATGCTGATCGGCTGTGCTCATATAGTTGACATTAAGTGTTGGGAGGAAATCTAGAGTCTTTCCAGCAGGTGGTGATGGATCATAATCAAATTCAGGTGTACCAATTACTTTCTACCCATCCTAATTCAGAGAACTGAAAGACAATTATAGCAACTGGTTGAAATCAACACAGACTGGAATTTCAAACCACTAACCACAATTTTTGAGGAGAGAAACTGGCTGCTTTTTTCATAACCTGAGACATTGGAACAAACTCAAAGTGGACCACTTACTATCATTAGTCAACATAATCACTCAGGTCTTTCACATGGTGTAGTTTACTTAATAGATCCATCACTGGGACTATGGATCATATCCACTGATAGTTGAAGATTTTCATACTGACTGCCAGATATAAATAGTGCTCTCAAGATTGATCATATTAATGCCAATCCACTAATTTATTAAGAGCACTGATTATGCCTAATTATGTATAATTAAGAGATAGATCTAATGCAGTTTAGTACAACATTTTCAATTTAGAAAGGCCTGTGCTACCTGAATTTTAAGCCTCAAAAGAAAATCATGGCGCCCAAGTTAATCCTTAATGCTCTGGAAGTTACAAATGAATGTATCAGTTTCTCATTGTCACTTTGATTTGATTTGTTTTAAATGAGGATCAAAGAAGACTTCCTTCATAACATGAAACCAAGTAAAGCTTTTATCGCAAGAATTTCTCAAGGCATTGAGGACTTTCCCCCCAGCTCCTACGTTGTGCTTAGTTAACTGCAGTTTTCTAAAGTGGATTTATAGGTCCTGTAATCTTAAACATACGTTTAATATGTTGAAAATGGAAGGAAATTTTCTCTTAAGTAACCAGCTAGAAAATTAAAAGGTTTCCCACATATATATTCTGTTGAATGAAATGGCAACAAAATGACTTTTTCCCCCACAAGATATTTTTTAATTTGTATTTCTGAGGCTTACCTATCATGTGTTAGTTGCTGAACAAGTTCTTGCCAGTGCCTGCTAGCACTTAAATCCACCTTGTACATTCTCCTGATATGCTGAATTACTTTCTTTCTTTCCATACCCTGATGCAGGGATATATTCTGAGTGACTTCAGCTGCTATTTTTGAAATATCTTTTGATTTCAAATCAAGTCGTTGGAGGAGGCTAAAAAGAAAGCACAGACAAAGCAGCTTCCAAAACCATATTCAAATAATGAAACATAGCAATAATGGCAATTGCTGAACCTAATCCCTCCTTCATTTATCATTCTTTATTTATCATTTCTTGCACGAGTATCAGTCAATAATTTAACCCATTCAATCTAGTTCTCTTGATTTGCTTTTCCCTTCACCTCAAGTTTTCTTCAGATTTAATTCCCATTTAAACAGCTACTTGTGACATGTCTGTATTCAACAAAGCTTCCTCTTTTTGCTTTCACTATTAATCCTAATTATGATGCCTTCTTGTTAATTTACCACTTACCATTGTTCAGTCTACAAAACATGAAATTTCCCTTAATTCTCAGCTCCACTGAATATAACCATAGTTTCTAGTATCTCATCAGAACTATATTGGGAAACAAATTCAATTTTGCATCTTGTGTTCTTCCCAATATCCCTTCTATAATGGAAAGCCTCAAACTACATTACAGAACTCCAGCTGTGGCCTCATTCAGAGTCATCATCAGAATCTTTATCATCCTGTTTTTTCCACTCAGCACCTCCAGAAATAAAAGCTAAAATCTATTAGCCATATTATGTATTTTTCTACATGAAATTCTAATGATAAAAATTTGTACGTCTACTCGCCTACTCAACAACTTCACTGTTCAGGATAGATTTCTATTCTATGTATTTAACTACATCTCCCACAAACCTACTCCATTCTCCAATCTTCTCCCATGGCAATTAAGCAGTATCATAACCACCTGCCGCAAAGAACCATGAGTTGTTGTTTCAATATGCACCTCAGCTAGTGTCACTTTACCTCTGTTGAGAAGTTGTCATTTTCTTATCCCAAGCAGCTCTATTTGCACTTTCTTCATTTGCATATTTGGCTTGCTCCTAAAGGACACAATACATATTATTCATTCAAATTTGCTTTGCCTTTTTCAAATTTATTTAATTAAAACAAAATGGCAACATTGAAATTATATTTCTAGTCTACATGTGCAAATTCAGGGCTTTCTATCTGTGTCAGATACCACATTTGGAGATATGAAGCTGTCTTTGAAATTAAACCAAATGAAAAGTCACATAGAACAACATTTATCTTTATTTAAAGTACATTTAATTTTAGAATGAAATGCCTGACTTTGTATTGTAGACTTGTGCTCCAGAACCTGCCACTCCCCAAGCCAGCTGTTCCAGTACAGTTACAACACTGACACCTACCCGACAATGTGGAAAATTGCATAGCTATGTCCTGTACATGAAAATCAGGACAAATCTAAACCTGCCAATTACTGCCCCATCAGTCTACTCGTGGTCATCAGTAAAATGATGTCATCAACAGTATTATCAAGCAGTACCTACTCAGCAATTATCTGCTCAGTGTTTAGATCAGAGTGGTGCTGGAAAAGCACAGCAGGTCAGTCGGCATCCAAGGAGCAGGAAATCGACGTTTTGGGCAAAAGTCCTTCATCAGGAATAGAATGCTCAGTGTTGCCTAGTTTGGATTCCACCCCTAGGGCTACTTAGTTCCTGATCTCATTACAGCCTTGGTTCAAACATGGACAAATTGAATTCCAGAGCTGAGGTGACATTGATAGCCCTTGACATCAAGGCTACATTTGACCAAGTACGGCATCAAGGAACCCTTGCAATACTGGAATAGAGTATTGGAGGCAAGCTCTCTTATACTTGGTACATAGGAAGATAGTTGTTGCTGGTCAGTCCTCTCAATTCCAGGACATTTCTGCAGGAGCTTCTCAGAGTTGGGTTCTACGGCCAAACATCTTCAGTCGCTTTAATGACCTTCCCACCATAAAGTGAGAAGTGGGGATATTTGCTGATTAATGTGCAATGTCGAGCACTATTTGGGACTTCTCAGATACTGAAGCAGTCGATGTTCAGATAAAAGACGACTTGACAAGTGGCAAGAATCATTCATGCCACACAAATGCCAGGCAATACTTATCTCCAATAAGAGGCAATCTAATCACTACCCCTTGACATTCAATAGTCTTAACATCTTAGAATCCCCCACTATCAACATCCTGGGGTTATCACTGACCAGAAACTCAAATGACTTGCCATATCAACACACTGACCACAAGAGTAGTGTAACACACCACCTGACTTCCCAAAGCCTGTCCACCATCTAATAAGCACAAGTCAGGAGTGTAATGGAATACTCCCCAGTTGCCTACATGGGTGCAGCTGAAGAAGCTTCACACCATCCAGGATAAAGCAGCCCGCTTTGTTGGCATCCACTCCCTCCACCACCAATGTTCAGTAGCAACAGCGTGTGTGTACACCATCTTCAAAATGCATTGCAGAAATTCACCAAAGATCTCTAAACAGCATCTCCTAAACAAGGTCACTGCAATCTAGAACAGCATGGGCAGCAGATACATGCGAATACCATCATCTACAAATGCTCTTCCAAGCCATTCACCACCACGACCTAGAAATAAATCACTGTTCCTTTACTGTCATTGTGTAAAAATCCTGCAATTCCCTCACTAAAGTCAACCTACATGTGGACCGCAGCAGTTCAAGAGGCAGCTCACCACCATCATCTCAAGGTCAACTAGAGACAGACAATAAATGCTGGCCAGTCAGCAATACCCACAAGTGAACTTTCTCTCCCCATCTTAAGGTAATGATTATTTCTTGGAGTAAGGTTTGTCTCTAGTATGTCATCTAGGTTTGCCCATTATTCCCATTAAAGATTAGCATTAGACAATCACTTGACAATAAGATTAATCTCAACTAAGACTGATCCACTGTTTTGTAAAACAAAGAACTGTGAATGCTGGAGATCAGAATGGAACAATAAACATAAATTGCTGCAGACACTCACGAGACCTGGTAGCATCTGTGAAGAGAAAACAAAGTCAATATTACAAATCCAGTGCTTCTGAAGAAGGGTCACTGGAATTGAAATGTAACTGCTTTCTTTTCACAGATTCTACCAAACCTGCTGAGCTCCTCCAGCAATTTCTGACTTTGATCTAATCTTTATCTGATGTCCACACAAGCATTATTTCCAAAAAGCATAATTGGATACCCCATACTCATTTTCTCAGCAAAGTAGGTCTTGGTAATGGAAGATGTCACTGGAGGTGTGAGCACATGCTAAGAGTTGGGAGGGCCCCATCAATGTACAATTTGTGATATAATGAGGTAAAAACAATGACTGCAGATGCTGGAAACCAGATTCTGGATCAGTGGTGCTGGAAGAGCACAGCAATTCAGGCTAAGAGTTGGGAGGGCCCCATCAATGTACAATTTGTGATATAATGTCCAACTTTGGGGTCTATCTGAACAACCTTTCTTTACCACATTTCTGGTCTATAGCATCATTTAGTGTTGTGATTAGAAGACTAAGTCTCATGTTGAATTTTAAGCCACTTTTTGCTCTTCCAGCACCACTGATCCAGAATTTGTGATATAATGTCCAACTTTGGGGTCTGTCTGAACAACCTTTCTTTACCACATTTCTGGTCTATAGCATCATTTAGTGTTGTGATTAGAAGACTAAGTCTCATGTTGAATTTTAAGCCACTTTTTACATATGGCAGTTGCAAACCCAGAGAATTAGTGTATACAGGAAACAGGCTATGGTCTCTTCGAGTGGTCTAGTTTTTTCGTTCGAAATCACACAACACCAGGTTATAGTCCAACAGGTTTATTTGGAAGCACTAGCTTTCAAAGCGCTGCTTCTTGTGGACTCAATGAAGCAGCAGCGCTCTGAAAGCTAGTGCTTCCAAATAAACCTGTTGTACTACAACCTGGTGTTGTGCGATTTTTAACTTTGTACACCCCAGTCCAACACTGCATCTCCAAATCAAGTGAGAAAGGACTTGGAGGTTAGTGCTCTGGCAGTGGTAACTTTGTGCCTCTGAATGGAATACAGATGCTGATAAATGAAATTCAGAGCCAAAAATTTAAAATGAGAAGGGAGAGATCCACGAAAATGAAAGTTGCACTGAAAACACTATGAAAATGAATTTGTTGACTTGCTCGCTGAGCTGTTAAGTTTGTTCGCAGACATTTCACCACCATGCTAGGTAACATCATCACAGCGCCTCCGGTGAAGTATTGGTGTTCCATCTGGCTTGCTATTTCTGTTCAGTTCTGCTGGGGTTGGTGGTGTCATTTCCAGTTTTGATGTTGGTCCTGTTGGCTGTGTGTATAGTGCCCTTTACACTTGTTTATAGTTGTACTGTGGCAGTAGGTTTGTGAGCTACCATGATACCTAGGGGTCAGGGTAGTCTGGTGGTCATTTTTGACATGTCCTTAATGTATGCCAGTGTGACCTGCGAACAAACTTACAGTTCAGTAAACAAGTCAATAACCTCACCCAGAATCCTAGCTACAAATCTTCTCAAATACTCTGAAGACTGAAAATCCCAGTTCCACAATTATGTGGAAAATAATGACTAATTTTGTAACTACATAAGCCTTATTGTATCAAGTATACTTTTTTTTTCTCACCGGGTGCTCCGGTTTCCTCCCACAATCCAAAGACGTGTAGGTTAGGTGAAGTGGCCGTGCTAAATTGCCCATAGTGTTTAGGGATGTATAGGCTAGGTGTATTAGTCAAGGGGAAACGTAGAGTAGTACAGGAATGGACTGGGTGAGGTAGTTTCAGAGGGTTGGTGTGCACTTGTTGGGCTAAATGGCCTGTTTCTACACTGTAGGGATTCTATGATTTCTTGGAAGTCTTTAAAGTGTTCAATTTCATTTGAAATATTCGTGCTTGTTAACATTTTACTAATTTCGATTGATTTGCTATAAGAAAAGTTTTAAAAACTAAAACACTGCCCAGCATTTTTTTCTCCCATTGGCTTTGAGATTATTTCCTTGTTAAAAAGTTTATTGGTGTCCACATGAGTTATAATACATAGTATAAGTTAAAGAGAACATTTCTTCAGTTCTGTTTAAGTATTGTCACCATACCTCTTCAATGGCTTTAATGAGATCTGGTTTGGGTGGAGCATTAAGTGGAATACACTTATATCCACAAATCTTTAAAGAGGTGAAGAAGTTCCCTGCTGCAGTTTGCTGTTCCTTGGTCAAGTCTTCCATGTGGTCATGCATCAATTCATACAGATATAGTGCTAGCTTGGGTCCATGCTGTGGGTAAACATAATCAAGAGGGGCTCACCATTCAAAGCTACTTCAAAATGAGCTGCTTCATCTGATCACAAAAGATGCTTGAAAGTTTTCTGTTAATGTGTAATTAAACAATGTTCAAATATTAATGTTGAGAAACTGCATTAAAGAATATAAGCATTTATCTTCCATAAACCTTCTGAAAACAGCCAGAAAATAGAATTATTACTTCAAATCAAACAAAATGACCAGCACATTGGAATATAGTACAAGTACACAGTTTTCTTACATCGTCGAGTACAGTTTTCTGCACATTACTAAGATTTTCATGGTAGCGGTCTTACCTCCAAAGGTTGACCAAGACATTCACGCAGAATTTCCTGATGGCTTGGTTCATAAACTATCTCTAAAGCCATTTTTCTTTCTTCTAGTGAGCGGGCAGGGCACAAAACATGAACAAGCAATCGACCCAACTGGGACCGGAATGTCTCTCTGCAAGACCAAAGCATGCGTTTCCACTGCTGCCGTGGGGGGCTATTTCGACCTGATCCCTAAACCAAGAAGTATCCAACAGTTAATGCTTTAAACAAGGACAAGCTTCAGGGAGCCTGAATCAGACTGAACAAGAAATCAAGTTTTAAAACA
>NC_057712.1:36579219-36599731 GCF_004010195.1 Chiloscyllium plagiosum
AGTGGAGGGAGGGAGGGAGGGAGGGAGGAAAGGGGGGGGGGGGGGGGGGAAGGGAGGCCGGCTGGAGGCCTGGAGCGGAGCAGAATGGGACGGCCACAAAAAAGTGAATACAGAGGAACCTCAAATATCTGGCATTCGATTATCCAAATTTTGGATCATCCAGCAAAATTGCAAGGTCCCAATGCTTGGCTAAACTCTGTTATCCGGCACTTGATTAAACAAATGAAGTACACCCCACCGTGTCCTTTGGATAATCAAGGTTCCTCTATACTAATTATAGTGCTTGTTCGATAATGAACTTATTTCAATCTCTCTCTTTGACCAAAATTACATCAGTCCTAAACTGTCTTGGCATCTTTCTCCCCTCGAGTTTTAACAATTTCATTTTACAAGTTTGATAGTATTACTAGACAGTAAGTAAGACAGATTCCTTCTACCAACAATAATAGCCAATGTTAAAAAGAACCCTTCAGAAATAACTAAATTACCTGACAAAAAATTAAGGATTTCTCCATTAATTTAGAATGTGAACCAACCATGTCTTAATTCTTTAACAAAAGCAGAAATTGCTGGAGAAACTCAACAGGTCTAGCAGCATCTGTGAAGAGTCCAGTAACCTTTCTTCAGAACTGATTGTAGCTGGTTAAAGGTTGGTATATATGCCAACAAAAATAGAGTTTCTCCAGAAATTTCTGTTTTTGTTTATTCCCAGCATCTGCAGTTCCTTGGTTTTCTTCATTCTTTAAGATGTACTGACTACCACAAAAGGCCAGTCCCACAGATATAGTTTTTGATTACATGCAGCTATACTCACCAAGGATATTTTAATCCCTTCAACCATCAGTTTTAGCATTTCTTTCTGAAATGTCTTTATGTTGTTGCTGGGTAGCATTGATGCACCTCCCTCGAAGTCTTCACCTGGAGGAGTCAGTATTCTATCGTAATGTGGATATTCAGACGTGCTCAATAAATCCAGGAAGTCGAGGTCAGGATCTAATATAAATCACGAGTGTCAAAATATATCACTTTTTAAAAAAAAATCACTTTTGTAAAAAACACAATTGTAGTAGTAAAAAAAAAAAGCAGCAATGAATTGGAAAGGTTTAGAGGAATATGGACTAAACAGAGGCAAATGAGACTAGTTTAGATTGGGAAATTTGGTCGGCATGGACTAGCTGGACTGAAGGAGAAAGTGAGGACTGCAGATGCTGGAGGTCAGAGTCGAAAAGTGTGGTGCTGGTCAGGCAGCATCTGAGGAGGAGAGTCAACGTTTCGAGCATAAGTTCTTCATCAGGAATGGGGGGCCCAAAGGGGCCGAGAGATAAATGGGAGGGGCATGGGGGTGGGCAGGGGAGGTAGCTGGGAACATAATAGGTAGATGAAGGTGGGGGCGATTGTGATAGGTCAGATAGGTGGGAAGGGAGATGGACAAGTAAGACAGTTCAAGAGGGAGGTGTTGAGTTAGAGGGTTGGATCTAGGATAAGGTGGGGGCAAGGGAAATGAGGAAACTCTGCCAAGGACACCCTTCATTAATACATAATCTGTTGACACTTACAATCTAGGTTCATAACAGAAATGGCTACTTGGAAAAAGGTCAACTCAAACTGGGATCATCTTTGAGAAAGGACGTAAGAATATTCAAAAATTATCAGGTTAATGAGTTGCTTACCTTGGTAAATTAGTCTGTTCACTGATAACACTGTGAGTCTCTGCAGTCTCTGGACAAACTCAGTCTCAGAAGCTCTCATAGAATTCTCATGGCTCATCCTCCTCTGCATAAGCAATGATAATTCATCACTGGCTACTGATCGCATTCGCATCAGCAAGATATCAGATGGAGCAGCTGAATACCTGCGAGGACCTGGCAAAGTGGATTTCAAATCAAATTCACCAAAACCATTTATGTGCTTTTGTTTCAGAAAAGTATCGTATATACTCATGTAAAAGTTTTTAGTGCTTTTTAAGATTAAATTCATGGAGTCAACTATTACACTGATGCTACTTTTGAGGGGCTGAAATTCATGCTAAGTCCAAAATACTATATCATTAGCAGAAGCCCAATTGATCTCTAAACTAATAAAGAGAAAACAAATTACAATGATTAACAGATAAAGACAAGAAAAACAAAAAATGAATTTGTAATTATTCCATCTGTGTGTTTTTATTTTGTTCTTGGTATTCCTTCTTTTTACGAAAAATGCTTATCTTGAAGTGGCAATAACATTATTGGTGCAGCTAATGGCCAGAATGGAGCAGACTGGAGGCCAGGAGTGGAGTGAGACAGAGACTGGGAGTGGAGTGGGATGGCCAGCAGCCTGGAGGCCCAGAGTGGAGCTGGATGGCCAGCAGCCTGGAGGCCCGGAGTGGAGCTGGATGGCCAGCAGCCTGGAGGCCCGGAGTGGAGCAGAATGGCAGCAGCCTGGAGTCCCGGAGTAGAGTGGGACAGAGACTGGGAGCGGAGCGGAACGGCCAGCAGTCTGGATTCCCGGAGCAGAGTGGGATGGCCAGCATTTGGAGTCCCGGAGCGGAGAGGGACAGAGACTGGGAGTGGAGCGGGATGCCTGGAGCAGAGCAGAATGGGACGGCCACACAAAAAGTGATTACAGAGGAACCTCGATTATTCGGCATTCGATTATCCAAATTTTGGATTATCCAGCAAAATTGCAAAGTCCCAATGCTTGGCTAAACTCTGTTATTCGGCACTTGATTAAACGAATGAAGTACTCCCCACCGTGTCCTTTGGATAATCAAGGTTCCTCTATACTAATTATAGTCTTGTTCGATAATGAACTTAAGAAATCCATAGCCTCACACTGAATTGTACATCAAAACACATAACAGCACAAAAACAAATTTGTTTCCTCGTTGTAACAATTATATATACAGGATAATACCTTGACTCTCAAATCTTGATCTGTTTGAAGAACTAAGGTCGACATTTACACGAGATAAATAGAAAAATAGGGGGTCAACTTTTACTCGAGTATATACAGTATATACATATTGTGGAAGAATTCTAAAAAGCAGTGCACTTAGAAACACTAGCAAGCTCCAGTAACAATGAACTGAAAAAGTGTTGCTGGAAAAGCGCAGCATGTCAGGCAGCATCCAAGGAACAGGAAAATCGACGTTTTGGGCATAAGTCTTTCTTCAGGGCTTATGCCCGAAACGTCGATTCTCTTGTTCCTTGGATGCTGCCTGACCTGCTGCGCTTTTCCAGCAACACATTTTTAGCTCTGATCTCCAGCATCTGCAGCCCTCACTTTCTTTCCAGTAACAATGAGCCAAATTCCTGTAGGCAGTGAAAACTTAAGATACCAGTCAAGAGCAACAGGAAGATTTAACTTGGCGAAACATGATTTAAAGTCACTATTACAGATAACTTTGATATTACTTTGGTCAAATTATCTTAACTGATTTTCAGTTTTGTTAGACGTCAAATGTTTTCACAAAAGGACAACAGTACTACTGTAGACATTAACAAATGTATTGTTCGTATGTGAAAACATAGCACTTGATTTCTCAGAGGTTGTAAGCAGCAGCTGGCTAACAGTGAAAGCAAATTGTATGTCTCCCAAACAACACTTTGTGTAAGCAAGACAGAACAGAAATTGCTGGAAAAGCTCAGCATGCCTGGCAGCATCTGTCAAGAGAAAGCAGCAACAACACTTCAGGTCCAGTGAACCTCCTTCAGAATGGGTCAATGGATCTGAAAGGTTAACTTTCCATTTTTTCTTTCAAATGTTATTCTTCCCATAGAGTTGCCAGGCCTGCTAAGTTTTTCCAGCAATTTCTGATTTGTAGTGTTGTTTGGGATGTAATATATTATTGCTGCTCTCGATGAATGGCATTTTTGTTAGTTGCAACAGAACTGCAAACAAATCAGTGCAAAAAGGTGAATGAAGACTGATTTGATCTCAATATTGTAAACATAAAAACACCACTAAGAACATTTTTTTTAAAAATCCCATTGCAGTATTTCTATTTTATGTTTGAACTTATAGCTATCTTAAAACATTTTGAAACAAAAGACATTTCTTAGGGTTTACAATATTGGGGATATAGTTTTTGTTTCACAAATGCACAATTTTGCAGCCTACTGTTGAGACAAACATTTCAAAAAGAAATGTTTTTCAGGCACTGAAGTTGGAAGGTCGCTACTACACCTGCTTCTGGAAGGAAAGTACAGGAAGTGGATCCAGTTGGGAATAGTAGGGGAGACTCCTGGTTTACTAAGCTGAAGCAATAAGTCATTGGAAGGTGACCATACGAAGAGAAATGTTGTCTTGACAGCCGTGGAATTATGGAATCTTTCAATGCAATTGAACCTTCATTGCAAATAAGTACAAATAATGTAGAGAAGCTTGCAGAGAAGTGCTACACAATAGCTAAAAATGTACATGAACACAAGTTCTAAGTCAAAGAACCATGTTAATTAACAAACCTATGTTTTGAACATTATAAAGGTAAACACTGTGCAATGATTAAAGATGTTATTTTATACTCAGCACAAATACCAACTAAAATATTCAAAAGATAAAATAATCTCAAAGCAAAATAGCTAGAACGTTTCACAAACTTATCAAGAATTTTGTTGCTTGTAGTATATTTAATCAGAAGAATGTCACATCCACAAAGTAGATTTGACAAACCTTTTCTCACAGATGTGCAGAGAGTACTGGTTAGTTTTTCATAATACCATTCTTGTGAAACAAATAACGGATGTTTTTTCCTTCAAAAATCAAAACTAGAATGCCTAAGAGTTCACCTCAAATTTCCTAGCCATTCATTATAACTCAACAACTTTAAAATGAGTTTCCATTAATATTTTTGCTGGGCAGTTGACATGATAATTCGGTGAAAGTAAAAAGATGCGCTGAAACAAAAGCCATCTGAAAACTCGGTCTTTCCAATTTTGACAATTCCTGCCTTAATTAGAAACAGAAACAAGGTAATGTTTGAGGTTTGAATATTACACATTTGACTGCAAAACAATTCTGTGGCTCTTTGTTATGCAAACATGTCTCCCTATCTGTCTTGTACAAAAGTGCATTTATTGTCTTATTCATAAAGTTCCAGCTATCCAGTTTGGTCTTACCACTGACACTTGCTTCTAACTCGGAATTCTTTTGTGTCAACCTATGCTGCATTCCTCTGACATCCCATGACAAACATTGGAAAAAAAAACTCTCTTCTGGGCAGACTGCAGAATTGCAAAAAAATTTTTTGCAGGCTGGTGTTCAGATCTTGTCATAGACATATAACTTTATTGCAACGTCACTTTGAATATGGCTACAGAAATAATACAGTGACTGCAATTATTTTGATTTGCATCCTAGATCAGTAATACTCTCTTGTAGCTGCATTCTTTTAGCAATATAGTTGACATGGAGCAATGTTTCTGTGATTTGTACTTATATACAAGACTGGAAGGGAGTACTTAGAGTATTTAAAGTTTCTATAAACGAGACAATAATCTTATGAATTTAAGATGTAAATTTAATTCTTAGTAAATTGCATATCATGCATTGTAGCAAACTAACTAATCAAATACGTAAAATATATTTGGAGTATATGCATCTGCTCTGAGGAAGATTTTGTTCTAAAAGAATAATCATTTCAATCACTTTAGGTTTCTGAAGAGGAGAATTTACATCAAACATGAATTAAAAATAAGTCAGTTGGTAGAGCTGGCCCATGCACTACTCAAGCAAAAGTGTATATCAATGCGGTGATGCCTCAGACCCAAGAGGACAGATCTACTCAATTATAGTTTCTTTTCACTAAGTAACTGATTAAAATTCAATTAAAATGTTACAACATACAATGGAAAAACACCTCAAATAACCCACTGAAATAAACCTAATTTATATATGGATCTACTGCGATTGTTACAGTTACTCTATTTTGCTAGTTAATCTGCAGACAGTTGTAATAACTACCACTGGATTGTTACAGCACTCACCTGCAATACTCTTCCTTTTCTGGTGAATGGCATGATGCTGTGTTGCAGGTAAATGGAAGGAGCTACTTATATTCTGAGCATCTTGATTGGCTGTGTCTTTTATAAATTCAATAGCACCCTGAAGGACCCGGAACTGCAGTGCAATAGCTAATTCTAAACGAGGGAAGATAGGATTACATTTATAATGCAGATTCATGATAAGATATCACAACATAAGGACAAAAACTTTGAATTGTTTTTAACAACTTTGAAAGTCCCTTGTTTATATATGTCATCTTAACATTTCTACCCTAACTCTACCCATCTGCACATCTGACTCAGGGGGGTAAAGAGAGAAGGGACCGAAGATTAGGGAGAGGGAGGAAGAGCAGCTACCCAACATTCTATCTTGCTGTTAATAATGGTCTCATTTCCAGTGATGGCAATATTAATCGATCTTCCATACTGGTGTTCCCAATTAGTTAAAGCATCTGGCACTATTCTCCAGAGGCAAAGAAACAGAAGATCCATTTTGCAATATGTGCAATATAATACTAGTTTGGGCTCCACATTAATATGAAGATCCTGATTCACTCAGATTCCTATCTCTACCAAAAGAATGGGCATCAGAATCTCTACTTGTAACACAGCCACTGGCATTAGAAATTTGCACCTGCTTTCAGTCGTACTGTTAATGGCAACATAGTTAATATTTCACTAACCTCATTGTTTTATCATACAAGCCTAATCTAATCTGACTGCTAACTGGAACCCTGTTGAGTATTTTACATTGCTTGAAAAATCCAAGTTGTTGCCTTTTTCACCTTAAAAGCACTTATTTAGCTTGGCTCACAGGAAACTGTCGTCACATTGCTAAACCTCAGTCAACAGGACTTATGTATGTACTCTTTCAAGAGTCCACAGTTACACTACTGGGATTAAGGAGTTATTTTTAGCAAGGTGAATGTGGGAAAGTGAAAAAAAGCACTACAGAGGAGCTTAAATTTAACTTAGCTTTTGACATAACCATCTTCAAAAGGATGCATTTGGGAATGCCAAACAAAGCTAGAAAATATACAATAAACAGGATGCTACTGAGAGGGATAGAGGAAATGTAAAACCTTAAAGTACAGAATAACAAATCTTTGAAAATGAAAGGACAGTCTGATAACATGATAAAGAAACATAGGGAACACTTTCCTTTGTTGGACAAGGTATAGAATACAAAGCAAGACAATGCTGAAACTGTAAAACACTGGTTAGGCAACAGGTGGAAATGTGCGTACATTTCTGGTTAACACAGTATAGGAAGGATGCAATTATTCTGACAGCGGATATTAACAGTGGTGTTGTCAGAGTTTGGAAATTGCATTAATAAGGAAAGCTTGGATAAGCTAGAGAGTTGTTTTCCTTCGAATAGAAGAAATGGAGGGGGGACAGAATTGAAATATTCAAAATTATGAAGGGTCTGGACAGAGTAAACAGGAAAGACTGGTTTTCCCTTGTGGAGAGGTCAACTACCACAGGGGACTGATTTAAGATGATCAATAAAAAGATTAAAGGGGATATAAGGAAAAGCCTTTTCACCTAGAAGATGGTGAGCTTTGGAATTCACTGCCTGGATTAGTGGTTTAGGCAGAAACCCAAACTGGAAGGTGGGATATTGAGTGAGTCAATCTTTCTTAAGTACAAGTGAGCATCTTAAAAGGGGCTCAATAAACAGTCTTCTTCTTTAGCAAGGAAGAGGATGAGAATGGCTGCCTACCCAGATGAAGTAGTGATGTGGTTTAATAGAGTTTGAGTAGAGAATATTCCCATCTTCAGTCCAATTCTGATGGAAAGAGAAATCACCCTGGCAAAGAAGCTGGGAAACAAGGAGCTCATCTGCACCAACCCATGGCTTAATTGATTCAAGATAAAGCATGGCATCATCTTGTATGGTAAGCAATAAGAGTGTGGCAGTTATAGCAGAAATGACACGATAGACTCCGAAATAATCCTCCCCATGCCTTGCACAAGTAAACACCACAAAACAGTTTAAAAAAAACAACCTGTTAAGACATGTTATGATACACTTCTGGAGCAGGTGGATTTGAAATCAGACCTTTTGGTCTATAGGCAGGGACACTACCACTGTACCATAACTGTCTTGCCACAACACATTTTTTAACATCGATGAAACAAGAGTTTGTTTTATCATCTTCTCCCAGAACACACTCATGTCTAAAGATGATAAATCTAATGTAGAAAATGAAGCAAGGAACATATGATACAGGCAGTGTCAACATGGATGGTGCTGAAAATCTGAATGAGGTGTGAAAAATGGTGATGGAAGCTACAACTGCCAACTGCTTCCATTATGCTGAGTTCAAATAGGTTACAACTGCACAAGATGTCAAAAACAAGTAGTTAGCTCAGGCCTACTAATCTAATGAGCCACTTTTCGCTTGCCTGAAGTTACAGATATCAGGCAGAGAAAACCATATTAACCCATAGACAGGTGGATAATGTTGTAGGCTGCACAACAGAATTGACAGATAATATAATTATAGGTGCGTTATATTCTTCAACTAAGAAGTCTGAGAGGTCAATGCTTTGAAAGAGTCTGATGAATACCTGCTGAAAATGTGTTGCTGGAAAAGCGCAGCAGGTCAAGCAGCATCCAAGGAACAGGAGAATCGACGTTTCGGGCATAAGCCTGAAGAAGGGCTTATGCCCAAAACGTCGATTCTCCTGTTCCTTGGACGCTGCCTGACCTGCTGCGCTTTTCCAGCAACACATTTTCAGCTCTGATCTCCAGCATTTGCAGTCCTCACTTTCTGCTCTGATGAATACCTGCCCACCCATTTGCTGGTTTCTCTCAAAGGGCATAAAAATGCTTTGGAAATTTTCCACTGGAGTACAAAAACATCAAAACCACGTTCAACTGCTGTGATGACATAGTAAACCATGTTGCACTCATCCGAACACAGCATGTTTGGCAGAAAATGATTACAGAGTTTTCCAGAAGTTCTGACATTTTTCAATGCAACAGTGGATGTTTTAACAATCCTAGGCCAGGTGAGGCCACAACACACAACACTAATGTAAGGTGTGAAAAAAATTGAATGAAGACATTTTTCTACATTTACTACTTTACTGTACTTGCACTTGAACCTGATATTTTCAACACAGACAGTAGCTGTAGATTCATTTATTGGAACAGGACCTCCTTGATTATCATGAAGCTCAATTTAACTTGAACTTGTAGTTAGATGAGCTGCAATTTAACTCATTTTACAGTTTTCTTATTTATTTATTATGGCAAATCAAAATGACCAATTATGAATTACTTGCTTGAAATATCCCTTCAGTGTCTCCAAGTTTTCCTTTAGAAAAATGTTTGTAGGTCCATTAGTAACAAAATAAACATGAAGTGGAGCTGGAAAAATACAGAACTAAAGAATTAAGATCAGTTCAATTTCTAAATTATTCTATTTTAAGCACCCACAAACAAGCAGACAAAACACGTCCAGAAACCCTAGCCACTCTCCCCTATATCAAAGACATCTCAGAAATGACAGCAAAACTACTCGGACCCCTTGTCATCATGGTAGCCCATAAACCCAACAACACACTAAAACAGCAGCCAATGAACTTGAAAGACCCTATGCAGACAATGAGCAAAACTAACGTTATTTACAAAATACCATGCAAGGACTGTAACAAACACTACATTGGACAAACAGGCAGAAAAATAGCCACCAGCATACATGAACACCAACAAGCCACAAAAAGACATGACCCTCTCTCACTAGTATCCTCACATACGGATGAGGAAGGACACCACTTTGACTGGGACAACACATCCATCCACAAGCCAAACAAAGACATGAACGAGAATTCCTAGAAGCATGGCATTCCAATCGGAACCCTATCAACAAACACATCCAGTTAGACCCCATCTACCATCTCCTGAGAAAAGGAACAGGAAGTGACTTCACCACAGGAAATAACATCACCAACCCAAAGAAACCCAAACATATAAAATAGAAAGCAGGAATTTTCAGCATTGCTTAGCATGAGGCCCACTGAAGATTACCTAGTAAGGTAACGAAAGGTCTGGAAATAAACCTCCAAGCTCAGCGAGCAAACTTACATCCAAAACCTCAACCTGAGCTATAAATCTTCTCAAAACTCGTTAAGCACCCACCTTTTGTTTTTGTATCCTTGCTCTTCTGCAGGTATCCAAGCAGTGAGATTAAATCCTCTATTATGCGAAAATATGGTAAACCAGAAGAGCTGCAGGAATGGATGGTAATAGCAACTAGTAGTTGCTGAATATCACATAGCAGCAATTTGTACTCATTCACTGGAATACTACAATGGAAGAAAATGATGGGATAAACTTAACAAAACAGACCACTTTCAGAAACAGGAATAAAGTGAAAGCTGTGATGTGTAAAAATCTAAACAAACAGCATTCAAGCCTTTTAAAAATAAAGATCACAAATATGATTGTGGAACCATAAAATAACTCAGCTGAAATATTAAAGTCAAACAATTCAAAAAGAACTCTCAGGTATATTTCACCTTAAAAATACAGAAAAATGTCAGGTTACATTGCGAAGGTGTTACATGACAAGATACCTAGCAAAAGGGAAGATACTGGGAAGGGTAACCAAAAACATAATCCAAAGCGGTGTTTTTAGGACATAACTTAAAGGACAAGAGGTAGCTCAGAAAAAAACATTTATGAAAATGCCTTTTAAAACTCAAATTGCTTTCTAGGTAATTAAGTACTTGAAGTTTTTTTTCACAAAAATCCATTCGTGAAAACATGGGCATCGCTGGCTCAGCCAGTACTTATTGTCTAGCACTAAATGCCCAGAGTGCAGTTAAGAGTTACATGTAGGCCAGACATGTTGGGCAGCAGATTCCCTTCTCTATGGGATATTAGTGTTACTAGACTCTTTTTGTTTCTAAACAATAATCAATTTTGTTAATTGAATTCAAACTTTATCTGCAACATTGGTATCAAAACCATGTCAACAGAACTTTAGGTTGGGTTCTGGAGTACTAGTATAGCATTAAGACCTCTATGCCACTGCCTGCCCAGTGTTGCAATTGAGGTAGCATAACAGTCAATTGTGCACAAAGTCACACACAATACATTCATGACACGTCAGCCAGATAATTTGCTTTAATGAGATTAACTGAGGAATAAATATTGAACAGCAGACCAGATACTTAGGTATAGATATTGGTTTGAGACTAACAGGTAAAACACAAACTATTTCAGGTCGACATAAAACAGAATAAGAGCGGTTCCAAAATAAATAAAGGAACAATTTAAACAGATTTTCTGTTTACAATGATTATAGGATAATTATTTCACTTTGCAATCTATTAATCTAGCACAATAACTTCCTTACCCATTCTCTAATCCATTTAATGTTGCTAAGGTGTTCAACAAGACATATATTAAGCCGTTGTCGAGCAGTATGTCAGCTAACTTGGGGCAGGCATTCAAAAGCTGGAGTAGGACACACAATTTATTGTGCACCAATGTATTTTCATACAGGGAGTTTTCAATCAGGCCAAGTACAGGAATAATGCATCTTTTACGAAATGGGTCAATCTGAGCCATAGTCTCTGTATCCAAACTGCAAAAATGAAGAAACACAAGGCAATTTACTCAAGAATTGAACTGTTCTGTAAAACTTGTCATTTGTATATATTGACATGGGCCCTCTTATAAACCAAAGATCTGTTAACAGCTATGGATAAGTCTTTGACCAAATAAAGAACAAAAGGGCTGTTAAAAAATTATTGTTCTAATCAGTGAATAACACAATTAATTTCTCAGTATCAGCAATAAGGTGGCACAACATACCAGCCTATTTTTGATACTGGCCTCTTCTGTTTTGGTTCTGATCTGCATGGTCCTAGCTTGTCTAATTCATATATCTTATTGGTAGCTATTTTAATTAGTACATATTCCTGATGTGGAAGAGACTAGGCTAGGGGACATAGTTTAAAAATAAAAGGAATTGTCTATTTAAAACAGAGAAGAGGAGAAACATTTTCTCTGAGATCATGTGTACGTGGAATTCTCTGCCCCAGAGAATGGTGAAAGCAGT
The DNA here is from genome assembly GCF_004010195.1 of Chiloscyllium plagiosum. Lineage (NCBI taxonomy): Eukaryota > Metazoa > Chordata > Chondrichthyes > Orectolobiformes > Hemiscylliidae > Chiloscyllium > Chiloscyllium plagiosum. The sequence continues at coordinate 36,591,287 of NC_057712.1, forward strand.
GTCATTAATTATTATTTTTAAGTTAGAATTGGATTTTTCACTAACAAAGGAGCCAAGAGCTACATTCACCTGAACAATTATTCCCAACTTGCATGGCAGCAGCTTCCGAAACTGGAAGTCAATGCATCAGCATGCATGTGTGGAATCTCAGAACAGTTGTGCATCTGTGCAGCTCAGAAGGAACATTGGTCAAGAAACAGAAAGAAAGTGGATTGCAGACGTGGTCTGACCAGTATTGAAATTATGAAATGGTAGAGCAGGCTTAAGAGAAAATTGGCTTATTCCTGCTACTAATTTGAATTCTTTAGTGTGAACAGCTCAACCTTGATCAGGCAGCATCTGTGGATGGAAACATAGTTAATGTTTCAGGTCAAGGACCTTTCATCAAAACTGAAAGTAGTTAATGCTTTGGCATGTTTAAAATAAGTAGAAGCAAGGAAAGTGGGTGGAGGTTTAGAGAGTAAAAAGGGAATGTCTGTGAAAGGGTGGTTAGCAATTAAAGGCTGGAAAATTAAGTAACAAAACTGTGATCATACAGAGCAAAAGGAGATGGTAATGGGAGAAGAAAAACAAAGGATGGATACACATCAGGCCTAACTATAAATAACAAAATCTCTGGGTGGGATGGATCTGCGTGTAGGGGGTTGGTGCAGAATTGATAGACTGAATGGCCTCTATATCACTGTTTTGAGAAATACGGTATATTAAAAGTAGGACATGTAGGTTGTTTTCTCATTTTCTTCAAGTCAGAGGGGCGGCCACGGGTACCCACATGGGCCCTAGTTATGCCTGTCTCTTCATGGCGTACATGGAGCATTCTTGGTTCCAATCCTAATCCAGTCCCCACCCACAACTCTTGCTCCGATTTATCGATGATATCATCGGTGCTGCTTTTCTCCCTCTTCCGGAATTGGAAAGGTTCATTGATTTTGCTTCCAATTTCCACCCTACCCTCACTTTCACCTGATCCATTTCTGACTCCTCCCTTCTCTTTCTCGGGATAGGCAGTACACTAATTTATAACTATAAACCCAATGAGTCCCACAGCTATCTGGACTATATATCCTCATACCCTGCTTCCTGTAAAGACTCCATTCCAATCTCCCAGTTCCTTTGCCTCCATTGCATATGTTTTGATGAGGCCAAATTTGACAAGGAAGTCTCTGAAACTTCCACCTTCTTCAACCGAGGGTTCCACAGCACCGTTGTTGATAGGGCCCTCAAATGGATCTGAACCCCTCTTCCCTCCTGCTACAGCCACAGAGTTCTCCTTGCCCTTACTTATGATCACACCAGCATCCACATCCATAAGATCATCAGCCACCATTTCACCTCCCTCCCAGTGAGATGTCACCATTAGACACAATCCCCTCCCTATCCACCTTCCACAGGGACCTTTCCCGCCGGGACACCCTGGTCTACACTTCCTTTGCTCCCAACAAAGCCCACAGCCCCACTGCACCCACCGCTGAAGGTTTAGATTTAGATTTAGATTACTTACAGTGTGGAAACAGGCCCTTCAGCCCAACAAGTCCATACCGCCCCGCCGAAGCGCAACCCATCCATACCCCTTACCTAACATTACGGGCAATTTAGCATGGCCAATTCACCTGACCTGCACATCTTTGGACTGTGGGAGGAAACCGGAGCACCCGGAGCAAACCCACGCAGACACGGGGAGAATGTGCAAACTCCACACAGTCAGTCGCCTGAGGCGGGAATTGAACACGGGTCTCTGGTGCTGTGAGGCAGCAGTGCTAACCACTGTGCTACCGTGCCGCCCACAAAGGTGTAACACCTGTCCATTTACCTCCCCCATCCTCAGCATCCCAAGGGCCTAAACATACCTTCCAGGTGAAGCAGGGTGACCGCTTCATGGAACGTCTATGTTCTGCTCGCAAAAGACCCCGAGCTTCCAGTTGCCTGCCACTTTAACACACCGCCCTATTCCCTAGCCAACATCTCTAGCTCAGCGCAAGCTGGAAAAACACTTTATTTTGCACTTTGGGACCCTGCAGCCCTCCAGATTCAATATCAAGTTCAATAATTTTAGGGCCTGAACTCTCCTATGCCCTAGCCCCCAACCAAGGCTTGTTATCACATAGCCTGCTATTACATACTGTTAGCCACTAACAGTCCTCATTCACCCTCCCAGCCAGATCATTATCCATTTCTTCGTTTTTCCAACTATCTTCTCTCTCTTTTGGGTCTATCCACACCTGTCATTTACTCCTTACCCCCTCCCCCATCTTCTGCACACAAACCAACATTTTCTGAGCTACCATCAGTTCTGAGGAAAAGTCATCAGACCCGAAACGTTAACTTTGATTTCTCTGCAGATGCTACCAGACCTGCTGAGCTTTTCTAGCAACTTCTGTTTTTGTTTCTGATTTACAGCATTTGCAGTTCTTTCGGTTTTACATGCAAGCTGTTGTCTTACATAGGAGGAGTGCTTGGGATCTTGGATATTCAAGAGAGAAAAGGTAAAAGTGAATGTTAGTTTTTTTGCATTTGGATGGGAAAGCGCAATGAGGAAGTGACAAGACGTTGCAGTTGATGGAAGTGCAAATTTTAAAGTAGGCAACTGGAAGCTCAGGTCACACTTGTTGATTGAATGGAGGTGTTGCAAAGTACTCATCCAATCTGTGTTTGTTCTCCCCAGTATAGAGGGGACTGTGTTGTGAGCACTGAATACAGTAAACTAAACTAAGTATTATAAATAAACCACTGCTTCAGGTTGAGGAACAATAAGGAGGGTAGGGGATAAAAGGCCACATGTGGCATCCTCTGCATTTGCAAAAATAGCTGCCATGGGATGGACTGAGGAGTGGAGTAGGATGTTATAGAGCCACGACACATATGGCAGTAATGGTATAACTTTACATATCTAGGGATTCAAGCTACAATGAAGATTGCCATCTTCTACAAAAAAATCCCTTCTCACTAAGATATATGGTGATCTAATTAGAAGAAACAAACTGTTCATCTTACTTCTGTTTGGATGAGCTGGAAGATATTGATCCTTCCTTGCCTTCAGTATTTACTCCTATCAGTTCTGGATGAAGTAATTCCAATATCTTGGAATTCATACATTCGTCTGGGTGGACGAAAGGCAGGTAAATGCACGTTAGCATTATTAACTTCCCAAAATAAAAAGGGAGTTATATCCTTCCAATTATCAATCACAGTTGCTTATGGATATTCCTCACAGCCTTCCAAAAGGAAAACAAGGTGCAAATGCCTCTTTCTTGCCTTAGCATTCTCAATTTGGAAAAAAAATGTACAATTCATGAAGATCTCTTCTTATTAGGGTGACAGCTGACCAATATGGTGCAACTGAGAGAATTCAGGAGTACTTCAGAGTCTGACCACAGTAAAGACTACACTGAATGTACAGCACCAAATCAGGCCAGACAAACTAGTCTCTGCCTCAACACAAGTATCCTATAATTCTAAACTCACCATTGGCAAAATTACCCTATGTAGAAACAGTCTATGTTCCCTAGATTTAAGAAGAATGAGAGGTGATCTCATTGAACCATATAATTCTTTTTAAATCAAGGCCTAACAGGACTGAAGCAAGAAGGATATTTCCCCTGGCTGGGGGTGTCTAGAACCAGGAGATAGACTCTCAGGATGACAAGTGGTCAATTTAGGACTGTGATGAAGAGAAATTCCTTAATTCACTCAGAGGGTGGCAAACTTTGGAATTCCCTACCTATCTAGAGGTAGAGTCATTAAATTTACTCAAAACTAAGATTGCCAGTTTCTTGATTAGTAAGGGAATCAACAGTTATGTGAAGAAGGTAGGAGAAAGAGATCAGCAATGATTGAATGGTGAAGTAGACTTGATGGGCTGAATGGCTTAATTCTGCTCCTCTATCTTATGGTCTTATGATAGACTTCCAGATATTTGATATCAAATGATTTGTGATACTGCGGGAATATAGAACTAATTGAAAAGATCAGCATTGATTTAGTTGAATGACAGAGCACGCTTCTTGGGCCAAATGGACTATTTCTATGTTCTTAAATATCTTAAACAAAAATAGAAATTGCTGGAAAAGATCAGCAGCTCTGGCAGCACCCATGGAGAAAAATCAAGTCATAGAGATGCACAGCATGGAAACAGATCCTGTGAAAAGATTGCCCCTTAGGTTTGTTTTATAACTTTCCCCACTCACCTTAAACCTATCCCCTCTAGTTCTGTCTCCCCACCTCTGGGAAAAGACTTTGTGTATTTACCCTATCCATGCCCCTCACGATTTTATAAACCTCTATAAGGTCACCTCTCAGCCTCCGACGCTCCAGGGAAAAGAGCCCTACCCTCTTCAACCTCTCCCTATAGCTCAAATCCTCCAAACCTGGCAACATCTGAGCCCTTTCACGTTTCACAACATCCTTCCGAGAGGAGTTAACGTTTCGGGTCAAATGACCCTTCCTCAGAACTGCTGCCAGACTTTGAGCTTTTCCAGCAATTTCTATTTTTGTTTCTGATTTACAACATCTGCAGCCCTTTGTTTTTTACCTTAAATACTTTTTTCTGTTTGGCAACTCTCCTACAGCACACTGTAATGTTCCAATAATTAGCTGGGAAATATAATCTTACAATAAAAATTGATGGTTCAGATTAGATACAAGAATATGTAATGGTGGATCAAATCACATTTGATGAACTCAAATTTATCATAACAAATACTGCTTCAACTAAATACTCCAACATTTAAGGAGAATTATCATTTTAGATTTAATTCTTCGAGTGAGTTAGCTACCACCTTACTGATTTTCCTGCAGTTTAATCCTTATAATATGATTACATTTAAAACAGTACTATAGAAGTTTTAAAAACTGGAACCAATTTAGACATGTCTGGCTTTTAACCATCATCTTGAAAGTTAATAACATCACAAAATAATAAATGAGTTTATTCAGACTGGCAGGATGAACTAAATTAGCAAATATTTGTCTTAACTATTAATTGCTGTTAAATTTCTGTTATTGGCCTTCAGCAAACAATTCAACTTAGTGCCTATATTCATTTTTATTAGGCTGCACTTTGTAAACAATCAGCAGAACAGAAAACCAATGGGTGATGCATTTAACAGTAATTCTTAATGGCAAATCAATTTTTAAAAGCATACCTTAGTCTACAGTTAGTCAAACAAACACCTCACCCTTTGAAAAAATAGGACTGCCTATCCATGTGCACTTTCATCTCAACACAAACTGATGAATACTGGTTGTGTTAGTGGTGGAATATAAACCTCCAAGTCTGAATAGTGATGATTAAAGGGGCTGACAAATTGATTTTCATTTTAGGGATGCTGATCTTGATTCATGGAAATAGACAAAAAAGAATTAATTAACAAAGCAAACATACTCTTCATCCAGACTAACTGCCCGGCCGAGCAACATTTCAAGGAAGCACTCCAGCAGACCATGAGATCCTTGGTGGAGATATAGCTGGTTGGCCAACAAAGAAAATCCATGGTTTTTCAAGAACTTTTCCTTTTGTTCCTTTGAGGCTCGTGTAAAATATGCATCCAGCAACTGTCAACAAACAAATTAAATTCAGTTAGGGAAATGAGAATGTATGAATTTAGAAGGAAAGATCTTCCAATAGTTAATCTGAATCCAGAAGTAACTTGCATTTATATAGCAACTTTAGCATGGTGAAACATTCCAAGAACAACATGAAGGAAGAGTTTTGGTACTAAGCCAAAGGAGGAAATAATCAGGATCAAGATCATCTTAAAAGGTGGTATAACCGTCATTACTGTGAATTACATTAAGGGTTAAAACGCAGAGTTTTGGTTTCAGTTTAAGATAAATTAAAGGCTATTCACTTTCAGTCAGTTTTATTTAGTTAGTTATTTTTAGTTGTGCACTTATAAACAAAGCTTGAATTTTTGGTCCAGCTGAAGCAGCTTTTGGCAGCAAGCCAGCTGTGATGTTACTATGGAGATAACTGCTGAGGGCAAGTATGTTGCTCCGAGCAAAAACTGGTTGCAGTTTTAAAAACCATAATGAAGTGAGACAGAGGTTGACCTGGAGGTTGCAAACATCCAGTCTTATGTACTTACTTCTGTAAGTTTAGAGAGTGGAAAGAGTGTATTCTAAAGAAATTGGTAGGGCTAAGTAGCTCTGTAAAGAAACAGGATGTTCATCCGCAAAGTTTTCACCAAGGGAATGCCTATGTATATCTGGTGGGTCATGGCCTATGGTTGTCAGCAATATCTTATTAGACCAGGAGGTCACTGATTAATTGTTATGCATCAGTTGATTTGTAATGTTCATCCTTGATTGGAGTTTGGTCCTCAGTAATGGGTAGTACAATCCCACCAGCAACCAGCAGTCCAAACAACATCACAAAAGCATGGAGAGATGTTGTGACTACATTCAGGGTTCTGAATGTCAAGCTGTAACATTCAGCTCCAGATACTTCTCCCACAACTTTATGATCTCTCAACTTAACAGGGGAAAAGACCAACTGGACCAGGAGGTTAAATTGGTAAAAATATATAATTAGTAAAAATCAAAATCATGTAAGCCTGATGTATGACCTGCACAGAAGAATCAGAACAAAATGAAATTGCCTTCTAGAGTAGAAGTATGTTTAAAAACCTACCAGAATATAAGTCAAAATATAAATAATTTAAAATTACAGTATAATAAAATAAAATGCCAGTTCTGAAGAAGGGTCACTAGAAGAGGGGTAAGGACAAGTCAGGGAACAATAGACCAGTGACCCTGATGTCGGTGGTGGGCAAGTTGTTAGAGGGAATCCTGAGGGACAGGATGTACATGTTTTTGGAAAGGCAGGGACTGATTAGGGATAGTCAACATGGCTTCGTGCAATGGGAAATCATGTCTCACAAACTTCACTGAGTTTTTTGAAGAAGTAACAAAGAGGATTGATGAGGGCAGAGCGGTGGACGTGATCTATATGGACTTCAGTAAAGCGTTCGACAAGATTCCCCATGGGAGACTGGTTAGTAAGGTTTGATCACATGGAATACAAGGAGAACTAGCCATTTGGATACAGAACTAGCTCAAAATGTAGAAGACAGAGGATGGTAGTGGAGGATTGGTTTCCAGACTGCAGGCCTGTGACCAGTGGAGTGCCACAAGGATCGGTGCTGGGTCCACTGCTTTTCGTCTTTAATATAAATGATTTGGATGTGAGCATAAGAGGTATAGTTAGTAAGTTTGCAGATGACACCAAAATTGGGGGTGTAGTGGACAGCGAAGAAGGTTACCTCAGATTACAAAAGGATCTTGATCAGATGGGCCAATGGGCTGAGAAGTGGCAGATGGAGTTTGATTTAGATAAATGTGAGGTGCTGCATTTTGTGAAAGCAAATCATAGCAGGACTTATACATTTAATGGTAAGGTCCTAGGGAGTGTTGCTGAACAAAGAGACCTTGGAGTGCAGGTTCGTAACTCCTTCAAAGTGGAGTCACAGGTAGATAGGATAGTGAAGAAGGCATTTCATATGCTTTCCTTTATTGGTCAGAGTATTGAGTACAGGAGTTCGGAGGTCATGTTGCGACTGTACAGGACATCGGTTAGGCCACTTTTGGAATATTGCGTGCAATTCTGATCTCTTTCCTATCGGAAGGGTTCAGAAGAGATTTACAAGGATGTTGCCAGGATTGAGGATTTGAGCCATAGAGAGAGGTTGAATAGGCTAGGGCTGTTTTCCCTGGACTGTTGGAGGCTGAGGTGTGACATTACAGAGGTTTATAAAATCATGAGGGGCATGGATAGGATGAATAGACAGTCTTTTCCCTGGGGTGGGGGAGTCCAGAACTAGAGGGTATAGGTTTAGCATGAGAGGGGAAAGATATAAAAGGGACCTAAGAGGCAATGTTTTCACGCAGAGGGTGGTGAGATTTGGTGAGTTTCTCCATTAATTTCTGGCTTGGTAAAAAAAAAAATCAGAGTTAAATCTGTTGAATTCACTGTAAAATAGAAGTTTATATTGCTTAGAGTCATTATCTTGCGTTTTGGTGCTACTAGTCATTACTGCTTCTGTTTGTTTTGTTCAAATTTGTATAGTTGGATTTTCTTTTCATCCTCCAATCTAACCCTGGAGTCTTCTGGTTACTTTTCTTACACTCGACTCTTCTACTCACATTATTAAAATTAAAAGTATTAGTCTATCAAGGCAGGCCTTAACTAGTATCAAGCTTGCCTAATTTTCTCATTACTATAAGAAGAAACAGCAAGAGTGATGAAGAGGCTTAGGGAAGAATTTCTGGAATTCAGAACCAAAGCAACAGTAACAGGAAACAGAAAGCAATTTAAAATCAGGGCTGCACAAAATGCCAGAGGACGTGGTGGAGGCTAGTACAATTGCAACATTTAAGAGGCATTCGGATGGGTATATGAATAGGAAGGGTTTGGAAGGATATGGACCGGGTACTGGCAGGTGGGACTAG
>NC_057712.1:36600231-36603461 GCF_004010195.1 Chiloscyllium plagiosum
TAAGTGATGTTAAATAAGCAACATGCAACACGCAAGTGGGCGAGTCAAGAGAGCTGTGTGACAATGTAAACTTTACAGCTTTAACTACTTCATGGATTGAAGGAATCAGCAATAACGCTTTCTGGAATTAACTACTTCTTGAGGTGAAAGGGACAAGGAGAAGCTGCTGTAAAGGAATGAAAAGCAACATGCGAATTAACTAACTTGAAAAGAAACATAAACAAGCTGTTTTCTGGGAGAGGAGATAACAATTGTTTGATAATCTGCTGCCTCATGACGAACGGGCAATGAAGTCTGCCTGCAGAAGAAATATTCCAAAGTAAAATAGTTAATTGAAGGAAAAGTTGTGTTTTAAACAGACAGCTAACTTCGAATGTAACAAGAAACAGGGGAGTTACTTCAGATAAGAAGGCAAGCTACAGATTTGAGGTCTCCAAAAGTTGTAATGAAAGATGAAAGAATCTAATGGATATCAATAATGTCACACTACAAACTTGAAGCAAAGAAAATTGTATAAGAATCCAATAGAAGAACAATTCAATAGCAGAACTTCAAACAACAACAACGCACAAGAATTGAACCCAGGACATTTCCAGAGATAGAGACAGTGGGTGGGATTGTGGCCAAGTTCCATTATTAATCGGGTTGAGTTGTGAGGCTTAACTAGCTTACTTGATCGGTCTTGTTAGTTGCTACGTGCAATAAAATTTAAATCATTGTTTCAGTACTTGATTGTCTATGAGATTTTTTAATAAGTAGCTGAATTAAATGTTAGTGGTGGTGATTTACCCACAACAAATGATAACTAGACAGAACTGACTATCATCAGCATTCAGATGGAACCTAATATTTTTCTGTTTAATGTCAGGCTAACCTGACACGGTTAGGGGAAGAAAGGGGAAGCTATAATGGGGAACAAAGAGATGGAAGACTCATTAATTGTGTATTTTGGCTTAGTCTTCACAAAGGATGACACAAAGAATGTCCAAAATACGATGAAGTACAGAGGGTCTAGTGAGAGGGAGGGAAAAGTAGAGCCTTGGGTAGTGTTACAGAGTCAAAGATTTGTACTGCAAGGAAACAGAACCTTTGGTCCAACTCATCCATATCGATCAGATATCTTAAATTAATCCAGTCCCATTTGCCAGCATTTGCCCGCATCCTCTGAATCCTTTGGATTCATATACCTATGCACATGCCTTTTAAATGCTGTAATTCTACCAACCTCCACTACTTCCTCTGGCAGTTAATCCCATATAGGTGTGAAATCATTGTGCCTTAGGGCCCTTTTAAATTTTACCCCTCTCATCTTAAAACTATGCCTTCTAGTTTTGGACTCCGCCATCCTGGAGAAAAGACCTTGGCCATTCACCCTATCCATGCCCCTCATAATCTTATAAACCTCTATAAGATCACTCCTCAGCTTCCAACCCCCAGGGAAAATAGCCCCAGTCTATTCGGCCTCTCCCTTTAGTTCAAGCACTCCAATCCTGGTAACATTGTTGTAAATCTTTTCTGAACCCTCAAAAGTTTCACAATACCTTTCTTATAGCAGGAAGACCAGAATTCCAAAAGTGTCCTAACTAATGTGTGGCACAGTGGTTAGCACTGCTGCCTCACAGCGCCAGAGACTCGGGTTCAATTCCCGCCTGCGATGACTCTCTGTGTGGAGTTTGCACATTCTCCCAGAGTCTGCATGGGTTTCCTCCGGGTGCTCCGGTTTCCTCCCATAGTCCAAAGATGTGCAGGTTAGGTGAATTGGCTATGCTAAATTGCCCGTAGTGTTAGGTGAGGGGGTAGGTGTAGGGGTATGGGTCTGGGTGGTATACGCTTCGGCGGGTCGGTGTGGACTTGTTGGGCCGAAATGCTTGTTTCCACACTAAGTAATCTGTAATGTCCTATACAGCTGCAACATGACAGGAGAACAGAGATCGAGGGGTTCAGGCACATCATTCTTTGATGCTTACATCATATATAGACAGGGTGGTTAAGAAGGCACTTAGCACATTTGCTTTCTTTGCTCAGACTTGAGCATAGGAATTAGGATATCACGTTGAGGTTGTACAGGACCTCGCTGGAGTACTGTGCCTGGTTCTGGTCACCCTGTTGCAGGAAGGATATTATTAAGCTGGAGGGAGTTCAGTAAAGGTTAGCCTGGATGTTGCCAGGAATCAAGGGTTTGAGTTATAAGGAGAGCCTGTATAGGCTGGGACTCTTTTTTTTTTAAACTGGAATGTAGGAGGATGGCTTTATAAAATCATGAGGGGTATAGATAAGGTGAATGGCAGGTGTGTTTTCCCTGGGTTGGGGGATTTCAAGACTAGGTGGCTTATTTTTAAATTGACAGGAGCATAGAACATTACAATGCAGTACAGGCTTTTCACCCTTGATGTTGTGTTGACTTGTGAAACCAATCTGAAGCCCATCTAACCTATTCATCCATATGAAAGGAGAGAGATTTAAAAAAAACCATGAGGGGCAATATTTTCTTTCAATAGAGAGCAGTTCGTGTGTCAAATGAACTTCAAGTGGAAGTAGTGGATGTGCTTATATTTACAAAGTTTAAAAGACATTTAGATAAATACATGAATAAGAAATGTTTGGGAGGATATGTGCCAAGCGCAGACAAGTGGGACTAGTTTAGTTTGGGATTATGGTTGGCATGGATTGACTTGAACTGAAGGATATGTTTCTATGCTGTATGACTATCACTCTATAATTGAAGGACATCAGCATTAGCAAGGAAATGGTATGAGGGAAATAGATGGGATTAAAGGCTGATAATTCCCAGGGCTTGATAACCTATATTCCAAAGTACTTAAAGCTGGCCCGAGATTGGATTTTGGTCAGATGGGCTAGTGGGCTGAGGAGTGGCAGATGTGAGGTGCTGTATTTTGGAAAAGCAAATCTTAGCAGGACTTATACAGTTAATGATAAGGTACCACACCAGATCCCAGCTCCTAGCCCTGCCGAATTTTCACCATCCCTCCACACTTCCCCCTCACTGTGGACGAACGATCAGTCCCCAGCAAAGGACTCACCTTCATCCCCCTCCATTCACGCATCAATGAATTGAATACACGCCATGACGCCGAACACTTCTTCCGCCGCCTCCGCCTCAGAGCTTACTTTCACAATCAGGACTCCCGCCCACCTTCCGAGGACCCCTTCGCCCACCTCCAACACACTGCATCCACCTGGACACCCCACGCTGGCCTATTACCTGCCCT
>NC_057712.1:36605846-36676378 GCF_004010195.1 Chiloscyllium plagiosum
CATCCCCTCCCCCACTTACCGATTGTACTCTATGCTACTTTCTCCCCACCCCCACCTTCCTCTAGGTTATCTCTCCACTCTTCAGGCTCTCTGCCTTTATTCCTGATGAAGGGCTTTTGCCCGAAACGTCGATTTTACTGCTCCTTGGATGCTGCCTGAACTGCGGTGCTCTTCCAGCACCACTAATCCAGTTAATGATAAGGTCCTAGGGATGTTGCTGAACAGTGAGACCTTGGAGTGCAGGCTCATAGCTCCTTGAAAGTCGAGTCAGAGATAGATAGGATAGTGAAGGCGGCGTTTGGTATGCTTTCCTTTAAGGGTCAGAGTATTGAGCACAGGAGTTGGGAGGTCATGTTGCGTCTTACAAAACATTGGTTAGGCTACTTTTTGAATATTGCGTGCAATTCTGGTCTCCTTTCTATCAGAAGGATTTTATGAAACTTGAAAGGGTACAGAAAAGATTTACAAGGATGTTGCCATGGTTGCAGGATTTGAGCTATAGGGAGAGGATAAATAGGCTGGGGCTGTTTTCCCTGGACTGTCGGAGGCTGAGGGGTGACCTTATAGAGGTTTATAAAATCTGAGGGGCATGAATAGGATAAATTGATCAAGTCTTTTCCCTGGGGTGGGGGAGTCCAGAACTTGAGGACATAGGTTTAGGGTGAGAGAGAAAAGATATAAAAGGGACCTAAGGGGCAACATTTTCACACAGATTGTGGTAAGTGTATGGAACGAGCTGCCAGAGGAAGTGGTGGAGGCTGGTATGATTGCAACATTTAAAAGGCATCTGGATGGGTATATGAATAGAAAGGGTTTGGAGGGATATGGGCCGGGTGCTGGCAAATGGAACTAGATTAGGTTAGGATATCCAGTTGGCATGGACCGGTTGGACTGAAGGGTCTGTTTCCGTGCTGTACATCTTTATGACTCTAAATATGGGTATGCATTCGTGGTCATCCTTCAAGATTTCATTGATTGGAACTGTTCAGTTGGGGGATTGCAAACGTAACTCTACTTATTTAAAAAAGGAGTTAGAGAGCAAAAAACAGACTTGTTAACTTGACAGCAAAGACAGGCAAATTTGCTAAAGTCCATCATAAAGGATTTATTTATTAGCAGAGCACTTAGAATACAGTGATAGATTCAGAATAATGCTTGAAAAATATAATGGCTTTTTTAAGGATGCAACAAATAGAGTTGATAAGATAAAACAGTGCATGCGGCTTGCTTAGATTTTAAGAAGGCTTTAGATAAATTCCCACATAGGAGATCAACATGTAAAATTAAATTGTAGGGGACTGAAGGTAGTGTACTGAAAGGAAACAAAGAGTAAGAATAAACGGGTCATTTTCTGAGTGGCGGCCAGTGACCAGTGGGGTACCACAGGGACACAAAGCTGGATGGAAGGGTTAACTATGAGGAGAATGCAGAGATGTTTCAGTATGACATGGATAAATGAGAAGGTAAATGTATGGCAGATTAAACATAATGTGCTTAAATGCGACATGATTTACTTTGGTCGTAAAAAAATATTATCTGAATGGTGATATATTGGGAAAGGGAGGTGCAATGAGACATAGGTCCTTATTCACCAGTTGCTGAAAACAAACATTCAGGTAAAGCAAGCAGTGAAAAAGGCTAAGATATGTTAGCTTTCATGGTGAGAATATTTGAGTACTGGAGTAAGAGATGTGTTGCTGCAGCTGTCCAAGGTCTTAGTGCGACCACACCTAGAGTATAATGTGCATTTTCAATTTCTTTATCTGGGAAGGATGTTCTGGCTATGGATGAAGTGAAACAAAGCTAGACCAGATTGATTCCTGGGATGGCAGGACTGACATGCAAAAAAAGCCTGGATTGGTTAAGATTACATTCAATGAAGTTTAGAAGAATGAGGAAGGATCTCATAGATCTCAACATAATCTTAACAGGACTAGGCAGGGGAAACACAGGAAGGATGTTCCTGATGACCAGAATAAGAGGTCATAGTCTAAGAATGGGGGCTGCTATTTAGGATGAGAAATTTCTTCACCCAGAGACTGGTGAACCTGTGAAAGTTCTCTGCCTCAGACAACAGTTAAGACAAGTCATTGAATGTTTTCAAGGAGATAGATATAGTTTTTGGGACTAAAGGTATCAAAGGATATTAAGAGAAAGCAGGAACACAGTACTGAGAAGGATGATCAGCTATTATCATGTTGCGTGCACAGCAAGTTCAAAGAGCCAAACGGCTCTGCTGCTCTTATTTTCTATGTTTCTATGATAAAGTCGAGGGTCAGTGACAGACCTTTGAAAAGCTCTGAATTATGTATCTTATCATGTTAAGCTTTTATCTTGATAGGCTATTAAGTTTATCATGCCTGCGCTGACTCAGTGAAAGAACTATTCAATTAATGCCACAACTTGCTCTGTCTTGATACGCATATAAGTCTTTCTAAGTATATGTATATATTTAAATTCTTTTTGATATTACTACAAATCTGCTTTCACTACCATTTCAAACAGATCCTTCCAAATTATTTCTCATTTTCATCACTGCCACAGATGTGTTCTCTTTGGTTATCAACTCTCTTCCCTCCAGTTTCTTTCTACTTCATCAAACTCCCTCAAAACTTAAAAAGCATTTCACCTATCAATTAACATTCTTTACTCTAATGAAAACAATCTTAGTTTCTTTAATCTTGCAAAACAACTGAAGTCCCTCGCCTTGACCATTCTCATAAATGTTCTTTCCATTCTCTCCAAGACTTTGTCATCCTCCTTACAATGCAATTTATCATACAAGACAATTTTTCAGTTCTTCAAATGATAAACAGCTTTGCAATTTGATCTGTACAGTCAGTCACTTACCAGTTATAATATTGCCCCAAAAATGTCACTGAAATTTGCATACAATAATCTACACCACTAACTTGGTATGTTCCTACCAATGTATATAGAACAAAAAAAATCAAACCTTTGCACATTAAATGCTCATGAAGGAGTTGGAAGGCAACCCTAAAATTCATCTTCTGAATTCTGTATTGAAGATTGATAGACTTTTGTTAGTGAAGGATATTAAGGGTTATGGAATTAAGTCGGGTAAACAGAAATACCAGTTAGTATTGAAATAAGTGGGTGGTGAAACAGGCTTGAGGGACTGAATTGTCTCATGTTCCTGTCATCACAGATGTTCTTAACTGATCGGAATAGCCTCACAATTAAACAGCTTTCCCCATCACAGTCCCCATGCACCGAATTAAACAGTCTTCTCTACACCGAATCGCATCATCACCTCCTACCTCCTTCCACCTCCAAAGACATTTTAACTAAAAAAAATTGTTTGAAGTGAAAAAGCACATATTTTAATGTCTTATTGATTTTTCCCTGGTTTGTGCACAGCATTCTCCAGGAATTCCTGAATGCTCCAGCACAACCCTTAATGTGCAATTCTTTTCTATATCAGATTTTCTATACCAGAGTTCATGATGTCATTTAATGAATTAATTATGCAAAAATCTATAAATCAAAATTTTTGAGTGATTATCCTCTCTGACAAACTTAGCATTGTATCATCATTAACAATTTGAATGTTCAAGATGGATTAGATTAAGATCAGTGTGTTCACTGTCACAGTGTTAAAATACAATATGACAGCTAGTATTTGACATATTTATTATTCCTTTGTCTTCTATTAATATATAAAATATCAGATTGCCATGAGCAAATCTCTGAAAGGATCAGCTGGTTGTTTCTCTTACTTTAATAACTCCTTGCTGAATTACTGGAGATGGATGATTGACAAGAACTATCAATGCTTCCGGTTGAATCAACTTGTCCATCACATCAGCCAGCATTACATCTGGCAGTATGAGTAGGATTCCTCGCAAAAGGTCATAGAGCCCACAGCAGATCAGAATTAGACAGTCTTCTGTCGCAGATCTAGATATGCAAAATACATATGTCAATAATACCAGAAGCAACATTCATCTTTATTTAACCTTATTTAAATTTTCAAACCCTAAATCTTGACAGGTATTTTTAAGCCTAGAAGTTCCAAACAACCTGCATACAGGTTTTAGCAGTATGTGAGTTATGGCAGGAGAGTCAGGTGACATTACAGGCACGAGAGGCAGCCTTGGCAATGTTGAAGGTATGGTTGAAAACTCATCTTCTGGTTAATTGGCAATGGGATAATTACAAGACAGCAGTGACCAACATTATTTTTTTCTCTTTTAAAGCAGAAAAGCCTGCTCTCATTTCAAGTAATGTTGCAGGACATATTGACGAACTCTCTGACTATGACATCCAAAGGATGATGACATTATAGCACACAAGAATATACAACTTCCAGCAGATGCACATCATCGTTAAAGACGTTCACACGCAAAACACTGTTCGCTATACCCTTTTGAATATTCACTACAAATTGGTATGTGTTGTAATTTCTCAAACCTCAAGCATTGGTAACATGGAGCCAGGCTTAGCTACTTTTAGCTTCTTTTGCATGTCCCATCATTCAATAAGATTATGGCTTATATGTAACCCAAATCTACATGCCTGCTTTTTTTCTCTAATCCATTAATATCATTGGTTAACCAAAGCTCAGTTTTGCCAAACTCCGTTTTAAACTTTGCAACTGATCTAACATCAATTCTCATTTGTTAGGAGAGTTCCAAACCACTACCGTTCTTTGTGTGCGCATGGTTTCCTGAACAGTCTGACTCTGGATTTTAACACATGCCCCTAGTTCTAGGCTCACTAACTAACAAGAATAGTTTTTCTCAATCTATTTCATCCATTCTCCCTTATGTCTGAAAACACAGATTAAATCACCCTTAATGTTCTAAATTCCAGAGAATTCAGTGACACTGAAGAAATGGTGATGTATTTCAGTCAGGATGATGAGTGGCTTAGAGAGTTAATTGCAGGCAATGGTGTTTCCATGTATCTGCTGCCACTGCCCTTCTAGGTGATAGGTTCGGAAGCAGCAGTGTATAGTGCATTTCTATAGTACATGTTATAGATCAGTAGTCTCCAACCTTTTGACGCATAAGATCATTTTTTGAATTTAAGTTGAACCCAGGATTCATTCTGAAGAAAAGAGACCAAAATTTATTTTTTAGAGCTATATAAATCTGAAAACTTGTATAACTATTAATTTGTCCTCTACTCACCAAAGCTCAGTATGACACCTCTGACCACACATTATTTCCCAGTGAGTTGTAGTTTGAGACTGCTAGTTTTGTATAGTCCATCAAATGGCTGTAAATTGGATGTGATACTTAGACTTCAATGCTGTCTCACAAAGGTATGTGCAACTAAAGCAAGTTTTCAGTTTAAAAGCAGAGAATGATGGAAATGGGTATTTTTCTGTTTATGAGTTGGGGGAAAAAAAATTGTCCCTTGATCTGACTTTCAACACAATATCATACTGCAAAATAATTATCTGTATGTCAATTCCACTGCATTGCAAATCAAATACCTGATTGATAGGTTGGCAACAAATTCTATGTATACATGAAGGAATGGATTTGAGACAAACATGACAATTTGTTCCATCACACCAAAATCCTGAAATTACCTGTTGAATTCCTCTGTTAAATTCCTCACGTGTGAACACAAGCTTTCTGGATGGAACCTTTTTTGTTTGTCTTTGCTTTTTTTCTAGTAGTTTCTCCAGACTCAAAGCGTTGCAGCATTTTTTTTTAAATTGGGAGAACCACGGACACAGTTTCAACTTGATTACATTCTCAGCACAGTGTCGTCTGTCATTTTCCTTACAGTTCAGCTTGTTAAATTTTGATGCGATATCTTTAAGGAATCCAAAGTTAAGCAACCACTCACTGCCTGACAGCTCACTACACATTTCATTCCTTGCATACTCATTCATTTCATTGAAAGAAGAAACATGGCAATTTCCAGCATTTACAAATCTTAGAACTTAACCACCTCTCATCATAGAGGATTAGTTCACCGTAGGCAGCACCAAGTTGTTGAGTAAGTTTTAAACAAGCATGTTGAACAGTTCTTGCTCAAATCAACCTTAAAAACAATTTTCATAATAAGTAAATTGCTTGCTGGTGGATTACACAGTAGTAATTGATATTGTGGCGCCATAGTCTTACCAGACCATAGGGACTGCTCCCTTACTAGAGAGAACCAACTCATGGTGATTTAACCTGAGGGTCATGTAACCTCAAACTGGTGATGGGAATTGAACCTACGCTGCTGGCATCACACTGCTCTGCAAACCATCTATCCAGCCAACTGAGCTAAACCAATTCCCCAGTAATTGATAAAGGAAGTGAAATCAGAGTCATTTCTGCAAAATGCAGCAAAACTCTCATTTGCACTAAAAATGGCTAGAGAAGCATTAGTTCCGATATAAATCAGTTTCTTGATTGGAATTGTTTTCACAAGCATATATATGTTGAATTTTAGATATCCTCACCCCTTGTTCCTTACGTGCCAATGGGTGAGAAGATTCTCTTGTTTTTAAGGATAAAACAAATATCAGCTGGGGTATATTGATCATGTTGATGTATTCATCAAACTGGAGTGAAAAACTTTCTCAATCCTTCAAGTCCATGATGTAGTTATTAAACGATGTCTTTGAACAAAAGTTCCATTCGTTTTGCTATTAAGCACCAAGTCACGTGTTCTGGAATGCTGTTATTACAGTCAGTAGCCAGAGTAATTTCTTGTTTAATTACTTCATCTTTGAATGATTTATTATATTTTGCCAGAAGATAGCTTTGTGAAATGACATGTCAGTAGTGGCCTTTTTTTTTACTGGTTTAGAAAATAAAGTGATTGTTGAGCTTTCAAAATCTTCAGCTCGTTACACTTCTTTGTCCAGAGCGTGTTATTCAAGGCAGAACTATCCTTGGAATTTACTGTTCATCATTGTGTGATGTTATTCCAAATTCCCTTTTTACTTATCGATACATACAAGACAAACATTTATGCATATATCCTCTTAAAGGTTGCTATTGTATCCACCCCACCACCTCCTACCCTGTGTAAAAAAAACCTTGCCTCTCACATCTCCTTTAAACTTACCCCTTTTTATCTTAAATCTATGACCCTTAGAATTGACATTTCTACCCTGGAAAAAAAGATCTGACTATCCATTCAATTCTTAGCTCGCATAATTTAGTAACCTTCTATCAGGTTGCCCCTCATCCTTCAACATTCAGGAGGAAAAAAGAACAACTTTGTCCAATCTCTCTTCATAGCTAATAACATCCAAACCAGGCAACATCCATGTAAAGTAGGAGAAAGCGAGGACTGCAGATGCTGGAGATCAGAGTCGATAGTGTGGTGTTGGAAAAGCACAGCAGGTCAAGGAGTATCTGAGGAGCAGGAGAATCGATGTTTCGGGCATAAGCCCTTCATCAGGAATGAGGCTTGTGGGCCAGGAGGCTGAGAGATAAATGGGAGGGGAGGCAAATTTGATCTTGCAAAATGTGTTACCTTGCATTTGTCCAGATTAAACTTCATCTTCCATTTCTCTGCCCAAGTCTCCAGCCTATCTATATTCTGCTGTATCCTCTGGCAATCCTCCTCACAATCCACAGCTCCTCAAACTTGGCGTCGTTTGCAGACTTACTAATCAGGCCATCTACATTCTCTTCCAAATCATTTATATATTACAAACAATAGGGTCCCAGCAATGATCTCAGCAGAACACCACTGGTCACAGATCTCCAGTCAGAAAAGCACTCTTCCACCAGTGCTCATCTGTCTTTTATGACGAAGTCAGTTCAAATCCACCTTACAGGCACACCATGGATCCCATGTGACTTCATCTTTTATATCACCAGCCATGACGGACCTTGTCAAAGGTCTGATTAAAGTCCATATCGACAACATCTACCACCCTGCCCTCTTTGTCACTTACTCAAAAAACTCAATCAAGTTTGAGAGATAGGATCTTCCCAAAAAAAAGCCATGCTGCCTTTCACTAATAAGTCCACATTTTTCCAAATGTGAGGGTGAGTTAATTCTATCCCTCAAAATCTTCTCTAATAAATTCCTTACCAATGACCCAAGTCTCACTGGCCTATAGCTTCTCCAATTATGTCTGCTGCCCTTCTTAAACAAAGAAACAATGTTGGCTATTCTCCAGTCCTCTGGAAACTCTTCTGCAACTGAAGAGGACACAAAGATTTAGTTCAAGGCTGCAGCAATTTCCTCACCTGCCTCCCTCAGCATTCTGGTACAGATCCTGTCAGGTGTTGGAGACTGGTCTACCTTAGTGCTTTTCAAAACGCCCAACACTTTCTCCTTTTTAAGTTGACATGTCGCAGAATATCAATATACCATGTCCTTCTTGTTTGTGAATACTGATGCAAAGTATTCATTTAGGACCTCACCCACTTCCTCGAGCTCCATTCATAAATTCCCTTTTGTCCTTGAGTGGACCTACCCTTTCCCTCGTACTCCTTGTATATATATATATAAACTACGTTGGGATTTGTCTTCATTCTGTTTGCCAAAGGTATTCCATGGCTCCTTGTAGTCCTAATTCCTTGTTTGATTCAGCTTCCTAAATCTTACTTATGCCTCATTTTTCTTTTTGACGAGGCTCTCAAAATCTCTTGCCATCTTTATCCTTCATTTTCACAGGAACATGCTATCCTGAAATCTTATCAGCTGACCTTTAAAAGATTCCCACATGCTAGATGTGGATTTAAGTTCAAACAGCTGCCCCCAATCTACATCTCCAACTCCTGCCTAATACTATGATTGTTAGCCTTTGTTCAATTTAGCACTTTCACCAGAGAACTACTTGTACCCTTAACCAGAAGTAACTTATAACATACACAATTAAGGTTGCTGAAAAGTTTCCCCACTGAAACAGGAAGGTGCTACACTAAATCTGTCCGAGCTCATTCCCCAATACCAGGTTTAGTATGACACCTTCCCTAGTTAAGTTATTATATATTTCAAAAAGCTGTCCTGGATACACCTTCAAATCCTCCCCCATCCGAGCCCTTGGCATTATGCATGCCCTACACAAGAGAGGGGAAGTTAAAATCCTGTTGTTTTCATATTTTTCCATAATCTGTTCATTTATCTGTTCGTCTGTCACCTGTTAGATATTGGGAGGCCTGTAATACAATCCCAAAGTTATTGCATGTTTCCTATTTCTGAGCTCTACCCAAATGGCATCACTGGATGAATCCTCCAACATGTCCTCCCTCAGTAGAGCTGTGATATTCTCCGTAATCAGTAACACAACTCCCTCCACCTCTTTTACATTCCCCTCTATCACACCTGAAACATCTTAAAGCTAAACGGCACAGATGTTAAGATAATTACATTGCTTTCATAGAAATAGAAGCAGTAGGAGGCCATTTGGCCTGTCAAGCCTGCTCTGTCATTCATTGAGATCGTGGCTGATCTATCCATCGTCTCAGCTCCTCCTACCTGCATTATCTCCGTATCCCTTAACTCCCCTACCACGCAAAAACCCATCCAACTGTGTCTTGTGAAGCTGTTTCTACTGTTTCTTTGGATAGAGAATTCCATAGATTCACTACTCTTGGGCTACAGCAGTTCCTCATCTCTATCCTAAATCTATCCCCCACTAATCTTGAGGCCATGTCCCCTAGTCTTAGTCTCACCCAACAGCAGAAACAATTTGCCTGCCTCTGTCTTATCTATCCCTCTCATAATTTTATGTTTCTATAAGGTTCCCCCTCATTCTTCTAAATTCCAGTGAGTACAGTCCCAGGTGACTCAACATCTCCTCATAGGGTAACCTCCTGATCTCCGGAATCAACCTGGCAAATCTCCACTGCACTATTTTCAAAGCCAGTATATCCTTGCTCAAGTAAGGAGACCAGAACTGCGCACAATACTCCAGTTGCAGCCTCACCAACACATTGTACAATTTCAGTAAAACCTCTTTGCTATTAAATTCAATCCCTCTAGCAATGAAAGCCAATATTCCGTCTGCCTTCCCCATAACCTGTTGCACCTGCAAAACAACTTTTAGTGATTCATTTACGAACACTCCTACATCCCTCTGTACAACTGCATTCTGCAATCTTTTACCATTTAAATAATACTCTGACCTCCTATTGTTACTTCCAAAGTGGATAATCTCACATTTACCAACATTGTACTCCAACTACCAGACCCTTGCCCACTCACTTAACCTATCTAAGTCTCTTTGCAGACCCACCACATCATCTGCACAGTTAGCTTTTGCACTCAATTTAGTGTCATCAACAAACCTGGATACGTTCCATTCATTATCCCGTGAACAGTTGCAGACCCAAACTGACCCCTGCTGCACCCTACTCACCACTGATCTCCAACCAGAGAAACACCCATTTATCCCAACTCTCTGCTTTCTATTAGTTAACCAGTCCTCTATCCATGCTAATACATTCCCTGCAACTCCATGCATTCTTATCTTAAGGATGGCTCTTTTATGCAGCAACTTATCGAACGCCTTCTAGAAATCCAAGTATACAACATCCACGATGCTTGTTACATCCTCAAAGTACTCCAGTACATTTGTCAAACACGACCTCCCTTTATTGAATCCATACTGCGTCTGCTTGTTGGAACCCTTTCCATCCAAATATCTATTTCTTCTTTAATGATAGCATTCAACATTTTCCCTCCTACAAGATGTTAAGCTAACTGACCTACAATTATCTGCCTTTTGCCTACACCCTTTTTTAAACAGCAGTGCAACATTCGCTGTCTTTCAGTCCACCTGGACTTGCCCAGAGTCCAGTGAATTTTGGTAAATTGCCACTAACGCATCTATTATAACTTCTGCCATTTCTTTCAGCACCCTGGGGTGCATTCCATCAGGACCAGGGGACTCAAGTTTGCTCAACACTACCCCTTTAGTGATAACAATTGATTTGAGGTCTTCATCTCCCATTGTGTCCTTATCATCATTTTTTGGCATGTTAGACACATCTTCCACTGTAAAGACTGACACAAAATAGTTATTCAATGCCTCAACCCTTTCAGCATTACCCAATGCTGCACAGTGGTAGGCGTCACAGTGGTTAGCACTGCTGCCTCTCAGCGCCAGAGACCTGGGTTCAATTCCCGTCTCGGGCAACTGTCTGTGTGGAGTTTGCACATCCTCCCAGTGTCTGAATGGGTTTCCTCCGGGTGCTCTGGTTTCCTCCCACAGTCCAAAGATGTGCAGGTTAGGTGAACTGGCCATGCTAAATTGCCCGTAGTGTCAGGTGAAGGGATAAATGTAGGGAATGGGTCTGGGTGGGTTGCTCTTCGGAGGGTCGGTGTGGACTTGTTAGGCCGAAGGGCCTGTTTCCACACTAAGTCAAAAAAAAATTAATTCCCCTTTCTTATCCTGCAAGGCACCTACATCCACTTTATAAATATATAAAACAGAAAATGGTGGCTAAACCTTTTCCTACCTGTTTTAATATTCTGTGCTAGTTTGCATTCATAATCTATCTTTCCTTTCTTTATTGCTTGCCTCATGATTATTTGTTGCTTTTTAAAGTTTTCCCAATCTTCCTGTTTCCCATTACCCTTTTGTAAAGCTGGAGCTTTTAATTGGATGTCTTCCTTTATTTCCTTTGTTATCCAAGGCTGGCTCTTCCTATTCTTGCTATTCTTGTTTTTGACCAGAATATACTTTCTTTGAGCAATGTGAAAAATCACTTTGAAAATCCTCCACTGTTCCTGAACTGTTCAACCATATAACCCGTGTTGCCAGCCTAATTCAGGCAACTCCTTCCTCCCTTGTTTAAACATAACACCCTTGTTTCAGATAATACTATTTCACTTTCCATTTGTATCCGGAATTCAATCATACTGTGATCACTCTTTGAGAGGATCCTTAACTACGAGATCATTAATTTTACCTGTCTAATTACACAGGACCAAATCTAAGGTTGCATGTTCCCTTGTAGGTTCGGTAACATGCTGTTCAAGAAAGTTATCACGGATGAGTTCTACGAACTCCTCTTCAACATTGATGAACCGAATCAAGTCGTTAGAGGCAATGTGCATTTAAAGTCCCCCATGACTACCACCTTTCCATTCTTACGAGTCAGATATTTATTGATTGATTGCCTGTACTACTGTACTGTTATTATTGGGTGGCCTATAAACTACTCCCACCAGTAACTTCTTCGCCTTACTATTCCTCATCTCCAGTGAAATGGATGCAACATTTTGCTCCTTAGATCCTATATCGTCTCTCCCTAACATCCCAATCCTTAATTAGAGCACAACCTCACCTCCCTTTTCCCTTCCTGCCTATCTTTCCTAATTACCTAAGACCCTTGGGTATTTAAATCCCAGTCATCACTAACCTGCAACCATGTTTCTGTAATGGCTACTAAATCATACCCCTTTGTACCGATTTGCACAAGTTCATCTACTTTTGAATACTACGGGCATTCAGATGAAGTGCCCTTATACTCATTGCTAGGTTCTAACGGGAAAACCTTCCTGTCTTTTGCAAATGATTCTGTTTCATAATTTTACTTTTTTCTTTCCTAACTTTTCTTCCTTCTGCCTTTTTGCCTGAACTCCCATCCTCTTGCCATTTTAGTCTACCCTTCCTCACAGTCTCTCTGCTCGTCACATCTACCTTTACACCAACTGCTGCATCTTCTGACCTGACATTCTGATTCCGACCACACCCCTGCCAAGCTAGTTTAAAGCTTCCCCGACTAGGTTTGTTTGACTCTAAATTATTTTGGTCAATGTGCACAAACTAACAAGGATGCAGGCAGGACTTTATGTGCTGTCTTGCAGACACAGGACTATAAGAAAGAGGTAGAAGTCAGATACCTTTCCAAACCAGGACAGAGTGTGGCAAAATAGGCTGGTTTTACCCATGTGTTTTTATAATTTAATACAATAGCAGCCTTAGGATCAGCCCAATAGGATACCACATGGCTACCTTCTCATCAAGAGTTGCTCGGCTCAATAAGGTTTATGACTTACGTGGACTACAGCAGGTCAATAAATCAGCACACCACCACTTTCTCTAGGTTAAGTGGGGATTGGTGATAAATGTTAATGTTGACAACAACACACACATCCCAAGAACACATTAAAAGTAGGGTTGTACATGGTAAAAGAGCTTTCCCCTGACATAAGATAAAAGGAATTGCCATAGTAAACTCTTAATGGCTAAAAGATATAGTATTGTAACTTTTTAAAAACATGATAGCTTAAAGAATAACAACGATTACCTTTCTGCAGTAGTCTCAGTTTCATTATAGGGTCGCTCATAGAGAGGAGAAATGCCAAAACTCTCCCATTCCTCAGGAATCAAGTTCTTGTCAGCTAAACTTGGCAAACGTGACATAACTAACGATCCATTTTGGGAAGGAAACGCTAATCCCAGGCTGGTAAAATTACTCTGACTTTTTTGGAATGTCTGTAATCCTCGGAGACTATCAGGTCGATTTAATCCTTCATCACCGCCTCCTTCCTGCTTCAGTTCTGGTTCTAAAGCTGATGAAATGTTGGTGCTTTCATCTGAAATATGCTCACATCCAAGACTAGCAACCAAATTTGCCAGGTTATCCAACTGTACCACAGATTCAAAAGAATCCTGTACATGACCATCTGCATCACCTCGGGCAGAAGATCCCCTTGCAGACTCACACACAGCTTTTGCTGACTCACAGCTGCTGAGGTACATTTCATCTTGTGCATTTTTCAAAGTTCCCAAAGTGCTCATTTTAGGGGTATACTCTGGTAAAAAGCCAAGGCTGTCAGATTCACACTCTGGAACCTCTTGTGAGTCACCAAAGTTTCTTGGTCTCAGTCTTCGGATTCGCACTTGCGGTGAGGTAGAAGGGGTCACTGGTAGACTCTGGGAGTACTGCTCATATACTGGTAATAAAGGAGACTCCTGCTTTGGATAGTTAAATGTGCTGTTTTTTTTATCTTCTGGAAATGCAGAAAAACAAAATCAGATTGTTACAAAATTAATGAAGGTGTACATGTATTATGATTTAATAAGACAAGGCAGAAATTCAGTTTATTCATTTTACTAAACTATTTATTTTTCCCATGTTATTTTTACAACACTTACTCCAAGAAAAACTGAATTAGCTTTTTTCCATCCACATATCTAAAATTGTTTTATGATGCCACAATTCCAATTCTCAAATGATACGACTATTGTGAAAAGTATGCCATGAAATGACAGATGACCCAAAGACAGTACCAGAAATCTTTTATGGAGTATCTCAAAAACAGACATATTAACAACTTGCTTTCCTTTTCATAACATGTTTCTACCAGTGAACAGCCTCACTGGCCAAAGCTGCTGTTAAGGCTTGACAATTGCAGTCAAACTGGACCACATATAGGCCCCTGGAATATCCTGCCTCTTTTTTCCTATTTTTACTCATTAATAATAAAACAACCAAACTATATTCTGGTTTGTGACTATCCTGGAACCTTTACATACTAACTATATTACAATTTAAAGGACAGAAGAAAAATCTGTTGACATCTCTGAGGACGTATGCAGTGAAGATGTTACCTGACTTACAGGCACGGTATCCTTATATATGAAATTGCTGAGTTCCTTTGATGCTTAGGTTGATGAAAGCCTCACATCATGTAGTGTTTAATTAGACAAAACAGAAGGCCCTAGGTTTGATTTCTACTTGGTGTTGAGGTTGGAAATCTGAGGCAGAATGGCAGCAAAAGGGTTCCACTTTGGCTTTATTGCTCCAATCTAATATCTACATTTCAGGTCCTGGCAAATACTGTTGAAAATGAAGGGTTGAGCCCAGCTTTCATAAAGAAAGGTATACTAATACTGAAGGCAGCCCAGAGAAGATTCGTTAGGCTGATAGCAGGTATGAAGGGACAGTCTTATCAGGAGAGGCTGAGTAGATTTGTCTCATACTCATCGAAATATAGAAGAATGAGACATGATTTTATAGAAACATGCAAGATTCTCAGGAGACTTGACAAGGTAGATGCAGACAAATTGTTTCCCCTCGGTATAATCTCAAAACAGACATGAGGAGGAATTTCTTCAAGGGTAGTGAATCTGTGGAATTCTCCACTGCACAGGGCTGTTGAGGCTGTGTTGTTAAGTATGTTCAAGGCTGAGATAGATATTTTTCAATTGGTAAATAAGTCAAGGATTATGGGGAAAAACCAAAAAGTGGAGTTGAGGACTATCAGATTAACCATGATCTAATTAAATAGTGAAGTAGACTTGATTGATTAAATGCCCAATTTCTAATCCCAAATCTTATGCTATTATGCACCAATAGTGGAAAAGCCAACAGCAACTCATGATCCGATCTCACACAGAAAGATTAACCATTAGCAACACGGTGGATCAGTGGTTAGCACTGCTGTTCGACAGTGCCAGGGGCTTAGGTTTGATTCCACCATCGAGTGGCTGTCTATACGAAGGGTTGACGTGGACTCAATTGGCCTGCTTCCACTCTGTGGGGATTCTATGAGATGGCTTGTGTGGCAAAATGGGTGCAAAGCTACCCTTGGACTAGGTGGTCTGGGTTCAAATCCTACCCATTCCAATGGTGTATCATAATATGTCTGAACATGTTGACTAAAAAAAAATCTAGGACGATTAGCCACTTGAGTAAGGTGCAGGAGGGCTAATAATTTTTGTTGTAGGTTCCATGTCAATAGCATGGTGGCAGAGTAAATTGTAAGGAACGAAAGTAGCAAAACGCAAATACCTTTAAGTAATAAATGCTTTTAATCCCTCTTGCTACTGCTGTCAATAGTTTAATCAAAATGTCATACAGGTCCTTTTAGCTGGTCTTCACTGCATGCAATCCAATAATGCAACCTGCCATAAGAATACTTTTGACATGTTTCAGTTTCTTCTGAGAATTTCTCCACTTTAGTGGGGAGTAGCGTCCTCAACCAAGTTCAACCCATTTCCCACACTTCTGTCATGCTTTCCACTCCCTTCCCTAACACCAACAAGGTTCCTCATGACTTTCCAGCGCAGAAGCCTCTGCATTCAAAATGTTATCCTCTGCCATTTCCATTACCTCCAGCATGACATCATCACCAAAAATATCTTTCCCTCCTCTCCCTTCTCAGCATTTTAAAAGGACTATTCTATCCAGGAAACCCTGGTCAGCTGCTGTTATCTCCAACATCCAATCCCTCTCCTATTGCACCTTTCAATGCAATTCCATGAAATTTGAACCCCCTCTCTTAGTAATCATTATCCTCCTTATTGTCCAAGGCCCCAAACACACTTTCCAAAGGAAGGAGTGGTAGTCAATTGTATTTGCTGCTCACAATGCAGTCATCTATACACTATAGAAATGAAAGTCAAAGCGGATGACCACTTTGAGGAACACTTCCACTCGGTCCACACAAGCGTGACTGACCTTCCAGTTGCTTATCGTTTTAACATAACATCTTGCTCTCATGCTCACTCTTCTGCGATTCTGGTCTCCTTCCTATTGGGAGGATGTTGTGAAACTTGAAAGGGTTCAGAAAAGATTTACAAGGATGTTGCCAGGGTTGGAGGATTTCAGCTATAGGGAGAGGTTGAATAGGCTGGGGCTGTTTTCCCAGGAGCATCAGAGCTGAGGGGACCTTATAGAGGTTTATAAAATCATGAGGGGCATTAATAGGGTAAATAGACAAGGTTTTTGCCCTGGGGTGGGGGAGTCCAGAACTAGAGAGCATAGGTTTAGGGCGAGAGGGGTAAGATATAAAAGAGACCTAAGGGGCAACTTTTTCACGCAGAGAGTGGGGCACATGTGAAATGGGCTGCCAGAAGTAGTGGCAGAGGCTGGTACAATTGCAACATTTAAAAGGCATCTGAATGGGTATATGAATAGAAAGGGTTTGGAGGGATATAGGCCAGGTGGGACTAAAATGGGCTGGGATATCTGGTTGGCATGGATGAGTTGGACCGAAGGGTCTGTTTCCCTGCTGAACATTTTTATGATTCTATAGGTCTGCTGTAGTGTTCCAGTGAAGCCCAACACAAGCTGAAGAAATCTAATTTTCCAATTAGGCACTTTCGAGCTTTCTGCAGTCCACACTGAATTCAACAATTTGAAACCATAAATTCAGTCTTCCTTTGGTTTCTGATTGTTCATCACACAGGCCCAAGTGCCTGGTGCTTTAGATTGTGTTTTTCGTGAGCAAACTTCTTTATTATTTGTTCTCAGGATGTGGGCATCACTAGATAGGTCAATAAATGCCGGGCTAATTGCCTGGAGGGCAGTTAAGAGTCAACTTCATTGCTGTGGGTCTGGAGTCACATGCAGGTGAAGATAGCAGATTTTCTTCCCTAAAGGACATTAGTGAACCAGATGAGCTTTTATTATAACTGACAGTGATCCACTGTCGCCTTTAGGTTAGTTCTTTCCAGATTTTTATTGAAATAAAATTTGAACCTATGCCCTCAGAATATTAACCTTAAACTCTGATTTACTAGTCTAGTGACATTATCATAATACCACTGCCTCCCCACCATATATGCTCTGACATTAACACCTGCTCTGGACCTAACTTCCTTGGCTACAACCATGATACAGAAGAGGTGCATATTAATGTAATTACAATAGCAGATAACTAAGTAAACTAACTCATAAGTCATTTTGAACAATTGCCTACCATTTGCTGGGATAGCGATGAAAGCAGATGGAGAAAGAAAGCCAGGACTTTCCTTAGGCTTCCCACTACTGTTAGAATGCCGCATATACCGGATTGATTTGACCTTTTCTTCAAAGATCTTACCATCTGAAAGTCAAAATAAATTTCATTTATTGTTTTAATGATTGTAAAGCATTCTACAACAGACCAAATTCTACATTATTCACAGTTATAACAATCTTCCATATAAAGTATCTATTAAAACTCCTCCACATATTATTTACATACATATACAGTACAAAATTCACATCATTTTCGACCAGTGTTCAATATGAAATAATATGTGAAATCATTCACAATTTTGAATAAATATCTACTCCAAGCATAACCAAAGAATGAGTTTCATGACTGGTTAGAGCAGGTAAAATCTGCCTCCAACAAAAATATACTATCACTGATGCTTATTTTAGTGGTTTGCCTGAATGTGTCTTGATGTACCACATGACCTCCATTATGGCAGTTCCTATTCTGCAAGTTGTTTTGTGAAAACCTTTAACTTGGCAACACTGAGCCAGAAAACTACAAGGAAAAGGCTCTAAGTCCAAAAAAAACCTAAGTATTGTTAAGGAGGGATTTGTTTCTACAGGCATCAGAATTATTCAATTATAACTTTGCAACATGGACCCGGACTTTGAGATGTAGAATTAGTTTACGTTAGAGACAAAAATAAAATGGTTAAGGAGAAGGCAATTAATCTTCTCAAGAAACAGAGGAACCTGTCTGTGACTAGTGATGAAGCAAAGGTTCTGATTACACATACAAGAATTCCCCTAACACAAAGCAGACTGTCTTCAATTCAATATTAAGAAAATAACTGTTTAGAAGATAGTTTTTTGGCCATCTAGAAGTATGTCACTTATATTCACATTAATTCCATGAGATACTTAAGAGAAGTGAAGTGCTTTACAAATAAATTGATTTTCCTATGACATTTGTACAGCACTTTTAGAGCTAAAAAACTCAAGGTGCTTAATACTCTACTTTTGAAATTAGCTTATAGATAAGTGTAATAATAGAATGTTTTGAACTGAGGTGCCATTTTACACATATCAATTGCACTAATAACAATCATTGGATTTCAAATTGATCAAAAATATGAATGAATTGAATTTAAAATATTCAAACTCAATTAACCCTTTTGCCTTGAAATCATGCACTGATATTTGAGCAGCGGTGCTAACTGAAGCATTTAAAATGCTTCCCTGATATTTTCTTAGCAAAGGAGTTAATCCATTTAGTTTTAACAGTTTAAGAGCCCTGCTAAAAATAATAAAAGGAAAAATTTCAGATAAATAATTTAAGCATAGATATGCTAGTAGTGAAATCTCATGAAGAAATGATATGGCCCCTCATTTCAGTGTTAGATTAATAGCAAATTTAGATATCATTAAAGAAATTTCCATATAGAAAAGGTTTTAACAATCTCTAACTCATTTTATGGTACATATTACTAAAAAAGAATCAACTATTTTCATTTGCATAGTATGTATCACAGTGAAATATTTTAACATGTTCCATGTGAGTGATTTGTCAGTAAAGTGACTGTTATGAAGCAATCTATGTGGATGCTGTGTGTGGGAATGCGAATCAAAGAATTGACTCTCCACACCAAAGCCCTTTATGCTTGGATGTGCACGTTAAACTGATTAAAAGCAGTAAGCATTCCATTCACCTATATGGAGGGAAAAGTAAAAGCCTGGTGGGGTGTGGCAAACATAGGTGTTAGTGGGAGGATGTACTGCCAACAGAAAATTGTAAACCAGCTTCAACAATTCCAGATCTGGTGGTGAACCAAGTACTTCCTCAATGATCTTCACAAACGATCTACAGACTTCCCGAGGGATAGATGTCAAATGTTCATCTCGGTGTTCCTGAGAAAGCAAATTGAAGAA
This sequence comes from Chiloscyllium plagiosum, assembly GCF_004010195.1. Taxonomy (NCBI): domain Eukaryota; kingdom Metazoa; phylum Chordata; class Chondrichthyes; order Orectolobiformes; family Hemiscylliidae; genus Chiloscyllium; species Chiloscyllium plagiosum. The sequence continues at coordinate 36,625,379 of NC_057712.1, forward strand.
ACAAAACATAGGTAAGTTGCATAACATTATGCAAAATAAAACCTTTTGTGTGGTCCAAAGAAAAATGATATTTACCCGAAATAGAATCTTTCCTGTACCTAATTTGGGTAGTGACATTTGTGTCTTCTTTTCCATCCAAGACCTCAGTACTGACATCCTACATAAATTTCAGCTTGTTTAAAATGTTAATATGCTTTATTAGGGGTAAAGTGTTTATTATTATAGGACATATTGACAACGGAGTAAAGATCCGGTTATCCTTGTTTATAAGTCACTGAAAGCTAACATATGGGTGCAGCAATCAACCTGGAAGGCAAATGGTGTTGGTGGGAGGGAGTGTTCCAGAGTCAGGAGACATCATCTCAGAATAAGAGGCAAGCCATTTAATATTGAGGTGAGATAATTTTTTTTCATACCAAGTGTAGGAGATCTTTGGAATTCTTTACCATGCATGGACTTTGGAAGCTTAGTCAATGAGCAAATTCAAGATAGGTTTTAGGAAACTGATGACATCAAAGCTGGGCTGGGCTGCAGTTGGGCCACCAATTTTGTAAAATATTCAGAGGCAGCTATGGCTGTTAGGTACAAACAGTGGCTGTTTGCGTGGTCCACCTTGGTGCTATGGAACTTTATCTCAGTTATAATAACAACAGAAAAGCCCTCCTTACCCCTCACATTCCTTTACTGCCCATATGCCATTTATGCCTCCCAAACAGTGCTCACAGCCCTTTATGTTTCTCCATGCCAAGATATATATCATTAACAACCTACAGGCTCATGCCAGGCCACGGCATTCCCATTTATCCACGATAAAATGTATCGGAACGATGGTCATTATAGTGGCAGTAAGATCACCAATATCTTTCCATGATACTGAAAAAAACTTCATTTCTACTACAAGTTAAGAAAATATTATTTACACTTAACATTTCAATAGCTGCACTTGAAACCTTAACCATAAGTAAATAAACATTGGCTATCTGATCCCTACTGTACTTCATTTTTGCAATGCTGTCTATCAAGAGCGAGCTCAGGTGTTTCAAAAGAATACTGATTTCTGGTCTTTTAGGCAAGAGTTTTTTTTAAAAGCTTTTCACCCCCCACATCCAACCCCACCATTGGGCTTCATTGTTTCTATATAGTATATAGTGGATGAATGTGAAAGGAAATGCCATATCCCCTTGCATGTTGGTGGTAGGGGTGAAAATTGGGCGATTACGAGTTGTTTGAGGAATGGGGGTTACCTGGGAATAGAGGACCAAGAGGGTCCTTAGGGGAGGCATGGGACTGCATGAGAAGGACATTTAAACTCACCTTTCAAAACGTTTCCCATATAAATGATGGCTCATGATTCTGTTGAGGTGGAGCAAACAATGACAAGTCATGAACTAAGACTCTTTAAAAAGCTAGTTCAACTCGATAAAAATTGAGAAAGAATACATCATGTCACGAGTGCTAGCTGTGGGCATGTAACCCAAATTAGCCTGGACATTAAAAGGTACTCCTGAAAATGGGAAATCCTGGGAATGAAGTCAGGAATTTTGGAATTGGGACCTGCCCATCATTTTTAAAGGCTCCTTAATTTAGTGAAAATCCAAGTCTATATTTCTGAAGATGCATCAGCACCATTGTAAGGTATAAACTTTATGTGACAGAGTTTGGATTGTCTAGTTTCTGAAGAGAAACTTGTGCTTTGGTAATTGCCTGTCGATGGAACATGTACTGTATTATGTTAAACTAATAGCTGTCCTTTTTCTTAAGGCCAGATGATCAAACTGGTAACCGCTTCAACATCAGCATTTTTGAGGCATCTTAGAAACTACATATTTACAATAAAATTACTATGTTCTGACTTTTAGCAAACTTCTGTTGTCAAGAATATCTTGAACATGGGAATAAAGATGTTAAAGTTCCACTAGTTTTCAAGTTCTGTTCTGCTAGTTCACTTGGAAATACTGAACTTCCAGGTGAAAGAGGGAAAGGATAGAATGCTACATCAGCTGCAGCCAAGTTGGAAGACTTAATTGCCATAAAACCCTCAGTATCACAGCATACTTATTATAATAAAAATGCAGTTTTATTATCTCTCTTCAGTTTAAGTTAATTATACTTGAACCTTGTGACAAATGAACCGAGAGATCCTATTAATTATTTAACAAGAGGTTCTTGTACTCTGTCATACAAAGGATATCCCATGCTGCTTTTTGCTTCACTCTTTCCCAGTTTACTGACTTCAGCTAGGTAAGGAATTCTAACCCTGGATTACAAAAGCTAAATATGCCAGGCTCCCATTCATAATTACTATCTAGTGACCCATGTTAGTTAATCAACTTGGTGACTATCAGGAGAAGACGTTATGCTTTCCATAATTAAAGACCTGTTAACCTTTATTGTTTACTTGGAAAATGCTCACTTGGATAAAACATCAAAAGGTACCACCACTTTATAAATGTACCCTAGCAGAGTCCTGCATGAAGAGAGTAGGACGACATTGGGAGGGTAGAGAAGTGGAAATTTAGATAAATACAGTTCATACCTGAAGAACTTGACATGTTAAAAGGAAGCGATAAACCACTTGTGCCTTTAGAAGCTGCTTGACATTGAACATCTGCTTTGGATGATGGACTCTAATGAGCACTTCAAGAGCTGCCATCAGCATTTCCCAGACACCATTCTATTTACAAAACAAAAATACATAATATTGGCAGCTACCCTGGTGCAATAAGAAAACTTGCATTCCAGGCTCAGTGACATCAATGAAGTGAATGCACAGATGGCCCCCACGACATCCATCACAGCCGTTAAGCAGGCCTGAAGTTGCTTCCCTTTGCACTGGCTGAGGATAGGGATGGAGGTGGAGTTGGGGAAGATGATGAGGAGGTTGATAGGAAGGCAGCTGAGGAAGAGGACGAGGACGAGTCGGCAATTGAGGTGGTTAAGGAGGCTGAGGCTGATAAAGAGGAATTTTCCTCCCTGGTTGTCACTCATCGGTGACACACCATTGTCGCACTCACCCAGCTTTCCCCAGCTGCTGCACCGCCTGAGGCGGGAACCTTTCAAGAACCCGAGAGGCCCCACCTAAATGCTGCTACCTGCTTTGAACCTGAATGAAGCGATGGTGAGGGACAGCAGGAGCAGCCCCAGTTATCTGCCTCACTTACGGTCACAACCTGACTACTCACCAAATTGAAAGATTTTACCCTCCCTCAGGATCACTGATCTATGGAACCAAGTGACATCTAATGACACAACAACCCAACGGTGGCACAGTGGTTAGCACTGCTGCCTCACAGCGCCAGAGACCCGGGTTCAATTCCCGACTCAGGCGACTGACTGTGCAAACTCCACACATTCTCCCCGTGTCTGCGTGGGTTTCGTCCAGGTGCTCTGGTTTCCTCCCACAATCCAAAAATGTGCAGGTTAGGTGAATTGACCATGCTAAATTGTCCGTAGTATTAGGTGAAGGGGTAAATGTAGGAGTATGGGTCTGGGTGGAATACGCTTCGGCGGGTCGGTGTGGACTTGTTGGGCCGAAGGGCCTGTTTCCACACTGTAAGTAATCTAATCTAATCTAATCAAAGCATTCAAAACAAAACTTTTGTTTAAATGAGAGCAAATCAATAAAGGTGTGTTGTGAGAATTTTTCTTAAAAATACTGCATCAGGAACTGGATAACCGCATGTTATACAGAATGAGCAACCAATCTCAACTTTGTCCATTTAAGTTCTTAAGTGGACTTTCTTCCTCTTGTTGACAGTATCATTTCACAATTGTTGTTCTTTCAAATTAGGAAGCCCTCTTTCCAATTCAGTACTTAATAGTGATAGAAACAAATAAAAATCTGAACAGCAGGAGGGATAAAAACCTGTGCTTTAGACCAAATCTTCCAATCCAATAACAATTCAGACAGCAGTTTCACATCCTGGATCACAGCAATTGATTCTGTATCAATTTCGAATTGCCCTGTGGACTCGTTAAACTTAAGAATTGGAGCACTGCAGCATCCATCAAGTAAAGCCTGAAATACAGTTTTAAAAGCATAAAGTTAGCAATTCGATATACATCTGTCTGTATACGACCACAACTAGCAGCATATAAAATTAAACATTCCCTACACAAGACAGCAGAGCAAGTTTAAAAATATAGATGCTATAAAATGTTTTAAGGGCCATATGCTAAAACAGATGACCACTGTTTCCTTTATTCTCAAAATGGACATATAAAATCTCCACCTAGCACTTACAGGAGAAAGGAATGGCATCATGGGATTAGTAATACATTAAAATCACCGAGGCATTTTTTAGTGGTCAAAGTAATTTCAGAACATACTTGGTTCCAGGAGAATCTTGTCTCCACAGTGTGAGCCTTGCAGATGCTGGTTGCTGCCTGTACAAAGCTTCGGGAAGGTAAATTGCCTTGCTTCGCAATGAATTTGTCATGTTTTTCAATTGCCTCTTGATTACTGTGTTTAAAATTTACATTTCACATCTCCCTCCCTCTGTGCATCAAGCATGCCTTGTCAACTTAGTTATTCTCAAACTCTTCCCCTTGTTCTACCTTTCCACATTTCAATTAAATAACACATAACTTAATTTGTTTCTATTATGACCTATGTCTGATAAAAGTAGTATTGAAATGGCAATCAGTATATCTTGGGTCATAAATGAATCCTTAGCACCAAGGGAGGGAGAGAGGGGGGAAAAGCGAAGGGGCAAGGGGGGGAAAGCGAAGGGGCAAGTGGGGGAAAGCGAAGGGGCAAGGTGGGGAGAAGGCAAGGAGGCTGCCAAAGAACTTCAACAGGCTGGGATAATCAGCAAAGAAGAGGCAGATAGAATACAATGTGGGAACGTGTGAGATGATGCACCTTGGTAGAAAGAATAGAATCATAGATAACTTTCTACATGAGGAAAGGCTTTGGAAATCTGAAGCACAAAGTGACTTGAGAGTCTTTATTTAGGACTTTAAGGTTAATATGCAGGTTCAGTTGGCAATTAGAAACAGAAATATAATGTTATCATTCATTTCAGGAGGGTAGAATGCAAGAGCGCAGATGTATTGCTGAGACTGTAAAAGGCTCCAGTCAGACCACATTTAGAATATTGCGAGCAGTTTGAGCCCTGTATTCAAGGAAGGGTGTGCTGGCCTTATAGGGGATCCAGAGGAGGTTTACAAGAATCTCAAGGATGAAGGGCTTAACACATAAGGAGTGGTTGAGAACTTTGGATCTGTACTCAATGGAGTTCAGAAGTTTGGGGTGCATGGGGTCCTAATTGAAACTTACACATTGCGAGAGGCCTGAATAGAGGTGGTTGTGGAAATGATGTTTCCACTCAGAGGACAGACCAGGAGCAAAAAGGCACAGCCTTAGAGTGAAGGGATGACCCATTAGAACTGAGATAAAGAGGAATTTCTGTAGCCAAAGGTTGATAATCTGTGGAACTCATTGCCACAGAGGGTCATGGAGGCCAAGTCATTGTATATTTAAGACAGAGATAAAGAGATTCTTGATCAGTTGAGGATATCAAGGGGTATAGCAGAAGGTAAAGCAGGATAACAGGGCTGAGGAACATATTAGCTGCAATTGCATAGTGGAGCAGACTCGAAGGACCAAATGGCCACTTCCTCTCCTTTATTTATGGTGTTATTAGTCGAAAAGGCACTATGGTTGGCAGACATGGTGGACCAGAGGGCCAATTTCTGCGCTGTACTGTTCTATAGGGAGGGTTGGGGAGAAGAGCGAGCAAATAGGGGAAGCAGGGGGGGAGTTTGAGACAGAGAGAGAGAGAGACACAGACAGAGAGAGAGAGAATGACAGCAAATGAAGTTGGGGAGCACCAGCAAGATGGGAGGAGAGCACAAGTTGGGGTGATACATCAGGGGCTAGAGGTAGGGACAGAGGGAGAGAGAGAATCAAGACATGTACAAACCGGAGACTATTAGTCGTGGGTGACTTTAACTTTCATGCAGATTGGGAAAATCAAATTGGCAAAGGCAGCCAGATAGAGAAAGAATTCATACAGTCCGTTCGGGACAGTTTCCTGGAAAATGTTATGGACCCAATCTCTCAATTTTGGATTTGATAATATGCAACAATGCAGGTTTAATACATAACATCAGACTAAAACATTATCCAAGGAAACAGAGACCAAACATTCAGTTTGAGTGTGAGAAACTGGTGTCAGAAATGTAAATAAGGGATGAAGACACAGTTGGCAGGAATGGATGGAAAAAAGAGGTTAGCAAAAAAAAAAATGGCAAACATTTAAAAAAGTTCATGATTTTCAATAAAAATATATCCATCTGAAGAAGGAGGAGTCTATGAAGGAGATCAACAAGCAGATTAACTAAGAAAGTTAAGGATAATAATACTAAGAAAAATAAAATGCAATACGGAAAAGATTAGCAGAAGAGCATTAGTGCAGTATTAAAATTGACCAGAAAATTACCAATAAATAAAAGGATAAAATTAACTCAGTGTTTAAAAAAAGTAACAACTTTCCTAAATACATAAAAAATGGAAATGAGAGGTCAAAGTGAACAAAGGGCCCTCAGAAAATGAGACTGAGAAATAATTAATGGGGAACCAGGTAAGGGCAGAGAGTTGAATAACTACTTTGCATCAGCCTTCAGGGGAGATGGCTCTGATAGCACTCCAAAAATAAAGAAATAATCAAGGAACAAAAGTGGGGAGGAAGTAAACAATGACCATCAATAGAGAAAAAAAGTACAGAAATTAATGGACGTAAAAGCTGATAAACTCTCTGGGCATTAGGGTTTGAATCCTAGGATAATTAAAGGAAGTAGCTACAGAGATAGTGATTGCACTGGTAGTAAACTTTCAACAACCTTTAGATTTTGGAAACATCCTTGAGGATTGGAAAACTGTCAATGTAACATTTTTAATCAAAAAGGAAAGGAAACATAAAACCAGTAATAATAGGCCAATTGGCTTAACATCTATCACTGGTAATCACAGCTGGTTACTGAGGTAAGAAGCAGGATAGATAAAAGGGGTAGGAATGATGTAATAGATTTGTATTTTCAAAAGGCATTTAATAAGGTATCACACATGAGGCTGGTTAAGAGCGGATACTAGTTGTGGCTAGCATATTAGCAGAGATACAGGATTAGCTAACCAGTAGAGAGAGTTGGAAAGGTTGTCAGGAAAGCAACACGACCTAGGTGTCAGAACTGAAGGTATTACAGGTCAGGAATTCTTTATCTGAAAACTTTGGGGCCAACTGGTTTGGACAAAGGATATTTTCAGTTTTTGGATTCATAATAATCAGGTCCAGGTCCTTTGGGGAAAAAAACCCTTCACTTTTAGGCCATTTTGGACCAAGCAATATTTTCTTCCCAGAAAACAGCATATTGACATTCCTGAAGGGCTTTTGCCCAAAACGTCGATTTTCCTGCTCCTCAGATGCTGCCTGACCTGCTGTGCTTTCCAGCACCACTTTAATCTTGACTCCAATCTCCAGCATTTGCAGTACCCACTCTTACCATGTTGACAGGTCTGTGTGGGCAAAATTCTGAAAAGATCTTAGAATTTTGGATCTTCGGTTTTTGGATGTATGTATAATGGACTTCTGACCTGTATCGTCAAATTTGTGAATGTTGTAAAAATAGATGGGAAGTCAAGTAATAAGGATGACACAAAGAATCTATAAAGGGATATACACAGGTTGGTGGGTGAAAATTTCACAGATGGAATATAAATGTGTGAAAATGAGAAGTTGTGCACTTTGACAGGCAGAATATAAGACTGCAGAATAACATTAAATAATGAAAGACTGCAGAACCCTGCAACACAGTGATTTGGAGGTCTTTGTGCATGAATCTCAACAACCTAGTATTTGAACAGGTATCAGGGAAGATAAATAGACTGTTGGCTTGTATTTCACAGGGAGTGGAGTTTAAAAATAAGGAGGGTTGGGGAGAGGTAGGAAGACGAGTTCTTTGTAAAACTATACAAAGCACACCTGGAATGCTGCGAACAATTTTGGCCATCTTATCTAAAGAAAGACATGATGACATTGAAGGCTGGAAAGAGATAGGCAGACAAGAGAGATAAAGCAGAGAGACTGATCAACACATGATAAGTAGTGTACTCAGTCATATTACACACAGGAGTATCTTTCACTTCTCACAAGTAGTACAGAACGTTGTTTTAATTATCAATAATTTTGACTTGATTGAGAAATTGAGTTATGTTCTGTTCAATTGTGATTAGTTGTAAAGAATTTCTGGAAGGAAGAATAGCCAAATGGTCCACATTAAGAGGCCATGGATTTATGGTTGTTTTCTGGGCTCAAGCCAATGTAAATTTAAGCTAACAAAATGTGAAAAGGCTTTCAGATAAAATGCCCTCTTTTCAAAGACACAGCGTGTTTTAAAATAATTTAGTTTTCTAACTATTAATTTTGAATAGCTGTTTCAAGGTTTATGTTGCTTTCTCTTTGCTATTTTTAACACAGCAGCTTTTTGTGGCATCAAACATTGTTCTTATAGTTAAGAGGATATTACTAGGTTTTGGAGATTACTTCGATGCATCAGTTGGGACATTTGGCATGATATACAATGATGAGGAGAGACATTACATACTTCAAGCAGATGCATAAATTCCTGTATTCATACCATATTATCTTGGTAGAAATCCACAAAGTTAGTAAGCTGAAAGAGACAAGCTGTCATTCATGGGAAGTGACTGAAATTTTAAAGGAAGAAATCAGGAGATAGTAGGAATAAAATCAGTAACATGACAACCATTTTTAAATACATCAGTTAGGATTGGGTATATACAGTATAGTCAATATAAGATTGATTGTGTGTTGTTCATGTTTAGCAAGCCAATTCAAGTTCAGGACATCTCTGATGACACACAGGAGGCAGCGACTTGCAAGATTTAATAAGCAATGATTCTTAGGGATTCAGCACATGAAGACCAAAAACAGAAAGATAACTTTGGTAAAGGAAGAGCAAAAGAGGCGTGCAAAGTCAATCAGAAACCCGAATAAATCAACCAGAAATCACTTTATATTATTATTCTTTTCTACTCCACACAACAAACTTAAAATCTCTACACATTGTGAAATGGGTCTTGAAACTAATCAGGTTTACCTTTAGATTTGCTCTCTCAATGCAGCCTATAATTGCAACTGACTTAGATCTTAAAGGTAAAATGAACTGCAAAATCCTTCAAGGGAACACATGCAAGTTAATGGATTGAGCCTTCATAATAATAGGCAAAATGTGCATCATTACCAGACTTTGCATGAAATTCTGCAACATTTTAATGAAACAAATGATAAACTAATCACAGGGAAGAGACTAGATATAGAAAATATTACTTACCTTTAAGATATGGAAACCTACAACACATTTCATTTTTATGAGCACTTGGTGAATCATTGCATAGCCATGGCAGCTCTCCATTTCTTGGACTCTTTGCTGGTTATACTTGGTCAAAGTAAGTACAATTTTCAATGCTAGAGCTTGGGTCCTTTCACAGTTACTAATCTCGACAGACTGGAGAAGAAGAAAATAATTAATCTTCCAAATAGAAAAAAAGACAATTATTGATCTGTATGCATACAATTTTTAATTGGCAAAAGTAAAAGTCAATACTTTTCTTTTCTCAAGTAACAAAATATTAATCAGTCAGATGGGCTCAATATTTAGTTTTTGAGACTAGTTCTCCTGAATTCTGGTATCAAAGTGCCATGCAAAATGGATGCATGTGTAGAGTAACATACATACAACAAGCTTGCTTGCAATGACAAGTATGGCTCAAATAGCCTTCTGAGAATTGTCAAAGTTTGGTCTGTGCCTCATCCCAAAGATCCCCCGTGTCTAGGCTCGAACTAGACCCAGCTCCCAGTGGGTGAAATCAGTGTATGACACAGAAACACAAAGTAACAAGACTAGGCCATTTCATTCTTCAAGCCTGCTCTGCCATTCAATATGGACATGGCTGATCATCCAACTCAGCACTCTGCTCCCATTTTCTCCCCATATCCTTTGACCCCTTTTTGACCAAGAATTATATCTAACCTTGCCAGATCCATTACCTAAATCCAATCTAGAATCATTTACACCCCGTGCCAAATGGCAAAAAGTCAGCTTAATGTGGTACTTGGTCTGGTATAACTGAAAATCAAAGCACATAAAAGTGGAATGAAATTTCTATGCTGCACCTTTTGCATTGTTTCCTTTAACCCAAATATCACATGATACTTGAACAGATGCAGACAGCTTGTTCATACGTAAGCATGCCACAGATTTATAGCTACCAAATTAATCTGCAAGAAAGCAAATATATATGGGTCTTTCCAATCAAATACTTAATAAATATGCACATTAAGTATCAAAAAAGAGAGATCACTATCCATCTGATAGCCAGTTTCATCATTGCTCATGCAACACCTGCCCACATTTTTCATTGGCACCTTAGAACAGCTTAACACGTCTTGCTTGTGCACAGAACAAACCTGAACATGGCAAGCTCCCAATTTTCCATCCTCAGATCAAAACATCGGAGAATGGGATGGACTGTCACAGGCTCACTGGACAAAATCGTCCCTGTCTGCTGCAAAATGTTACAAACTTGTGTTGTTCCACTTGTCCAACTGAACCAAACTCTGTTCTGACCCACTGGTAGAGAGGACAGCATTCAAAAGTTGAAATCCTGAGTTTTCCCTTGCGAGCGTCAAGGTGCTCAAACAAACATCTCTGGAGCAGGTGGAACTTGAACTTGTACCTGAGTGCCCTAGCTCAGAGGTAAGGATACAACCATTGCATCAGAAGAGCCCAATGAGCCAAAGTTTTTTTTTATATCCAGAAGTGCTATCACACAAAACTGGATGGCTTTTTCCATCACCAAATCACCCATGGCAATTTTCGCCTATTAACTACCACCACTGAATCATCCTTGTTTCCCACTGTTCAATTTACATGCAGAGCATCAGTCTTCTACTTTGTAGATACTTTTAATAAACCTGCTGAAGAGGACTTGAACCTGGACCTTCAGATCTCAAGGTAGAACACTATCACTACATCACAATAGCCCCCAAGCCACATTGTTTGTTTTGCTCCTTTTAAATGCTGAACCAAATTGCAAACTATTTTTCTCAAACCTTTTCAGAGATGTTATTACACAACTTTGTATCAGGTGAGACTACAACCCGGGCCTCCCAGTCCACATGTAGGAATGCTACCATTGTACCACAAGAGGGCCCATGAAGAACCAAAATGTATTTGTTTTTTTGAATATATTTTTCTAATCTAACTGTACAGAGATGTTATTACATACCTCAAGAGTAGGTGGAACTTGAAGCTGAGTCCCAGTCCAAGGGTAGGGACATTACCACTGCACCCAAGAGTACTACCCTACTTTTCTAATCAGCCTTTTTAACGATGTTATTACACATCTTTGGTGCGGGTGGGACATGAAGACAGGTCTATTGGTCCAAGGTACGGACATTACCACTACTCCCCAAAAAGGCCTTCATTCGAGCCAAATCTAACTCTAATTTCTACAGTGATTTCATCTGAAACCAATTAACTGTCTACTAATCAGGAGCTGGCTCATTTCAAAAATGGGTAATGTTTGGATCATTGCGCTGCTAAGGTGTTCATGAGAAGCATCTATTGCTAAGTAACTCAAAAATGACCATCTCTTACCCTGGCAAAGAGAAAGATGAACACACCAATTCCTCCAATTTTATGCAGGATACGCTGAAGGTCTTGATGCTCCAAAGGCTGCAAGTTCTTTAGCTGCTGAGGTTTCATTACATTGCTTTGGATATTCTTCAAGCTAAATGGCCTTTGTGATGAAATAGTTCGCGTTTGGCCCTTGAGTCGAATAACTGGCTCGTAGATTGTATATTGAGCAGGACATCTTGGATTGTAAACAACAGAAAGACTATCCTACAAAACAAAAGGAAACAAACTCTTGTTTAAAACCCATTAACATTGCTATTGCCACTCATAAAATCAATGATAGTTCACACATTGTACATTGATTTACATGTATCAACCAATTATGACACTGGAAAGGGTTAAAATTGAAAAGATAATGATGCAGGATAAACTGTTTGTAGTTACAATTCATAAGACACCAGGCCCGGATGAGTTGCATCCAAGGATGGTAAGGGAAATGAGTGTGGGAATTCCAGAGTCTCAGACCATAACTTGATCACATGGAAGAGAAAAAGGACAGGAGAATTGCAAACACTAGCACATTATTTTAGAAAAAAGGGTTTACAGATAAATCCTACACTTATAAATCCTTTAACCTCAGTGATGGGGAATCCAAGATACAATAATTTGGGTCAAAACTAAAAACATGGACAGAAACAGGTGTTAAGGGACATTAATGTTTAACCGCGACACGGTGGCTCAGTGGTTAGCACTCTGCCTCACACACCAGGGTCCCACATTCAATTCCAGCCTCAGGCGACTGTCTGTGTGGAGTTTGCACATTCTCCCAGTGTCTGGGTGCTCTGGTTTCCTCCCACCGTCCAAAGATGTGCAGGTTAGGTGAATTGGCCGTGATAAATTGTCCAGAGTGCTAGGTGCGTTAGTCAGAGGGAAATGGGTCTGGGTGGGTTACTCTTCGGAGGATTGGTGTGGACTAGTTGGGCCGAAGGGCCTGTTTCTGCACTGTAGAGAATCTAATCTAATCAGAATCTTTTGAACAAATGATAGAGAAAGCCAATGAGGGTTAACTCCAAAAGGCATTTGATACAGTACCACGACAGGTATTTGAGCAAACTTCTGTTCACAGAATAAAAGGAGCAGTACCAATATGGATATGCAATTTTTATTTATTATTTTTGATTTGGAGCTGTGAACAGTGTTCTCAAAGTAGGAGCTCGATTTAAAACAAAGAACAGAACAAACAAACTGATATCTATGAGGTAATGCGTGGAAGTTAATTGCACGTTGATTCATGTTCAAAGAATGCTCTGGACAGTTCAGTACCTGAGATACACTGTGCTCAAACAGATGACAGATGTTTGGATATTAATTGAATACTCACAGGGAAACAGGTGTCCACTAGTTGAGCAAAAAGAAGCCAACAGTTGAATTCTTATTGAACTGTGGAAGAAGGATTGTAGCTACCAAAAGGTGGGAAAGAGATCTGATCGGTCTCTAGTTTTTATATACAATTATCCTCCCATTATCAACTTATTGAAAGTTTGGAGAATAGAATCTCAGATATAAGTACTAAGTTAATATTCCTTGGTGCCTAATCAAAGCTATGTGCATTGACCAATGTCTTCAGAAACCAAGCAAGATAGAATTCCATTTGCTTGCAATATTATGGATTGTGACCACTGCTTAAATGAACTAGCCAATTACATTTCCTTCAATCTATCCCTTAACTGAAAAACAATGAAGGGGTGAGAATCAATGAAGATTGGGTTTAGATCACAGAGATAATTAGATTGCCTAGTTGTTAGCTTTGCTCTGTGGAAGTTACAATATTAATAATAAATTACTAATCATTTTGTTTAAGTTATATACATGGTGTCTAGTATCAGTTATTCACAAAGTCTGGTTAGGAACCATTGGGATCAATTTGAAGGTCACCGAATGTTTTAATTTTATTGCGTTGTAAATACAGGGGGAGGAGGAGGCTTTCTGTCTTTCTGTTGTTATGGACCAGCACAGCAGGTCAGGCAGCATCAGAGGAGCAGGAGAATCGATGTTTCGGGCATATGCCCTTCATCAGAAATCCCGAAATGTCAATTTTCCTGCTTCTCAGATGCTGCCTGACCTGCTGTGCTTTTCCAACAGCACACTCTCGACTCTGATCTGCAGCATCTGCAGTCCACACTTTCTCCTCGTCACGGACCAAGCCAGACCTCCTCAAAACATTTCAAGAAAATAACCCAGACTCTAACTTTGCTCGACATTTTAAGCAGCTGTAACGCAGATATTCCAGGAGGGATGCAGCTGGTCAAACCACAGTTTTAAAAACTGGAATTTATTACAAGATTATGGAATGAAACACAAACAAAAAGAGAACAGAATACTGAATAACTTAACCTATCTGAAAACCCAACAGAACGTCTCAACTTAATGATACTGTTCCAATATTTGCAGCAATGCCCATAAACACCCCTCGGCACAAAAGTTAAAAATCAGGAGAGATATCAGAGAGAGAATACCAGCATGGACCTGCTTCTTTGGGTCCAGCAGCTTTCCAAACAGCCAGACTGCTTTCAGAGAAAAACTAGACCAAACCAAACCAGAGTAAAGCTGAGCTGAGAGAACTGGCCATTCCCCCTTGTTGTACAAGTTTTTTTAAACTTGGAAGCTTTTTTCCTGAGGCACTGTTAGTTATAATCAAATTGGCCATAAAACCTTCCGACTTAGACTTTTCAGAGTCTGTCTATTACGACCTCTCTGAGAAAAAGAACCAAAGGACAACATAACCTTGTGAAAGGAAGAACATTGTCACATCACCCCACTTAAAAAAAGAAATCAATATTCAAAGATGGCTTCATTTTAAAATTCCTTAATCTTAAATTGTTGGTACTCTACACCACACACATACAATACATTGACAATAAACATACAAACCTGCATTCTGTTTCACTCCTGCCACTGAACGCCTCTGTTTCTCAATGAAGTCTTGACAATGCATTGGCAATCACATTTTCTTGTCATGCCACATGCACAATTTTCAAACTGAATGGCTGTAACAAGCTCCATCTAAACAATCTGGCATTTTTGTCCTTAAATTTCTCCACAAACTTCAATGGGTTATGGTCAGTGTATATGATTGTCTCAGATACCAGATACTGGTAACATAAACACTGAAATGTTGTAACACCACCAGCAAGCTCAAAGTCTCCTTCTCAACTGTTAAATATTTCTGATGAATGTACAGTTTCGTGGAGAAATACCCATTAGGTCTTTTTGCCTTCTCGTCGTCATCTTCCAAGAGCACAGAACCGATACCCACAAATCTTGCATTGATAGCCACCTTGAATGGCTATTAGATGTGGCTAATACTGGGGCAGTGGTTAACACAGCTTTCGGGCTGTCAAATGCCTTCTGACAATCTGCTTTCTCCTGAAACTTCTTGTCTTTATTTAGCAATTCAATGAATGGAGCAGCCACACTGCTAAAATTTGCTACAAATTTTTGATAAAATCCACTCAATCCCAGAAATCGTAATACTGCTCTTTTTGTTGATGGTATGGGAAACTCCCAAATTACCTTTGATTTTACATCCTGTGGGGTCATTTGTCCATGTCCAATAACATGGCCCAGGAAGGTGACTTGGGCTTCGGCAAATTCACTTTTAGCCAGGATTATCACTAAGCCTGCTTCTAAAGTCAATCAAACAACTCTGATAAATGTTGCAAATGTGCCTTCCACATGGGATTAAAGATCCCACCAGGTCATCTAAATATATGACACAGTTATGTAATCCAGCAATGACCTTATTGGTTAGTCTCTGAAATGTGGCTGGCACAATTTTCATACCAAATGGCATGACTTTAAACTGATATAGTCCATTACAAAAGCCAAAATTGCCTTTACTCTTTCTGACAAATGTAAATGCCAGTATCCTCTGAGCAAGTCCAACTTAGAAATGTAAGTTGCCAGTCCCACCTTCTCAACACAGTCTTCCAAACATGGAATCGGATACGCATCAGTCTTTGTAACTGCATCGACTTTGTGAAATTCCATACTTAACTGTTGGGTACCATCTGGTTTTGGCACTATTACTGTCGGTGAGCTCTAGTCACTAACTCACCTTGATTACATCATCTTGGAGCATGCATTCAATCTCCTTTTAAAACTGTGCCAACTTTAGAGAATTATGCTTAGAAGGATGTTGCTTAATCGGAACAGCTTCTCCTCTCTCTACACCATGCATAATTAGGTTTGTGCCTCCCAGCTTATTTCTACACATCTCCCCATGTGATAGCAATAATTATTTCAGGTCATTTCAATTTTCCTCTGTAAGGTAACTCAATAATTTAACCCAATTTTTGACAACTTCCTCATTGTCCAATTTAGTTTGAGGAATGTCCAATTCAGAATCATCTGAACTTGGTTCTTCACTGTGTTGTAACCAATAACACATTCTCTTCTTGCTTTCCTTCCCTGTCAAAATACATGACACACACAGATTTATTTCTGCCTGCAGTCCTTATCAAATAGTTCACCCCACTCAATTTCCTTTCGACTTTTATAGGTTCACCACTACAACTAACCTTATCCCTGATAGCAAAATTGCAGATTTTTGATTTCTTGTCTGCTTCCTGTTTCATTGTATGCAGTGATACTTTTAAATGCTGTCTAGCCAATCCCCCGCTCTATTTAATTGTTCCCCAAAAATTTGACACACAGTCCAAATATATGATCTTTGAATTCGGACTTACCAATTTCTCCTTAATCAATTTTAGCGGTCTTCTCACTTCATGCCCAAAAACTAATTCAAATGGACTGAATTTGGTTGATTCATTTGATGCATCTCTGATTGCAAAAAGTGCAAACGGAATTCCCTTATCCCTATCATCTGGATAGTCTTGACTATAGCCCACAACATGGTCTTTAATGTCTGATGCCACCTTTCTAGTGCTCCCTGTGAGTCTGTGTGGTATGCAGTAGATTTGAATTGTTTTATTCCTAAGCTATCCATAACTTCCTTGAATAATTTTGACTTGAAGTTTGACCATTGATCTGATTGTCCCCTTCAAAGATTTCCCTTTTATCCTGTGGTAAATTATTCTTATGAACTACCTTTCCCTTTCCATGTGCGGATTTATCTTTTCCCTAATTTCCATTCCTCACGGATTGAGATTGATTTTGGAAAACAAACTTTGATTTATGGACCAACTCTTAATCGTCAGCCATTTTAACTGCTAATCTTGCTGTTTTAACTCTCTGGATTCCACATGAGTTCTCACTGCTACAGGAAGCGGATTTTTGAATACTTCCAAAATAACTGTCTCTAAAAGCATCATAGGTTTGCTCTGTTTTTATTGTCCTTATCCACCTATTGAAATTACTTTGTTTGATCCTTTCAAAGTCAATGTATGTTTGACCAGCATCCTTCCATAAACTCCTGAAACATTGTAAGCTTCTGGCACAAGTTCATATGCATTTAAAATGTCTTTTTTCACCTCCTCTATATGTTCAAGATACCTCTTCTGACAGTGATGCAAATACCTCACTAGCTCTACCTATAAAGGTTTTGTTTGGATCAACAAAACCCACATGGCCACTGCATTTGTTTAGCCATCTTTTCAAACGAGATGAAAAAGACTTCCACATCCTTCTCATCAAATTTAGGCAATGCTTGAATATATTTAAACGGTTTCTCACCAGGCCTTTGGCTACCACGGGTTGCTCATCCTTACTCTCTTCTCCACTGTGCTTATCTTCTGCCTTCAGCTCCATCCTTTTAAGCTGACTTTCCTGTCTAAGTGCTAATGCCTGAAGTTCAAACTCCCTCTTTCATCCTTTCTTCTCATTCTCTGTCTCTTTGTTCTGCTAAAACAGTTTGTCCTTTTTCTGTTTCCATTGCTTTTAATTGCAATTCAAACTGTTTCATTTCTGTTGCCCTTTCCTTGTCTTTTGCCTCTAACTCAATTCACTTAAGTTTCTAATGAATTTCGCCACCTCTAAAGATTCCGATGGTGTTTCTAGCAATTTAAATTATGAGCTATTGCTATAATTATCTCTCCTTTCCTCACGGAAGGAGACTGCTCCAGCTCCAGCTTATCTGCTAACTCCAGCAGCTTGGCCTTAATTGCCTTTTGCAAAACCTCCAAAGTCACTTCTTCCACACCTAGAAAACTCTTGGTAACTGCAAAAACCTTAAGTACTGTTTAAATCAACTGAATTCAACACCCAGAACAAAAGACACTAACACCTACCACTCGCTGCTTTCGATTCCAACCCTAATCCCAAACTGGAACTATAGATCAAATCCCGGACGAGCCTCCAACCTATTATGGACCAGGCCAGACCTCCTCAAAACATTTCAAGGAAGTAGCCCGGACTCTAACTTTGCTCGCTATTTTAAGGGGGTGTAACACAGAGATGCAGTTGGTCAAACCACACAGAGTTTTTCAGGAGAAATGTCAGAGAGAGTGTACCAGCATGGACCTGCTTCTTTAGGTCCCACAGCTTCCAAACCAGCCTGACTGCTCTCAGAAAAAAATTTAGGACAGGTAGGTGATAATCTGAAGGCTTCCTTGCACATGTTCTGATACCATGAAACATCATGCACCTGGAATCAATGTTGAGGATGGCTTTGCTGATTTCTGAGTCATTGCTCATGAAGTATGGTTCTGAGAGGATAACTATAACTGTCTATTACTTTTCTGATAATTCCTCCAAATTTGGCATAAGCCCAAGATGTTAATATGGCAGGCTTTGAGGATCGAGGGATTTGCTGTTGTCATTTCCAATTCCTAGGTCAATTCCTGGTTGTCTGCACAGTTTCAAAACTTTTCTAAAGCTGTTTGATATAACCGAATGGCTTGCTAGGCAATTCCACAGCCAATCATATTGCTGTGCTGATTCACATATAGACTCGACCAGCTGAGGATAGCAGATTTCCTTCCCAAAAGGACATGAGTGAACCAAATGACTTCCTACTGCATTCAAAAATGGTTTCACGTGATTGCACTGACGGGCAAAAGCAGACTGATTGGATGGTTATTGGCCTGATTGAATTTGTCCTAAATTTTGCAGACAGGATATACCCATGCAATTCAGGCTTTTGTGATTCACTGGCAATACCCCTACCAAAGGGCCTGAGTTCCACCTCTTATAGCCCTGGCTCATAAAATGTCAGAACAGATTAAAATATCTACACCTGGGAAATTTTCCACCTTGTCAGGGACAAAGCAGTGTTGTAGCTGTATTGGATCAGCTTGGCTACAGATACATCAATTCTGGAGCACAGGTCTTCAGTATTATTGGCAGAATGTTATCAGATTGAATATCTTTTTCAGTATCCGGTGCTTTCAGTAATGTTTGATATCAAATTAATTGCATTGACTAAAAACTGGCACATCAAAATCCTCAGGAGGAAGCAGAAATTGTTTACTAGTTTCATTAATGCATATGCAGAGACAGCATTAAGTGTGTTTGGGAGGGAGGTCGAGCAAGCCATTTAATGGCCAAGTTCCAAGGTCTGACTAGTTTGGTTTCTAATATCTTGGTAGTTAATTAGCACAATAAGTAACCACAAAATCAAGTTCGATCAATTAGTCTACCAAAATCTCTGGCTGGGGTGAGGGACATTCCAGTGCTTGGAAGTTTTGAGAACAATAGTTTCAAAGTAATTTGTTACTCTCAAGCATGATGTACTTGCAGATGGTAGGTCAAATGACACACATATAAGCAGGTACCAAAATATCAACCTTTACTGGATTGAGAGACTTTGTAGTCATTTTAGTGCACCCTCTAGTGGAGAAATCAAGCTCAGATTACAATGTTACAAGATTATGAACTTTGCCTTCCATCACCAATTCTCTTTTCTCTTTAAGTAACATACTAAGGGGTTTTCTAAGGTATGTTATTTGAAACTCAACTGTAACCCATTTACACAAAGGTCACAATCAAAACTTGAACTACTCATAGAAAATCAAATCTACTGCTGATATACCAGTCTGCAGCCTCAATCAAATTTGTGGCTCCAACAGAAGTTCTGAGTATAGCTAGATAACTTTTGAGCAGCTGCTCAAAAGTTAAGAAGAGTAGGGGAAAAGAAAATCACAACTAAATGTGAATTAGAAAATGTGTTACCACAAGATTGTTGAGGCAAACAACAAATTCATTGAAGGGGAAGTTAAATCAATACACGAGGAAGAAAGGAGAAGAAGAATATGTTGCAAGGTGAAAGGCACTCAAGTACAACATAAATAGATTTATAGATTTGAGTGGCCTATTTGTATTGTACATTTCTATATATTTCCAAAGGAAGTTGTAAGGTGCAATCAGCAGTTATCTCGGTTAGTTTCTCCTTCCATGCCTCGAAGACAGTGTGTCAATTTGGACATCACAAAGGAGAACACCTAACCTAGCATACAATATGGTTAGAACCTGGGACATACTGGGTCTGCAGAGGTAACCAATTCAACTAACTGAATTATTAGCAATGTCCAGCTAAACCTCCTTACCTAGTTAGGTAAAGTAACCTCAGAATTGGAGCAGAGGCGATGGCTATTTGGCGTATTTTTCCTGTGCAAACCCTTTGCTTAAAACAAAACTGTCCTGTTAATTCAACCTTACTGCCCCTTCTCCATCAGCCTGCAACATTTTCATTTTCAAGTACATACTTAATTCCTTGGAATTTGCCTCCCATCACCCTTTCAAGCAGTGCATTAAAGATCATAACTCACTGCATTGAAAAAATTATTTTGAAAGGTGGCATTTATTTTAACTAATAGTCAAACCACAATTGCACATTTAGCATATCATTGGGCACTGGATTTAAGCAAATCAGTTAGGAATATTCTACTCACCACCAGAGGGCTAGTGTCCACTTCTTTATATTTCATGAAAAAATCACTAATCTGATCACATTGTAGAATCTCCAGAGTAACATACTTAGAGTAATTCGCTTGCAATTTGCCATATTTACAGGGCATGATGGTGGTGACATCAGGTCCACAGACATATAAATAATAGGCTTCTTCCGGCCCGATCTTGGCACCTATTATAAAATGCACATCTGAGTAACAATATTTGCAGAGAAAGGAAATAGTTTAAATCCACAAAACTTAATTATTATGCTC
Source organism: Chiloscyllium plagiosum (assembly GCF_004010195.1). Lineage (NCBI taxonomy): Eukaryota > Metazoa > Chordata > Chondrichthyes > Orectolobiformes > Hemiscylliidae > Chiloscyllium > Chiloscyllium plagiosum. Next base: position 36,646,162 of record NC_057712.1, read on the forward strand.
TGTACTCTAGCTTTAATGTAATTGAGATTTATCAATTAGCATAATTAGACAACAGCATATAGGCAGTAAAATATATAACTTTATAGTTTATTGTTCCAATGTTGGGTTCATTAAGAATTTGCACATTTTCTCCCATAACACTGACCAAATGCATTCCCATTGAAAACATTTTAAAATATACTAATTTGGTGGATGAGTGGAATTTCTCAGTCAGGGTTCAGACTTTTTTTATTCACAGGATATGGCATTGCTGACTATTCCTGCATTTTCTGCCCATCCTTAACTATCCAGAGGATTTAACAATCTTCCAGAGGGCAGTTAAGAGTCAACCACATTGCTGTAGGTCTGGTGTCACATGTAGACCAGACCAAGGATGGCAGTTACTTTCCTCAAAAGGAGATGAGTGAATCAGATGGAAATTTCTGACAGTTGACTATGGTATCATCGGATTTTTTAAAAAACAAATGTAATCTAAATTCCACCACCTGCTGCAGCAGGATTCTAATTCATGCCCCCAGAACATGACCTGGATCACTGGATTAGTAGTCTAGCAATAATAACACTACACTATCATGACACCTCGTGCATGGTCACATGGAAAATATTAAGGGGTAAAAAAAATCTGTGTAGTGACTATTTAAAATATAACATTTAATGCTTCCATGTGTTATGGCATACGCTGAAGTTATACTCGCACTATCAAAGCAACTTAAAATGTGGAATTCAAATATGAATTCTGTGCTTTCATTCTGACAAGACCATTCACCTAAAACCCTAATGAGGGGCTCATGGTCAGTGGAACATGAATAATTTGACTGAGGAAGTTTGACAAACATACTGGAGTTTTCTTAAAATATGTAACTAGTACAATAGATGAGGGAGAACCAATGGATACAGTTTATATGCATTTCATAAAACTTTTGATAAAGTTCCACATAAGAGGTTAGTGGGCAAAATCTAAGTATGTGGTAATATTTTAGCACAGATTAAAATTTAGCTGACAGACAAGAAAGAAAGTTCAGGAATAAATGGATCTTTTTCAGAGTGGAATACAGTGATAAAGAGGTATCCACCAGTATCAGCGCTTAGACCCAGCTACTCCCAATATATATCAAAGATTTTGATGAAGAAATCAAATACAATATTTGCAAGTTTGATGATTACACAAAACCGGGTAGAACAGAGAATGGTGAGGACAATGTAAATCGCCTTCTGGATGATTTAGATAAGTAAAATGAAAGTAAAGTAATGGCAGATGCAGTATACAGTGGCTAAGTGTGAAAGTGTCCACTTCAATAACAAAAACAGAATGGCAGAGTATTATTTAAAATGATAAACTAGGAAATGGTGACGTACAAAAGGACTGGTTGACCTTTTATACTAGTCATTGAAAGCAAGAATGAGGTACAGCAAGCAATTAGGAAAGCAAACAGAACATTGAACTGCATTAAAAGGAGGTCAGAGTGTTGGACTAAAGTCATTTTATTGCAGTTGCATGGGGCCCTGGTGAAACCACACGTCTGGAGTACTGTGTTCAATTTGGTGTCCTTAAGGAAAATGACTTGTCATAGAGGTAGTGCACCAAAAGATTCACCAGACTAATTTCTGGATTGACACGTGCGTCATATAGGACAGATTTGATTGAGTGGAACTATATTTACTGGAGTTTAGGTGAATTGGGGAAAGGGGGGGGTGGGCTACAGTCACATGACCTCCCAACTCCTATACTCAATGCTCTGACTGATAAAGGAAAACATATCAAAAGCCTTTTCCCAATCCTACCTACCTGCAACTCCACTTTCAAAGAACAATGAACCTAAACTCAAATGTGTCTTTATTCAGCAACACTCCCCTGGACCTTACCATTAAGTGTATAAGAGTTCCTTCATCTGTGTTAATATGGTAAGAGAATGTCATGTGCCGTAATCTTTCGCAGGAACCTTTTAAATGGTTCCTTATGCAAGGCCTTTTGGAAACTAATTTACCAGTTTTCCCTCTATGTGTCACTTCATCAAAAAAATCCTGTAATAAATTAGGTAAACAGTTTCCCTTTCCGAAAACTCCACTGATCCTGTTCCTAAGCCCTAGATGAATAGCTATCGATAAAAGTTTGAATTAAGACATAGAGTCATAGAGATGTACAGCATGGAAACAGATCCTTCGGTCCAACCCATCCATGCTGACCAGATATCCCAACCCAAACTAGTCCCACCTGCCAGCACCCGGCCATATCCCTCCAAACCCTTCCTATTCATACACCTGTCCAAATGCCTCTTACATGTTGCAATTGTACCAGCCTCCACCACATCCTCTGGCAGCTCATTCCATACACGTACCACCCTCTGCGTGAAAAGGTTGCCCCTTAGGTCTCTTTTATACATTTCCCCTCTCACCCTAAACCTATGGCCTCTAGTTCTGGACTCCCCGATCCCAGGGAAAAGACTTGTCTATTTATCCTATCCATGCCTCTCATAATTTTGTAAACCTCTATAAAGTCACCCCTCAGCCTCCGACTCTCCAGGGAAAACAGCCCCTATTGTGATTATACTTGCAGCCTGAGACAGAAATTGTGTCAACATTCAAAATTAGATGACTGAAACAAAAAAAAAGAGTTTAAAGGACTTGGGATGGCAGTAAATATAATAACAATGATAACTGGTCTAGAGGGTAAGTAGTAAAATGGACACTGGGCTAAACAGCCTGTTTCATGGAATTACTTTGATGTAATTATGTGAAAAACTCTTAGAGAAAGTGTAGAAAAGGTTAAATTCTTATTAAATTGTTACCATTAAAAAGAAGCAAGCTTCCAATACTCCAAATTCCAGCCAACCGAGTTGCATCTTCTTGATGGGGTATACTGTAGCCAATCATTGCAAAAGTTTTATTACTGTCAGAGGACAGGCTGCTCTTTCGAGGAACAGTATAATCCAAGGCCACATCAGACTTTCTGAAAAATACAAAAAAAAACCCATCACTGAAAAGACTCAATGAATCTTTTGATATTTGTCACCTCAGTCATTAGAAAAACTACTCAGGCAGGTACAGGTTCTGTACAGCCATGTGTGGATGATTTTCATACTTGACATAGATCACCTTGTACAATATATTTACAGTCAATTAACAATTATCGTAGTGGTGGATCAATATGAATGAACATAAAATCAAGGAAAAGCTCAGCCAACTACTGGCCAACCAGATTAGCCTCAGTAGTGGGAAAATACTCAGAAATAACACCCCAAGTCAAAGTCACTTGGATAAATATAGATTAATTAAGAAAAGCTAGCATGGATTTGTTAAAGGCATATTGTGTTTAAGCAATCTGACTGCCTTTGGACTACCAAAGGCCTTTGATAAACAGTGACATAACAGGCTGGCAAGGAGAGTTAAAGCCTGTAGAAGAGGAAGAAGAGCTGCATGAATATATTGTTCCTTCATGTTGGGAAATAGTAGTGGTGAAGGGTTATTTCTTAGCTGGGGAAGGTCTACATTCAGGATGCAAGGTGTCAGTACTGGAACTATTTTACTTCACTTATTAATTATTTTGAATCATATTAGGGAACAATTTCAAAATTTGCAGGCAATAGCAAACTTTGAAAAATAATAGGATAACGATAAGATTTCAAGAGGACAAATGGAGTAGCTGAACAAACGGCAAATTAAATTTACTGTAAAGATCAAAAAGCCAGGATGAACAGGGAAAGGCAATGATAATAAAGCATACAATTCTCAACAGGGTGCAGAACCAGACCTGGGATTGTGTGTAAAGATCATTGAAGATGACAGCGCAAAGAAAGTGGTTATGATCACAGTTGGGATTCTGAGCTTTCTAAATAGAGGCATACAGTTCATATAATCATTACAGTGTGGAAGAACATCCCACCCAGAATTCCCCACCACTCCCATAACCCTGCTCTGCTCCGGGCTAATATACCCAATGTATATATCCCATCTGATATTAAAGAGTTGTTTTGCTCTGCTGACCTACAAGAAATTGATGTCCTGAGGCTAAGGTGGGATGCCTCTGACTTACAGATAAGGTAATTTCTTACAATTTATCTCCTATTATCCAGAGCCATTTACATGACCATTTCACTGCATTCAGAGGTATTGACATTTTCATCCCCTATTCAGAAATCAATAAGATCAAAAAGCACATCAAATCTATAATCGAAAACATGCTTATGCATCTAACCCACTGGGCCAGAAATATCCAGGTCACTTTGGTGGAATCAGGGTCAGGGTCAATAAGAATAAGTTGGAATTCCGACTACTCCCTGTAGTTGAAAAATAGAATTCACACCAGTTCTGTCCATTAAGGGATGATTTGCATTACATTGTTTCTGGAGGTGAGGTGGTCACTGCATTGTGTCTTGAGTAGCATGTGACTGTGAGGGAGTGGCTAGGGGTTGTCTTGTGTTGCATGTGAATGCGAGGGGGATGGCTGGGGGTTTTTGTGGGCATTACTAACTGTGATGTAGATTTGGTATAAAGGAAGGACTGTTTCAACACACCTCACAAGCATGGCAGGACTGTTCAGGGTTTCTCCAAAGCTTGTATTGTACTGTGCTTAATAAAATTTTGCTTGTTCACAGAGGGTGGTGTGTTGCAGTTGCATCAAGTGCATAAGATTCTCAGGATAAAAATAACTTAACACCAGGACACTATGAGCAATTTAGCACAGCCAATTTACCTAACCTATACATCTTTGGACTGTGGGAAGAAGTCAGAACACCTTGAAGAAATTCACACAGACATGGGGAGAACATGCAAACTCTACATAGATAGTTGCCTCCGGTGGAATCAAACCTGGATCCCTGGTGCTTTGAGGCAGCAGTGCTAACCACTGAGCCAATGTGCTGTCCACAGGCAAGTATGTTACAGACAATCTTTAGAAAATATTGGCTCCACATTGACACAGTATCATGTCCATTTTAGGCACTGCGCTTTAGGATGGATGCAAATATACCAGACAGGCTAAAAGTGTTTAGGAGCGTAGTCCCAGGGATGAGTGACTTACGTCAAATGAACATATCTAGAGAAACTAGAACTGTACTTCAGAGGAGTTTGAGAGGAGATTTGCTCGAGTTGTTCAAAATGGAGAGGTCTGAACAAAGTATTGACTGAAAATGTTCCCAATGGCAGAAGGATCAAATGGACGCTAAGATGAGTGGCAAAAGAACCAAAGACATGAGGAAAACGTTCTGTTAAACAATGAGTGGTCATGATCTGGAATCCAGAGCCTGAGTGTGTGATAGAGTGCATTTCAAAAAGGAACTGGATAATATCTTAAAAGGAGAAAAACTTACAGGACCACTGAGGAGGAGTAGAATGGCATCAAGTAAGTTGCTCTTTCAGGCTACCAAAGCAGGGGCTGAATGCCCACCTCCTGTTTTGTAACTATACTATTCTATCTTCAGTTTAAAACAAAACACAAGCCCTTTCATCAGAATGTCTTTCAAAGGAATTAATAAAAATGATTCACTTTGGTATGCTGATCTTGATTTCTGTTCAGTTTACTTGTTTTAAAAATATTGTAAAGTTTGACCCAAAGTAAAGAAAACTAAGGAATTCTGAGGTTTGCTACTGATTCAGTTTTGTCACACTACTGAAACCAGCCAACTAATAAACTTCATATGTATCCATATTCACCCTTAATTTGCAACCCTCTCGACAGTAAGTAGCAGTGCAAGCATGCTAGGTTCATTATCTTTCAGAATCAATTGCTCTCCATTCTGCAAGTAAATATCATTGAATCTGTCCAAACCCTATACCAAAAGGAACTAGTCTATTAGTGCATTACTTCAGTTAAATTAGAGCATTCCACGTAATCATTTGGCTGAAAAGAGAAAAACTGTTGCTGTATTTTTGATCAGGGTAGAGGGAAATATCTAAACTGTTGGAAACGCAGCAGGATTCACTAAATTCTTACATATTTGATCCAGTTTCTGCATGAAAGAACTTTAGTCAATAAAAGCAGATATTATGTGATGAGTATCCTGCATCAGAAAAGTTTGAAATGACATAAGGCAGGACATGAAAATTCTGTATTGGGTGGAAGAGGATGGCTCAGGACAAGAATGACAGAAATCCCAAGACTGTGATAGATCATAAGAATGAAATGCAAACGAGAAGAAATAGGACATTCAACTCTTCAAGTTTGTTTCATCATTCAGTGAGATATTGGCTAATCTGATAATGCTCAACTCCACTTTCTTGCCTTTCCTCCACAAACCTTGGTTGAAAATCAATTTATCTTAAAGTCAAATATACTAAATGACTCTGCTATTTCATCCTTGATAACAGAATCCAACATATTCCCAATAATGTTCGAAATAACTAATTAAGCTAACTGGCCTATAGTTTTTTTTTGTCTCCTTCCCTTTTTAAGGTGCTACATTAGCAGTTTTATTTGGTTCTTTAGAACTTTTGCAGAATCTGGCAATTCTAGAAAGATTACCACCAATGCTTCCATCATTTCCCTTACTACTTCTTTTAATAACCTCGAATATATCCCATCAGGTCCAGGACACCTGTTGGTCTTTAGCCCTAGTAGTTACACTGGCACCGGCCGCCCCCAACCAGAGATAGTTTTGGTGCTTTCTCCTCTCGTCCATCTGCGTTTGATTATGCTTTCATTTTTGCAATGTTATTAGTACTTCTGCTGTGAACACCAATGCAAAGCATTTATTCAACTCCTCTACCATTTTCTGGTTTCCCATTATTATTTCCCCAGCTTTGTTCTTTAAAGGGGCCTATATTAACTTTGATCTCTTTCTTCCTTTTCAAATATTTAACGAAGCTCTTGCTGTCTACCTTGATATTATTTGCAAGCTTATCCTCGAAGTTTATCTTCTCCCTTTATTTATTTTGGTATCTCCCAAACCTTTGTCTCTCTAATTAGTTTAAAGCCCCCTCTACAGCCCTAGATATCTGGTTTACCATGACACTGGTCCCAGCACAGTTCAAGTGAAGCCTATTGCCCCAGAACAGCTCTTTTCTACCCTAACACCAGGATTAGTTCCCCTAAAACCCATTCCAATCACACCAATATTTGAGCCACCACATTTAACAGTTATAGGTTCTTGCTAATCTTGTAAAATCTTGATTTTAATTGCCCTATTCCACTTTGTAAAGCTCAAATAATAATCTTAAGATTATTATCTTGGATATTTTGCTTTCTAATTAATTTTGCTTCCAGCCATACCTCCTTTCTAGTCCTATCAATGTCATTGATACTAAGGTAGATGACGACAACTGGATTACTCCCCTTCTACTTCACAGCTGCAGAGAACAGTATGTATTACCATTATGACCTTATTTTCTCTGTTACTCTTCCCCCATGACCTCCCCCCACCAACCATGGCAACTGGCTCCCTGTTTTAAGGTGCTGTAGTCAATTCACTTATCCTCTCTGCAGGCCACACACTAATCTCCAAGATTAGCAAGAACCTATAACTGTTGGGACAATTACCAGAGCTGAGGGTCCTCAATTGCAACCTCCTGGATCCTTACATCTGCCTCACTTGCAGTCACACATGTCCCTGATCAGAAACCAATCGTGAATTACCTAATCTGTGGGGTGGGAGACTCTGGAGCGAAACATCTCGTTAACGTTCACCTTCTCCAAAGTGGTGCAATATTTGCAGCGCAGGTTCAAAATTACTTGACCTGCCAACATTTAAAGATGTGCCCACTCTGGATCACATTGGTATCCAGCAGCTTCTACAATATCAAAAGATCAACAGTAAAAAGCATAGATGGAGTTCACTGGAGTAGCATGCTGGAAATCAAGCCTGCTATTCCAAGAGTCATCTTTAAAGTTTTTTTTCCAAAAATACTCAAAGCTTCCTCTATTAACCAAACTTTAGAACACATTGCTATACTTGACAGGAATCATTATTATATATTAGAAGTGATTACTCTACCCACAGGAAAAGGGTGATAAATATTGGCAAATACTATTAAAAATCTAAAAGATGGAATAAAGTACTGTGGATGTCCAAACAGACTTAGGGGTTCAGATTCAGAGACCTTTAAAGTGTCATGAATAAGTGCAGAAAATCATCAAGGCAGCTAATGGAATGTTGGTTTTCATTTCTAGAAGATTGGAATACAAGGATGCAGAACTATTGCTGTGGTTACACAAAACCTTAATTAGACCCTACTTACTGTACTGAGAGCAGAACTGGGCACCAAATCTTGAGGATATAAAAGCTTTGAAGGGAGGACAAAGTAGGTTTACAAAAAAAAAAATCAGTTACAAGGAGATATTGCAAAAATTCGGCCTGTTTTCTCTAGAATTTAGACGGTTAAAGGGTGATCTGATTGAAGACTTCGAAATATTAACAGGAAAAGACAGGGTAGATCAACATGAACTATTTCCATGGGTTGGGGTTTCTCAAACTAGTGGCCATAGTCTAAGAACTAGGGACAGGCTATTCAGGAGAGAACAATTTTTGGAAGTCTCTTGCACAAACAGTAGATGCTGGATCAGTTGTTAATTTTAAATCTGAGAAAGATACATTCATGTTAAGCAAAGATATTGAAGGATGTAGACCTAAGAAAGGTACATGGAGTTAGACTACAGATTAGTCGTGACCTTATTGACTGGCAGAACAGGCTGGAGGGATCGAATGATCCACTTGTGATCCTATGCTCTTATGACACCTCGTTACATGTGCATACTACAGACACAGTGGGGTGAATAAAACAATGACGGGGGAAAATTGGAAACAGTATTGTTGTCTTTGTTTACAAGTTCTGTTAATCAATGTTCTTGTTGATAAGAAGGTTTCTCCTTGCCCATTCTTTTGCAAGATGCACAAGGTAGCTGGTTCACCAAGTGTTTGACTTATCAAATTTCTTAGTTTAGTGGAACTGAGGAAAAGATAACCCTTTTGTCAAGTTTAAAGTGGCTTACTGCTGAGAATGGAGAGAGCTCCTGACTGTATGAAGATCTGATAGTTTGTCTGTATGTTGTTCTCAGACCCAAGCTTTTTACTTTTCTGAGAACTAATCACATTGTTGTTAGCCATCAAAAGGCCCTTAGGAGGAAATGAGTTCTGCAGATGCTGGAGATCAGAGTTGAAAAGTGTGGTGCTGGAAAAGCACAACAGGTCAGGCAGCATCCGAGGAGCAAAAAAAAAACAATGTTTTGGGCATGAACCCTACTAAGAGAAAAAGTGAGTACTACAGATGTTGGAAATCAGAGTCAAAAAATGTGGCGCTGGAAGATGGGGGGGAAGGGGGGAGCTGATGGGTGGGAAGGAAGATGGACAGGCAGAACATTTAAACAGGGGAGTGCTGAGTTGGAGGGTTGGATCTGGGATGAGGTGGGGAGGGCAGATGAGGAAACTGGTGAGGTTGACATTGATGCTGTGTGGTTGGAGGGTCCCAAGGGGGAAGATGAGGCATTCTTCCTCTTGGCGTCAGGTGGTTTGGGTTTGGCGGTGGAGGCAGTGAAGAACTTGCATGTGGGAGGGGGAAATTGAAGTGATCAACTACAGGGCAGTGGGGTTGTTTGCTGCGTGTGTCCCAAAGATGCTCATGCAAGTCCTTGGCCACCTCCACTGCCAAATCCAAGTGACCTGATACCTAGAGGAAGAACAGATCAAAGTTGACATCACCAGTTTCCTCATCTCTCATCCCAGATCCAGCCTCCAATTCGGCACCATCCTACCTGTCCATCTTTCTATCCACTCTACCCTCCTCTCCAACCTATCACCACCAACCCCACCTTCATCTACCTACCACCTTCCCAGCTATCTCACCCCTACCCCATATTTACCCCATTCGTCCTCCCAACATATACCTGATGAAGGGCTTATGCCCGAAATATCGATCCTCCTGTTTAACTTGCTGTGCTTTTCTAGCACCACATTTTTCCAATCAAAAGGCTCTTGGCCAATGATAACTGTCAAAAAGTGTGCCACTGGAAAAGCACAGTCCGTTAGGCAGCATCCAAGAAGTAGGACTTGTACACGAGACCAAACAACTTCTTGTTGTCAACCAAAGCTCCATTTATAAACAGACCCTTAGCTCCAGTTTATCTGTAAACACTAATCTTTAATTACTGCTTGTTCAAGTTATGCTGTGGCTTTAAGAGATTATTTTGTTCTGGTTTTTTTTTTTGAAGAGGCACTGAGCAGTCTAGTTGGAAAGCAAGTAAATAGCTAGTGAGGCTTTGGGCTATTTTTAAAGTTGGAACAGTAGAAGCAGCCTGAATGGGTTTGGCCAAACTCCCACTGAACCAGAATCTTTAGTTTAGCTTTCAGTAGTTGCTTTCAGGGTCTTGAAGTAGTGAAAGCTTTTTCTCTCTCTTGATTACAGCCAAAAGCGGAGGGTTCTCTGCTTGTTATGCGAGTTGTATATGTGACAATCTGGGTTCTGAGTTTTCCTTTTGCCAAAATTGTGTTTATGGGATATTATTATATTGGAACAGTTAATTAGTAATAATTACTATATCTATTATTCTAACTTTTCCTATAGAGTTACGTTAATCCAATTCCTTCTTTCTTTCATTGTGTTTTAACCATAGTGTATGAATAAAGTGTCTTTTGCTTTAAATCTGATAGTTTGCCCAACTGAATTGCATCTGAAAAGCAACATCCTACATTTACGTTTAAAATAAGAAAACATTAGAGTCTGGACTACCTTCCGAATATTTTCAGAGGGGTTTAGTCTGGTCCATAACAAAGCTTTTGAAAACATACAGCAATCCTTTAGAACACTAATTTAAACATACAGGACAACTGCCGTATCTGTGCAATCGTTTTCTGCAGTTTCATGGCCCAAACATATTATAGGGAGTGTTCCAGCACCAGGGAGCTGGGGGGGGTGAGGGGGTGTGGAGGGGGTGTCTGCCGGGAAGGTATATTTCCCTTTTAAATGAATGGGTTTGCTCTTATCTGTGGTTTCGGGTTTCCATTGTAGGTCTTGGAACGTATCCCCCGCCAGTACAGGGGCAGTGGTTATTGTTCTCTCATTTCAGTTTACAGTTATAAAAAGACACCTCCAACTCACCTCCACCCTTTAGATGATTAATTACAATTTCAAAACTTCGCTTCATCACAAACATGCAATACACGAACACCAAAACGCAAGACTTGCATCAATTTACAATCTTTTCCATAATTTTACATTTAGGACAATACTTGAAACATTATTTGCATTACACAGATGTAATGCAAATAATCTTTACAGTAAATACTTGCAACAAAAGATGACAATCTAAACATTCATGCATTCAAAGCTTCAAACTTTTCAATGAAGGCTAGCATTAGTATAAATTAGTTCCTTGCTATTGACTTCAAATTGTCAAAGAGCTGACGTCACCACCGAAGTCTCTCTTTCTACAGTACAGTATTACTTCGGAAATTAATAAACAAAAATTACTGATGAAACTCAGTCGTTCTGCTGAAAAGTCACCAGACTTAAAACGTCTGATTTCACCCCATATATGCTGCCAAACCTGCTGAGTTTAATCTGCAATTTTGGTTTTTGTTTCAAATCTCCAGCATCTACAGTTCTTTGTTTTATTTATTTTAATACTACTTCTAATAATGATTAGATTAGATTCCCTACAGTGTGAAAACAGGCCCTTTAACCCAACAAGTCCACACCGACCCTCTGAAGAGTAACCCACCCAGGCCCATTTCCCTCTGACAAACGCACCTAACCAATGGGCAACTTAGCATGACCAATTCACCTGACCTGCACATCTTTGGACTGTGGGAGGAAACTGAGCACCTGGGAGGAAACTTACGCAGACACGGGGAGAATGTGCAAACTCCACACAGACAGTCACCAGAGGCTGGAATCGAACCTGGGACCCTGGTGCTGTGAGGCAGCAGTGCTAACCACGGAGCCACCATGATTAAGTTTCTTAGAAAAGTACTCCACTGGATCTCTATCCCTGACTCATGATCCTTTAACAAGGCAGCATCTCTCCCTAAAGCAGCAGTATCAATTGCCATTTTGAAAGGTCTTGAAAAATCAGGAGGCCAACACTGGTTCATTTATTAAGAGTGCCTTCAGCTTCCTAAAGGTTGATTAACATTCTGCAAGATCAGGTTTGGAAAGGACATCCAACTCTGGAAAGGAACCACTGGAAAGGAAGGAGTCAGCAACTGCATCTCCAATGGGATTCTTCTACTCACCAAATGTGCGAATACTAGCAGGTCATCACCAAAGCAGAGTTCCATCAAAAAGACAAGTTTAAGGCTTCTTGGAGGCATCCATGATCAAAGCACCGGCACATGATTTACTACATCATTGTTTGATCAAAAGAATGCCCTCATTATCAAAGCGATGACTAGTGCAAGATGTTTCCTGGACAAACCACCAGCTTATCCATTCTCCAATGTCCATCAAATGCCACCAGAAGCATCTGCAGTTGAAGCAGTTCAGAAAAATTCTCAATGTTGAGTGATTTCAGCAGCCAAACAAACTAGTGAACTTGCAACAATGCCATCACCAAAATCTCTAGAGAGTTCATTTTAATGGAATGGAGAAAATCCAGAATAAGTTGAAGACACCCACACTGCAAAGAAGCTATCGGCTACAAGACCAGGAAGCACCAAGACTGGTTCAACATGAACAGCCACATCATTCAAGACCTTGTCAACACAAGGAGGAAATCCCTCCATGCCTAGCAAAACAACATCACCAGCAAGGCAAAGAGAACTCATCAGACAAGGAAGACAGTTACAAAGAAGAACAAGAGAAATCAAGAACAAATGGTGGACTGAAAAATCCAAGGAGCTGCAGCACCTTGCTGATAAGCACTACACCCAGGGTTTCTTCAGTATCACCAAGCAAATATATGGACTCAACACCCTCGGCCTCAAAGCTGTAGAGTAAGGATGGAGTCCTTTTGAGAGGCAGCGAAAACATTAGCTGTCAATGGACAGAGCAGTTCAAAGTCGTCCTAAACTGCCATATAATCGTTTGCAAGGATGGGTGAGAAGAAACCTCCCCCAATTCTCCAAAGATGACTGTGGACTCCCACCTGGTGTGGCATAAGTGAAGCCGCCATAAAACTCATGAAACTGGAAAAGCCACAAGAGTAAATAGGATTCCAGCAGAGATTTAAAATTTTCGGGGGGGCAGAGACTATTCCTGATGAAGGGCTTTTCCCCAAAATGTCGATATTCCTGCTCCTTGGATGCTGCCTGACCTGCTGCGCTTTTCCAGCACCTACACTCTTGACTCTAATCTCCCGCATCTGCAGTCCTCACTTTCGCCTATGCATCTTCTTGATCAACTGTTCCCGAAAATCTGGGATGAAGAAATCCTTGCCGATGGGATGCTACCATTGCCAACGTCTTTTAGTAAGGAGATGAATTTGACTGTGGGAACTTCTGAAGAATCTCCCCACACTCCATTGTTGGGAAGATAATCATCCAAATCCTCACCAAGAACTTTCTTCCAGTCTGAGAAAATCCTTCCTGATAGCCAGTGTAGCAGGTTGTAAGTTTGCTCGCTGAGCTGGTAGATTTGTTCTCAGATGTTTCATCACCATGCTAGGTAACATCATCAGTGAGCCTCCGATGAAGCACTGGTGTTCTGTCCCACTTGCTATTTATGTGCCTGTTATGGTGGGTGATATTACTTCTGGTTCCTAATCTGAGAAGTTGGTAAATGAAGTCCAAATCACTATGTTTGTTAATGGAGTTCTGATATGAATGTCAGGCCTCTAGGAATTCCCGTGCAAGTCTTTGTTTAGCCTGTCCAAGGTTGGATTATATTGCCCCAGTCAAACTGGTGTCCCTTTATGTCTGTGTGTGTATATGGATACTAGTTATAGTTGGTCATGTCTTTTGGAGGCTAGTTAGTGCTCATGTATCCCAATGGCTAGTTTCCTGCCCATCAGTCCAATGTAGTGTTTGTTGCAGTCCTTGCAGGGTCTTTTGTATGCGACGCTCGTTCTGCTGGTTGTTGGTAGGGGGTCCTTGAACGTCATCAGGAGCTGTTACAGTGTGGTGGGTGGTTTGTGGGCTACCAAGATGCCTAGGGGCTGGAATAGTCTAACTGTCATCTCTGAGACGCCTTTAATATATGGCAGGGTGGCTAGGGTCTCTGGGCACGTTGCCTTCTTGTTTAGGTCTGTTGTGTAGGAGTTGGTGGGCTGCACTTATTGGGTACTCACTGTTCCTGAATGCACTGTATAGGTGTTTTTCCTCGGCTACTCATAGTTCCTGGGTGCTGCAGTATGTTGTGACTTGTTTAAATAATGTCCTGATGCAGCTCTGTTTTGTGGGTGTTGGGATGATTGTTCCTGTAGTTTAATATATATGGTTTTCCTGTAGATACCGGTCTGCAGCTCTCCATCGGCTTTCCGTTCTACTGTGACTCTAGGAAAGGGAGTCTGTTGTTGTTCTCTTCCTCTTTGGTGAGGTTTATACTGGTAAGGATGTTGTTTATTCATTTTTGGGTTTCTTCTAATTTGTTGCATTTTGTGATGACAAAAGGTGTCATCCACATAGTAGACGCAAAGCTTGGGCTGGATCATGGGAAGGGCTGTTCGTTCTAACCTCTGCATAACTGCTTCTGCTAAGAGTCCTGATATTGGTAATCCTATAGGCATCCCATTGATTTGTTTGTAGATCTTGTCGTTGAAGGTGAAGTGGGTTGTGAGGCACAGGTCTACTAGTTTGAGGATGCTGCCCTTGCTGATGGAGTTGATGCTGTCAGGTGATTGTGTCCTTGCTTTGTCTAGTAGTAAGGCTAGTGTTTCTTTGGCTGGAGTGATGTGAACAGGGCCATCACATCGAAGGTAAACATGATTTTGTTATCTTCTACCTTGGTATCTTTGATGATGTTAAGGAATGTTTGGGTGGAGTGGATGGAATGGCTCGAGTCTTCTTCTATGCTTGTCTTTCAAATTGGTACTCCATTAACGATGGACCCCATTTACCAATCTCTCAGAAAAAGAACCGGAAGAGATATCACCCACCACAACAGACCAAGACACATAAATAACAAGCTGGACAGAACACCAGCACTTCGCCAGAGACTCACTGATAATCCTGAAGAAGGGCCTGTGCCCGAAACGTCGAATTTCCTGTTCCCTGGATGCTGCCTGACCTGCTGTGCTGTTCCAGCAATAAAGTTTCAACTCACTGATAATGTTCCCTACAATGGTGACAAAATGTCTAGGAACACATGCTAAATTGCCTGTAATGTTAGGTGCATTAGTCAAGGGTGAATGCAGTGAAATGGGTCAGGGTGGGTTGCTCTTCGGAGGGTTGGTGTGGACTTGTTGGGCCAAAGGGCGTGTTTCCACTCTGTAGGGAATCCAATCTAAACAAAATCCACCAGCTCAGCGAGCAAACTTACAACCTGATCCACAACCTGAACTACAAATCTTCCCTAAAATTGCAACCAGCGTAGCTTCCGAACAAACCGTCGGATTTGCTCTTCTCAGCAACACCAGAAGTAATGCCAGAAATACCACCACCCATTAATCAATCTGATCAAAGATTTTGACTCAGTCAATCGGGAAGAACTTTGGAAGACCCAGTCAGAAGCCAGTTGCCCACTGAAATTCATCAACATTCTCCATCTCATCTACGTTAAGATGCTGGCAACACAGGAAGGAAATAGAATGATATTCTGAAGGGAGAATATAGGAGGTTATGCAGAAATTTAAGAAGGAAGTCCTTGAGGGTAGTAATATCTGGATTACTCCTGGTGCTATGAGCTAGTGAGGGTAAGAATAAGCTGGAATCTCTTCTGGGGTAGAAACAATCTGTATAAGGAGGACCAATTGCATGTGAATTGGAAGGGGGATAAAATACTGGCAGGGACATTTGCTAGAGCTGCTCGGGAAGTTTTAAACTAGTAAGGGGGGGGTGGGACTCAGGGAGATAGTGAGCAAAGATCAGCCTCAGTCTGGTACAATTGGGAAAAGGAGCAAGTCAAACAGTCAGAGCAGGCAGGACAAAGTACAGAAAGGGGTAAATTAAACTGCATTTATTTCAATGCAAGAGGCCTAACAGGGAAGACAGGTGAACTCAGGGCATGGTTAGGAACATGGGACTAGGAGGAGGGAAGAGTTGTCTTTGATTAAGGGATAACATTACAGCTGTACTTAGGAGAATATCCCTGGGAATACTTCCAGGGAAGTTACTTGGGTGGAACTGAGAGATAAGAATGGGATGATTACCTGATTGGGATTGTACATAGACCTCCCCTTCCCCCCCCCCTCCAATATTCTTGGGAAGTAAGGCAGGGCAAGTGACTGAGGTGTCAGTGGTGGAGCAACTTGGGGCCAGCAACCAAAATTCTGAGTGTTTTAAAATACAGAGGAACCTCGATTATCCAAAAGAGGTGGGCAGACACTATTTCATTCGGGTATTTGATTATTCGGTTAACTGATTTCCTCTGGAACTCAGAGTTTTCTGGTAAGTCTGCTCCCAGTTCAGGAGACTCTTCAGCAGCACATTGCGCACGAGTCCCATGCTTGCCCCCACAACCCCATCCACCCACAGCCCCCACCTCCAACTACTCACCCCCCACCCCCCTATCCAAACCCGCCACCTCAACCCACTGTCCGATCCCAGTCCTCGCCCCTGCCCCGGCCGACCAGCTCCCCACACCCCCCTCAATCTGCCTCCAAACACCCACCCCGGCTGACCCGCCTCCGTCCCCAACCCCCAGGGCAGCCAGACTGTACACCGACAGTAAAACTGCTGCTGCCTTTGTGGGGTAAGTCTTCAAATAGCGCGTGCGCAAAATTTTTCCTGCAATATTTTGACATGTTCCACCTTTGCCCTGTACAGGACAATGTTGGAGAGATTATCTGGGGATGGCGGTTTAGGGTTCACTCCTGTGTAGGACTCCAGGGAAACTGGGCGGGGGAGGGTGAGGAGAGGAGAGGGTGGGAGGTCAGTCATTTTGAGACGGTGCCTGGACTATATAGGACTGTTCTCAGCAGTGTTTCAGTGAGTCAGTTTTTAATCATTGTACCTGTAAACAGAAGACACGATCAGGGTTGAAACAACTCTTTGACATAATGTTTGTATCGGGATCTTAAGATCTCCTTTGGATAATCAGAAATTTGGATAATTGATATTCGGATAATCGAGATTCTTCTGTAGTGATGGAAAAGGATAGCCTGGATCTAAAAGTTAAAGTTCTAAATTGGAGGAAGGCCAAGAACTTTCAAAAGTTGATTGGGGGCAGATGTTTACAGGTAAAGGAACGTTTGAAAAAATGGGAAACCTTCAAAAATGAAATAAGAATTCAGAGACATTATGTTCCTGTTAGGGTGAAAGGCAAGGCTGGTATGTGTAGGGAATGTTGGGTGACCAGAGAAATTGAGGGTTTGGTTAAGATAAAGAAGGGAGCATATGTCAGATATAGATAGGATAGATCGAGTGAATACTTAGAAGAGTATAAAGGCAGTAGGAGTATAGTTAAGAGGGAAATCAGGAAGGCAAAAAGAGGACAAGAGATAAGCTTTGGCAAATAGGGTTAAGGAGAATCCAAAGAGATTTTATAAATACATGAAGAACAAAAGGGCAACCAGGGACAGAATAGGACCCCTCAAAGATCAGCAAGGCAGCCTACGTGTGGAACTGCAGGAGATGGGGGATATACTAAACAAGTATTTTACATCAGTGTTTACTACGAAGCTGGATCATGGAAGATATAGAATGTGGAGAAATAGATGGTGACAAATTGAAAAATGCCCATATTACAGAGGTGGTGGTGCTGTTTGTCTTAAAATGCATAAAGGTGGATATATCCCCGGGACCTGATCAGGTGTACCCTAAATATCTGTCAGAAGCTAGGGAAGTGATTGCTGGGCTCCTTGCTGAGATATTTGGATCATCGATAGTAAGGTACTAGAAGACTGGAGGTTGGCTAATGTGATGCCAACATTTAAGAAAAGTGGCTGCCGGGAAGGGTAAGTTTTCCCACATAAAAAGGGACTTTCTTCGGGAGTTGGGCCTCCATTTTTACAGTGCGGCGAGGAGAGAAGGTGGAGAGAAGCGAGGGCTGCCGGGAAGGGTAAGTTTTCCCACTTTTCCTGTCCAGGAGCAGCGGGAGACACAGTGGAGGTGGAGACCAGGAGTGTGCCGGGAAGGACTTAGTATATATTTGGGCAGTGGCTAAATCCAAGATACTACAAATGTAGTATCTCCCGCCACCCCCCCTCCTCTAACTGGAAGAAAAAGACTCTGTACTGTAAGGCTTTTATTTTTTATTTTTCTTTCTTTTTCATATATAAAGTTAAGCTTACAATGGCAGGGTACTTCAGACCTGTAGCATGTACCTCTTGCTTGATGTGGGAGCTCAGGGAAGTGGCTGATGTCCCTGACTCTTACATTTGCAAGAAGAGTGTCCAACTGCAGCTCTTGTTTGACCGCATGATGGCTCTGGAGCTGCGGATGGACTCACTGTGGAGCATCCGCAATGCTGAGGTGGTCGTGGATAGCACATTGAGTGAACTGGTCACACTGCAGGTTAGAATTGCTGAGGGAGTCAGTGGATGGGTGACCAAAAGGCAGAAAAAGAGTAGGAAGGCAGTGCAGGTGCCCCCTGTGGTCATCTCCTTCCAAAACAAGTACACCATTGGGTTGCTGTTGGGGGAGATGGCTCACAAGGGGAGGGAAGCAGTTGCCAAGATCATGGCACCATGGCGGGCACTGCTAATCAGAAGGGCGGGAAAAAGACTCGTAGGGCCATAGTCATAGGGGATTCTAGTGTAAGGGGAATAGATAGGCGGTTTTGTGGCTGAAAACGTGACTCCTGGATGGTATGTTGCCTCCCAGATGCTCGGGTCAGGGATGGTGAATAGCCAGTTATTTTGGTGCATATAGGCACCAACAATATAAGTAAAATATAAGATAAGGTCCTGAAAGAAGAATTCAGGGAGTTGAGAGAAGTTAAAGAAGAGGACCTCAAAAGTAGTGACCTTGGAATTACTACCAGTGCCACGTGCTAGCCAGCGTAGAAATGAAAATAAAATAGGCAGGATGAACACGTGGCTTGAGGGATGATGCAGGAGGGAGGGGTTCAGGTTTGTTGGACATTGGGACCAGTTCTGGGGAAGATGGGATGATTACAAAATGGACAGTCTACATCTGAACTAGACTGGAACCAATGTCCTTGGGGGAGATTTTGCGACTGCTGTTGGGGAGGTTTTAAACTAATGTGGCAGGGGGCTCGGAACCAGAAGAGAAGACAAGTAGACAGTGAGATGGAAACTGGAGACTGTAAGAATCATGAAGATAGCATTAATAATGGGAAGAGCAGGCAGAGAGCAGACGAAGGCAAAAGAACTGGTGGCCTGAAGTGCATCTACTTTAATGCAATAAGTATAGTGTGTAAGGCAGATGAACTTAGGACTTTGATTGGTGTCTGGGAGTATGACGTTATTGCAATCACAGAGACTTGGTTGAAGGAAGGGCATGACTGGCAACTAAATGTTCCAGGATATAGATGCTTCAGACAGGTCAGGGAGGGAAGTAAAAGAAGGGGTGAACTTACACTGCTGGTCAGGGATGATATCCTGGCTGTGCTAAAGGAGGACACTATGGAGGGCTCGGGTAGGGAGGCATTATGGGTGGAGCTGAAAAATAAGAAGGGTGCAGTTACACTGTTGGGGCTGCGTCCAGGAGAGTTTTCGACAACAGTATGTCAATAGTCCAATGAGGGAAGGGGTCATATTGGACCTGGTATTGGGGAATTGTTGGGGCTGTATTACAGGCCTCCCAACAGTGAGCGTGAGGTAGAAGAACAAATAGGTAAACAGATTATGGAAAGATGTAGAGGCAATAGGGTAGGGGTGATGGGAGATTTTAATTTTCCCAACATTGACTGGGATACACTTAGCATCAGACGTCTGGATGGGGCAGAATTTGTAAGAAGCGTCCAGGAGAGTTTTCGACAACAGTATGTCAAAAGTCCAATGAGGGAAGGGGTCATATTGGACCTGGTATTGGGGAATGAGCCAGGACAGGTGGTAGAAGTTGCGGTGGAGGATTTCTTTGGGAACAGTGACCACAATTCTGTACGTTTTGGAATACTCGTAGATAAAGATGAGAGTGGTCCTAAGGGAAGAGCACTAAACTGGACCAAGGTCAATTATATCAAAATTAGGCAGGAGCTGGGAAATGTAGATTGGACACAGCTATTTGAAGGGAAGTCCACATTTGATATGTGGGAGGCTTTCAAAGATAGGTTAAAGATAGTGCAGGATAGGCACATCCCATTGAAGGCAAAGGATGGGAAAGGCAAGATTCGTGAATCATGGATGATAGGAGAAATCGTACGACTAGCCAAGAGGAAAAGGGAAGCATACATAAGGTCCAGGCAGCTAAGAACAGAATGGGCCCTGGAGGAATATCGAAAGAGTAGAACCAGTCTTAAATGAGGCATCAGGTGGGCTAAAAGGGGTCATGAAACATCTTAAGCGAGCAGAATTAAGTACTAATCCCAAAGCATTTTATTCTTATATAAGCAGCAGGCGGGTAACTAGAGAAAGGATTTGTCCACTAAAGGATAATGAAGGAAGGCTGGGTGTCGAACCTGAGAGAATGGGTGAGATTCTGAATGATTACTTTGCATCAGTGTTCACTCAGGAGAGGAACATGATGAATCTTGAGATTAGAGATAAAAGTTTGATTAGTCTGGATCACGTTGACATAAGTAGGGAAGATGTGTTGGTAGGCTGGAGGTTATTGAGGTGGACAAATCCCCAGGACCAGATAGGATCTATCCCAGGTTGCTGAAGGAGACGAGAGAGGAAATAGCTGGGGCCCTGACAGATATCTTTGTGGCATCCTTAAACACAGGTGAGGTGCCGGAGGACTGGAAGATTGCTCATTTTGATCTCCTGTATAAGGGTAGTAGGGATATTCCAGGTAACCACAGACCAGTGAGCCCGATGTCAGTTGTAGGAAAGTTGCTAGAGAAGGTACTGAGGGATAGGATCTATTTATATATAGAAAAGAATGGGCTTATCAGTGATAGGCAACATGCTTTTGTGCAGGGGAGATCATGCCTTACCAACTTAATAGAGTTCTTTGAGGAAGCGACCAAGTTGATAGATGAAGGAAGGGCTGTTGTCGTCATATACATGGACTTTAGTAAGGCGTTTGATAAGGTTCCCCATGGTAAACTAATTAAGAAAGTGCAGTCACACGGTGTGCAAGGTATTCTAGCTAGGTGGATAAAGAACTGGTTGAGCAACAGGAGACAGACAGTAGTAGTGAAGGGAGTTTTTATAGGGAGAAAGGTGACCAGTGGTGTTCCAGAGGGATCAGTGCTGGGACCACTTTTGTTTGTGATATACATAAATGATCTGCAAGAGGGCACTGTTGGTATGATCAGCAAGTGTGCAGATGACACGAAGATTGGTGGAGTAGCAGAAAGCACAAGGGTCTGTCAAAGAATACAGGAGGATATAGATAGACTGGAGAGTTGGGCGGAAAAGTGGCAGATGGACTTCAATCCAGACAAATGTGAGGTGATGCATTTAGGCAAGTCTAATTCCACAGCAAATTATACAATGAACTGAAGAACCTTGGGAAAAGTTGATGAGCAGAGAGATCTGGGAGTGCTGGTCCATTGTGCCCTGAAGGTTGCTGCAAAGGTGGATAGAGTAGTCAAGATAGCATATGATATGCTTGCCTTCATCGGATGGGGTATTGAGTATAAGAGCTGGCAGGTGATGTTAAAATTGTACAAGACATTGGTTCGTCTGCATTTAGAATACCGTGTACCGTTATGGTCACCACATTACCAAAAGGATGTGGATGCTTTAGAGAGATGTTTTACGAGGATGTTGCCTGGTATGGATCGTGCTAGCAATGAAGAAAGGCTGAGTAGGTTAGGTTTGTTTTCATTAGAAAAAGGAGATTGAGGGGGGACCTGATTGAGGTTTACAAAATCATGAAGGGTATAGACAGGGTAGATAGAGATGAGCTTTTTCCCCAAGGTGAAGGATTCAATAACAAGTGGTCATGCTCACTAGCAAATGATTGCTGATGATGAGCAGAAGGATTACTTTAAGAACTGTCTTCCTCTCCTACCTCAAGAGATTATATCTGCCATCTTCCACTATTCTTACCACCGGACAACTTGTACTTCTTTATTCCCCTTCCATTGTATAATACCTTTGACATAACAGATTGTTTTTCCTATGATCAGGAATATTTTTCTCACACGTTACCTCACTAACCGTCACAAATACTTTGGATGGACCACTGAATTACACTTTCAGAGGTTTGCCTTGTAATGGGACTGATGATATTTCACCTTCCACCTTCTATCTGCCAGCACTTTCATTTTCACCTGTGGAACTTTCAAATGTTGCTGTGCTACATGTTCCTGTTCTTATACTTGCTCCTGCAAGTCTTTCGAGAAGGTTGAACACAGAGTCAATATTGAAGATTCTCTTTCTGGTTCAAGAACTTCTCTCTAATCAATTTTAATGAACCTCTTAACTCATGACCATGCAGTCAGTAGATTTGAGGAATGTCTAGTAACAAATAGTAAGAAATGTAATCTTTTGTCCCAATTTTGTGGGCATTTATGACAGTATGCCTTATTCATGGCTTTAAGAGTTTGATGGTACCTCTTCAAAGTGCCCTGTATTCTTAGTGATAGAAATACAGACATTGAAAATATGCATATTGACCCTTCAGCCTCTTCTGCCATTCAATGTTTTAACGGCTGTTCATCAAACTCAATAATGTGTTCATGCTTTCTCCCTATACATTTTGGTTGCTTTAACACCCTCCTCAACTACTAAGGATTTCCTGGAAAATTTCAGGCACATTTAGAACTCTGGTCAGACTGCATTTCAATGGACAGTCCACAATGAGTGGAAAAATAATTTCACTGCACCTTTGAACAACTAGCTGTATGAATTACATGTTTACCAATGCCTGCACCTTCTGTATTCCTATATGCCCTCCCATAGGAACATGCTACTTGCAATGTGTCCTTACAATATCTGAGCAGTTCCAGTATTTGATGAAATTACATCCATTCTTCATTCACAGTCTGAGGGGGTGTCTCCACCATCAGTACTTTGCTCTTTGATCTGAGATGACCTTGGAACATTACCAGCCATCTATTTCGTACCTTGGCCACTTGCCTCCTTTCATTCTCCCATCTTCTATCCCTTTCAAATTTATGAGGGTGGAAGTGAAAGGGTTTTATTTTATGGATTAACTCAATCATCAATTATTATTGATGCCTGTCTTGCAGCTGCAATCTTTAGGTCCTCAACAAGGATTCTTATTTGAGAAGGAAGCAACTTCCTAAAATTCCTCTTGGAGAATAACCTCCCTAACAGCTAACACATGGTTTCAGTTTTTAACGCTCTATCCACAACAAAATTATATTGCATAACTCTTTCAGATTTAATATAGACTGCTCAAACAGTTTCCTCAACCCAGAACCCTTCCTATAATCCTCAGAAACTACTAATTCATGGCCAATATAGTTTCCTTTACAGTGTCATAATCCCGTGAAATTTTATCTGACAGTGAAGCATAAATACTTAATGCTTTACCTGCCAACTTCTTCTGCGTGAGCAATTAACCCAATTCATTTCTTTAGCCATTTTCTCAAATTACATGAAGAATACCACCACATCTGTTTAGTAAAATTTGGCAGGACCTATGCAAACTTAAATATTACCTCACTGGACCTCACATTATGACTCAGATTCTCCCCTCCAAGGGCCTGCATCATTTTAAAATTATATTTATGGTCTCTTGCTTGACATTCTATTTGCAATTCAAATTCTAATTCTTTCATTTCCATTCCACGCCATCTTTCTGTCCTTTCCTTGTTTTTTTCTTGGTCTTTTTTTTTGTCATTGCCAGTTTCTTCATTGTCTCATGTTCAAGGTGCTTTGATTGTAACTGAATATTACCTGATTTTGATAAGTCACTATCCAAAATACTTGCCCTCATTTGAATTTCCTCCAAGTCCCATGCTGGTACCTTAAATATCCTTGCCTTTCTGGCTCTGCCAGACAACGTTACGTCCAGTTTACTAATCAAGTCAAACATTCTAGGTTTTGATAATTTCCTTAAGACTGCTTGGAACAACTCTGCTACCTGTAGGAATGTTTTGCTGTTTCCAGAACCATGCCTTAAGTGCAATATAGAGCTTGGTGCATGCCTTTACCTGTGTATTTTACTAATACTATACCAAATTCACATTGCTTAGAGGCATTGCATTATAACTAGAACTCCATCAATAAACACATTGATTTAGACCCTATCTACCTTCCCTTTTAAAAAAACCAGAAATGACATCACTCACCTTAAGAAACCAAGACCTATAAATAGAGAGGCAGGATATACCATCAGCGCTTTACCAGATACTCTCACTAATGTTACCTAGTATGGTGATGAAATGTCTGATAACAAACATTCAAGCTCAGCGAGCTAATTTACATTCTTCTCATTGCTTGTGTTTTAAAACAATCCTGGATGAGTCTCCAAACTTTGTCACAACTCACTGGGGTTGAATGCTGGAAATTAAGCTCTGCTATTCCACAAATCATCACAAAAGTTAGATTTTTAAAGTAGGACACAAAATTCTCCAAGTTAATCAATTTCTGGACTCTGGCTGAAAGCACAGACCATTTTCCTGTACTTAAGAACTATTATTTAGTATAAACAATTAGAATATAATCACCAAACAAACAGTAGTAATCCATCAGTAACAGAACTGATTAAAACTCTAATTCTTTTATAAACACATCCTTACATACTGACAGATAGACATAGATAGGGAGGAAACATGAACGGAGGGAAAACTGGTAAAACACTTCAATAGATTTTGTTCGCAAGATCTGTTCAGTTAGTTCTTATTAATCAGAACATTTCTCCTTGGCCTTCTTTTTCTAAAAATCTCCATTGGTTTGCAAGAGGCACAAGGTGGCTGATTCACTGATAAAAGGTCTCTGACCTATCAACGGAAAGTCACAACTTACAATAACTCCTAAAGGAAGGATAAATAAGTTTTCTCTAGATTTACTAACTCCTGGTCGAATGGTGGTATCCTGACATCTTGTTCCCAACTGTTCAGTCATCTGAGAATCAATTATATAATTGTTACCAGACAAAAGTTAATGGTAACAAGTCACTCGTCATAGTCAAATCAACTTCTTGTTGCTGAGCAAAACTCCACCTGTAAACAACCCTACCGCTCCAGTTTGTCTGAAAATATTCACCTTCAATTACTGCTACATGACTGTCAGGTTACTAGTTTTTCAAAACATGCAGCAATCCTTTAAAATATTGATTTTAAAACTGTTCCTTCTTATTTCAACCCACAATTTTAAAAAGCACAAAAAAATGGTAAGAGACAGCGCTTACAATTGACAGTGAGAAAAAGGCCATATGGCTTATTATCCCTGTGCTATTGCTTTAGTGAGGTTATCTAATTTAGCACCATTGACCTGTACTACTTCCCTATTCCTGAAACATTTCCCCCACAACTATTCATTCAATTTCCTTTTGAAAAGTACTGCCGTATCTGCTTCTACCATTCTTCCAAGCAGTGCTTTCCATACCGTAACCAACTTGTGAAAAAAGTTCTCCTTCATATGGTTCTTTAGGCAATTATTTTAAATTTGTCCCCTCAGCATACTGACCATTTTGTCAGTGGTAACAATTTTACCTATTTGCCCTATCAAAATCCTTGGTGATTTTAAAATCTCCCCATAAAATTCTCTTCTGTAAGGAATACAAACCTACATTTATGAAATCCTTGTAACTTCAAGCATTCTGGTGATATCACCATCTTGAACCATACCTTCAACCACATCATTATTTTCTTTAAATGTAGTAAAATATATAGAAATGGCTTCAAGAATAGAATTCAATTTGTAAAACTGATGGCATATCTCTGCTTATTTGTTGAGAACTTAAGTACAACAAATATGCTCCCCTGTTGCATCAAGCCAGTATAACTGAATCAGAAGAAAACTTCAGAAATTCCCATGCAATGGGTTATGGAGAGCAAACGTATGCTTTCCTAGATACGCAAGAGTGAAATTAATTCAAATCAGTACAACATTTAATAGGTAGAACTAATTACTTCAGTGGACTAGATTGATTTCATGCTCATTGGCTGTATTCAATATCATTACAACCAGGTCTTTAACATCACAACAGCTGATGGAATTTAAATTCAATTAATTAACCTGAAATTGAAAGCTAGCTTCAGAAATGGAGTCCATGAAACTACCATCAATTGTCATAAAACCCATCTAGCTCAAATGTCTGAGGGAAGAAAATCCACTAGTTTTATGTGGTCTGGCTTACACGTGAATTCAGGCCCACAGCAGTGTGTTTCATTCTTAACTATCCGACAAAATGGCCTCGCAAGCTGCTCAGTTCAAGGGCAATCAGGAATGGTATCAAGATTCAACTTACATTACTACTGGATAAGTTGGATCCCAGACTGAAACCTGGGTTGAAAAATTATATTTTATTGTGTTTTAGTATCATCAAGATGGTCTCTCGTTGAAGCATAAGCGTGCAATGTTATAGATTTTGTTTTAACAAAAATAGTTTCATTAAGCAAACAAATTAAAAATAAAAAAATAAACCAAGCTATTTACCTATAACACAAACTCAAAGAATTTAAAATACACAAAAATATAATTCCGTAAATCTCAAAACATTCCTTTACAAATCCCCCCCAAAAATCTTTTATATCCAAAAGTACCCCTTTGAGAGTACTCAAACCAGAAGAAACATCTTTTCCTAACACACCAGTAGATGCAAGGTAAATATGATATTAATACCTAGACTGGAGACAGTGATAACTTCTTGCTGGAGCAAACATACACCTGCACTTGAACGTACTCAGCTTCATGTAATCTATTCAGTGTTTTGTCCCAGCATTTCTGTTTTTGACTAACTCCTTACTCAAAGATAAATCTATTTTTCTACATACTCCCCTTTACCATGGATGCGTTTATAGGATGCTGCTATATTGGAAAAGTTGATGATTAGTAGTTAAATAATGTATTATTTTGTTAAGTATTTCAGTAGAGTTAAAGTTATGCCAAATCTTTCTTTTGTTTGTATTTTAACTATGCTGTAAGAATAAAGTGTGTTTTGCTTAAAGCCTCGTAGTGGACCAATCAAATCACATTTGGAATACAATATCTTACACTTGCCTTTGAATACAAATAGTATTTAGGGTCTAGGATATCTGCTGGATATATTTTGATCAATAACAGAGATAGCTGTAAAAAGAATACTGTGGCTACAGAAATACTTACAAGTTAATAATTAGCTTCAGATACACAGAAAGCCTATATGTCATCAATAAACATCCTAACTTAAAATAAAAAATCAGACACTTTGTATTATTATGAGCAACAAATTCTGGCCTTACTAGTAATTCCACATCTCAAAATAATTTTTTAAATTTAGAAGATCAAGGTAGTGATCAAATGGATGCTCATAATTATTTGATAAGCTACGTATAGAGAACCAGATATACATACCTTTGTCCAGACATCCAAAGTGAAAGCTTGCCATGAATACACTTATTTTCTGAGTGCTGGACATAGGTTAATGCCAAGTGCTGCCACCTTCCTGGGGTTAGAATGTTTTCTTGTGACTCAGCTTGTGCCAGCAGGCCTGGTTTCAAGTCATCATTTGGATCAATGCAAATTCTACAGGAAGCAAGTAATTTTAGTAATTGAGAAATTGCAATGTATAATTTAAAGAAATATTACATTGATATCAAGCTTTTCACATCTTAAGGTATTCTCAGAACAATTTACAACCAATTAAATATTTCTGATGTGCAGTCAGTGTCAGGTTGGAAACCTGTCAACCAATTTTTAAACAGCAAGCTTCCACAATAAGCAATGATAAAATGAGCCAATAAATTGCTTCAATAATTTTGGTTAAGAAATAATTATTGGCCAGGAAACAACTCTTGTTCTGTTTTGAAAAAGTGCTGTGGAATCTTTCATATTTGATTGAAAGGGGAGACTCGGTGTAACATCTTATCCAAAAAATGGTGCCCTATCAGTGGAGTACTCTCTCAATACAACACAATATCTTGTGTTCAAAGTCTTTGGAACGAGGCTTGAATCCACAACCTCTGACTTACCCTTATTGCCATGATCTAAGCTTAAACAATACATGAACCACAATTTTCATTGCTAGAATAGCACGTTATAGTCAGAAACAAAGTAATAAATGAACTCTGCTTAAAACCATAGAGAAAGAGAAATTAACTACACTGCATTGGTATTCAGGTCAACAAGAAAATAAAGATGAATTTAAAATGGTTGGTACTAATTTTAACTGTGCATACTGGAATATGGATTTTGTAATCTGTTGTGGCAGGACAATTTGAGTTTAAGTTTCACACTGCTGTCTGTCCTAACACAGATCACTTCCACGAAGCACAAAAATTTGTTTATGGAATAATACCATATGCTTTATAAAGATAAATAGCTCTAAACATTTTAGAATAATATAATTCAATCAAAGTGATCTAAATCCACAAATATTTTTAAACTTCCATTGCTGAATTAAATAAAATGTGTTGAAATGTTTTTATAACAGCAGCAAATTTCTTTCACCCATATTGATAATAGAAACAGACATCCTGTATTATATTTATCTTCATTCAGTACTCTACCTGAATATAAAGCCACCTATGTTCAAATCAGCCCAAACTTGCAGCATGATTTCTTTAGACCCCAATGAAATCACATGGAGGCACCCATCTTCAACCAATTTATCACCACAATTCGTAATGTTGCCACAATCTAAGCCAGCAGTTTTCTCATCTAAAAAATAAAACAAAATTATTTATTTGCATCACTCGTGTCATGACTGAGCACCAGACAAGAATGTACATCATGTGATCATCACAGCTTCTGAAAACTACTGCAGCTTTCCTTTATATGGTGAGATATAACAGAATAAAATAATATGGGCATTTATTATAATCTGAATGCAAGCTAGGCCTATGAATTCCTCTAATGCTTCACCCAGTAGCAGCAATGTGTACCAATGACAAGATGTTGATGAAAGTGCAAGTAGCAGCAGATACCAAGAATGGAATCACTGACATCAAGTTACCAGCTGGGAGTCACACTCAAATGAACAGTGAGAAACAGGAATATAAAGTGTCAGTGCTAGCTCAATGATTATCATTTGAGAGTTAAAGTCCCACTTTGTACTTCTTTGAAGCGTCAGCCTAAGAATTCATATCTCAAAGTGAATGCAGCATTGCCAGAGATACCATTTAGGATAAAGCCTCAACCTGAGGTCCTATAAACAGTCTTGGTAGACCCCAATGATTCCTGAAGAAGGGCTCATGCCCGAAACGTCGATTCTCCTGCTCCTTGGGTGCTG
Organism: Chiloscyllium plagiosum; assembly: GCF_004010195.1. Lineage (NCBI taxonomy): Eukaryota > Metazoa > Chordata > Chondrichthyes > Orectolobiformes > Hemiscylliidae > Chiloscyllium > Chiloscyllium plagiosum. The sequence goes on from NC_057712.1 coordinate 36,675,543, forward strand.
CCTGACCTGCTGCGCTTTTCCAGCAAAACATTTTCAGCTCAGACCCCAATGACTACATTACATATTTTTTTTAAGAGCAAGGAACTTCTCCCTACTTTCCAGGATAATATTTATCCCTCAAATAAGATGAAAACAGATTATCCAGTGATTATTACTTGGCCTTTTGTACAATCTTTATTGTACACAAATTGGTTGCCATGTTTCCGGCAATAAAACATTTCAAAGATACTCCACTGACTACAAAGCACTTCAGGGCATGCTGAGTTCACAAAAGAGACGTTTGTATCTCTTTCTTTAACCCTGTAACACAGATGCTTTGACCTATACCCTTAAGCATATCTTCCAGGTAAAAATGCAGGGTTGGAGAATTTACTCTATTTTGCACCAGGATATATATTCAAAAGAAGCTTTAAAACTCTGATGACAATATTGTCTTCCAATAATTTGGATTCTATCCTTAAATATTACATCAACGTATTCCACTCTGGTTTATATTGACTGCCCTCCCTTTGTCAATTAAACATCACAAAATCAAAACATAGTAGGGGCCAGATGAAAAGGTTATTTTCAAGATTAACAACAGGTTTCCAAAAGGAGGGAGTTAATTTTTCATAAATTGTTTTACACTGAAAAGATAATCACAGAACGCTATATCATAAGTTGGTAGAGGCAAAGCAAACTAGTGGGTCTGTTTGAACTTGGTGATGATGGCACTTGGGAAAAACCTTCCAAGAAAAAGGCTTCTGGGTAATCGAGATGGAGGACAGGAGAGAGCGAGTGGGAGTGGGAGAGAGAGCGAGAGCGAGAGCGAGGGGGTAGAGAGAGAGAGGGGGAGA
>NC_057712.1:36680804-36703851 GCF_004010195.1 Chiloscyllium plagiosum
GAGAGAGAGAGAGAGAGAGAGAGAACGAACGAACCCTATGGGAGGTGAAAAAAAAGGAGCAGTGATCCTGCACAGCTGACTGAGCAAGCATTGAACTTTTGCAGCTAACTATCCCAGGAAGGGCAGAATATTCTCAAAAAGAGGGACCAGCTGGAGGTTGCTGTACACGTTGAAACCAACAGCACAGGAAGAGAAAAGGACGGAATTCAAAGGAGAGAACATAGAAAATTAGGCAGGTTAAATAGTAACCTTCTGGTGCCACATGCTAGTGTGAGTAAGAATAGGATAGAGCAGATGAATGCATGACTGAGGAGCTGGTGCAGGGGAGAAGGATTCATATTTGTGGATCATGGTCATCTTTTCGGGGGTAGAAGTAATCTGTATTAGGAGAATGGGTTGCACCGGAGTTAGAAGGAGACTAATATACTGGTGGGGAGATTTGCTAAAGCAACATAAAGTCATAGAGATGTACAGCATGGAAACAGACCCTTCGGTCCAACCCGTCCATGCCGACCAGATATCCCAACCCAAACTAGTCCCACTTGCCAACATCCGGCCCATATCCCTCCAAACCCTTCCCATTCATATACCCATCCAAATGCCTCTTAAATGTTGCAATTGTACCAGCCTCCACCACATCCTCTGGCAGCTCATTCCATACACGTACCATCCTCTGTGTGAAAATGTTGTCCTGTAGGTCTCTTTTATATCTTTCCCCGCTCACCCTAAACCTATGCCCTCTAGTTGTGGACTCCCCGACCCCAGGGAAAAGACTTTGTCTACTTATCCTATCCATGCCCCTCATAATTTTGTAAACCTCTATAAGGTCACCCCTCAGGGGAGAGGCGGGGGGCAGCAGTGCAGTGCAGAGAAATAGTGAGAAGAAAGCGGAGAGGCTGGTGCAGTTGGGAAAAGGAACAAGAGCTGAAAATGTGTTGCTGGAACAGCGCAGCAGGTCAGGCAGCATCCAGGGAACAGGAGAATCAACGTTTCGGGCATAAGCCCTTCTTAAGAAGCAAGTCAAACAGTGAAGGTAGGCAGGAACAAAGCACAGAGTAAGGTAGGACTGATAAATTATACTGCATTTATTTCAATGCAAGAGACCTGACAGGTAAGGCAGATGAACTCAAGGCATAGTTGGAAACTTTGGACTAGGATATCATAACTACCAAAGACAAAGGTTAGGGATGGATAGGACAGGTAAGCTTAATGTTCCAGGGTATAGATGCTTTTAGAAGGATAGAAAGGGAGGCACGAGAGGAGGTGGTGGCAATTTTGATTAGGATAACATTACAGCTGTACTTAGGGAGGACATTCCAGGGCGTATGCCCAGTGAAGTTATTTGGGTAGAACTGAGAAATAACAAAGGGATGATTACCTTATTTGGATTGTCCTGTAGACCCCCAAGGAGTCAGTAGGAAATTGAGAAGCGAATTGATAAGGGTATCTCAGTTATCTATAAAGGTAATAGGTTGGTAATGGTAAAGGATTTTAATTTTCCAAACAGACTCAGACTTCCATAATGTAAAGGGCTTGGATTGAGAGGAACTTGTGAAATGGGTACACAAAAAATTTCTTGTTCAGTATGTGGATGTACCTACTAGAGGAGGAAGGCTTGACCTTCTCCTGGAAAACAAGGCAGTCAAGTGACTGGAGTTGTCTGTGGGGGAGCACTTTGGAACCAGTGATCATAAGTCTATTAGTTTTTAAATAATGATGAAAAAGGATAGATTTGATCTAAAAGTTAAAGTTCTATACTGAAGGAAGGCCAATCTTGATGTCATTAGACAAGAACTTTCAAAAGTTGGTTGGGGACAGATACTCAGGTAAAGGGACAGCTGAAAAATGGGAAGCCTTCAAAAAACAAATAATACGTGTCCAGAGACTGTATGGTCCTGTTAGGGTGAAGGGTAAGGCTGGTAGGTGTAGGGAATGGCTAGAGAAATCAAAGTTTGGTCAAGTAAAAGAAGGAAGCATATGTCACATATAGACAGCAGGGACAGAGTGAATCCCTAAAAGAGTAGAAGGGCAGTAGCAGTATACTTAAAGAGGAAATCAGGAGGGTAAAAAGTGGTCATGAGATAAACTTGGCAAAAAGAGTTAAGGAGAATCCAAAGTGTTTTTACAAATACATTAAAGGACAAAGCAATAATTAGGGAGAGAATAAGGTCCCTTAAAGATCAGCAAGGCCGCCTATGTGTGGAACCGCAAGAGATGAGTGAGATACTGAGTATAGTTGGTTCTGTTATAATATGGTAGTTCCGCTCTCATACAATCCCAGGATATTGGTGGGCGGCACAGTGGCAGAGTGATTAGCACTGCTGCCTCACAGCGCCAGAGACCCGGGTTCAATTCCCGCCTCAGGCGACTCTCTCCCCGTGTTTGCACATTCTCCCTGTGTCTGCGTGGGTTTCCTCCCACAATCCAAAAATGTGCAGGTTAGGTGAATTGGCCAAGCTAAATTGCCCGTAGTGTTAGGTGAAAGGGGTAAATGTAAGGGAATGGGTTTGGGTGGGTTGCGCTTCGGCGGGTCAGTGTGGACTTGTTGGGCCGAAGGGCCTGTTTCCACACTGCAAGTAATCTAATCGAAGTAATAAGAAAATTGCATAATAGCAGCACTATGTAAACCAATGAGACTAGAATTGCGTTATAACCAACAAAGTCCATGCTTTAGAAACAGTATCCCCAATTCATCAATCGCTTTATAGTGAAGTTGCATTAATGAAATATGTTATAGCAGAACGACCTGTATTTTGCTTCAGTGTTGACTGTGAAGATGTGGAAGCCAGAGAACTTGGGGAAATAAATGGCAATATCTTGAAGTGTCCATATTATAGAAGAATAAGTGTTGGGTGTTTTAAAATGCAAAAAGGTAGATAAATATCTGGAATCTGATCAGGTGTACCCGAGAACTTTGTGTGAATCTAGGGAGGTGATTCCTGGGCCCCTTGCTCAGAGATTTGTATCATCGATAGCCAGAGGTGAGGTGCCAGAAGACTGGAGGTTGCCTAACATGGTGCCATTATTTAAGAAAGGTGGTAAGGAAAAGCCAGGGAGCTATAGACCAGTGAGCCTGACACTGGTGTATGGCAAGTTGTTGAAGAGGATTCTGAGAGACTCAATTTACATGTATTTGGAAAGGCCAAGAATGATTAGGAATAGTCGACACAGCTTTGTGGATGGGAAATCATGTCTCACTAACTTAATTGAGTTTTTTGAATAAGTGACAAAGAGGAACTGATGAATGGATGTGGTCTTGATGGACTTCAGTCAAACAGTCAACAAAGTTCCTCATAGTAGAGTGGTTAACAAGGTCAGATCACATTTAATACAATGATAACTAACCATTTCAATACAGAACTGACTTGAAGGTAAGAGACAAAGGGTGGTGGTGGAGGGCTGTTTTTTGGACTGGAGACCTGTGACCAGCAGTGTACCTCAAGATTGATGCTGGGTCCACTAAGTTTTGATTTGATCTGATTTATTGCAGTCACATTTATCTAAATGATTTGAATATGAATATACGAAGTATGTTAGTAAGTTTGCAGAAAACACAAAAATTGGAGGTGTAGTGACAGCTGAGAAGGTAACCTCAGAGTACAACGGGATCTTGATCAGATGGGCCGAGGAGTGGTAAATGGAGTTTAATTTGGATAAATGAGAGATGCTGCATTTTGGTAAGGCAAATCGGGACTGGACTTGTACACTTAATGGTAAGGTCCTGGGGAGTGTTGCTGAACAATGAGACCTTGGTTCCTTGAAAGTGAATCTGCTAGTAGACAAAATAGTGAAGGTGGCGTTTGGTATGCCTGCCTGTATTGATGAGTGCATTGAGTATAGGAGTTGGGAGGTCACATTGCAGTTGCACAGGAAATTGGTTAGGCCAAATTTGGAATACTGTGCTCAATTCTGATCTCGATTAATTTAGGGTATCTGGTCCGCATGGACAAATTGGACTAAAGGGGTCTGTTTCCACACTGTACATCTCTATGACTCTGTATGAAAATATTAGATTAGGACCTTAGCTGGTACTAAAGCCTACAATATGTAATTGTGACATAAGTTGCTGCTATTACAGAGAGAGGATACCAATGCAATGTTTCTTGTCTTTCATTTCAGGCAGAAAAACTATACCTTTTTTGACCTAAGTATGTTACTGAAAAGTTGCTCCCACAATACAAGAAAGAAGCAAGAACCTGTTTTTGGAATGCTTTTCTCACATCAGTATATCCTAAAGTGCTTTTCAGTCAATTAAGTATATTTACAATGTAGCCATTGTTGTACCGCAGAATGTATGAAACAAGTGTTTGTTTATTAATTTACAAATTCACAAAAACAAATATCAAGAATTGAATTTCACTCTTACCCATGCCTTCAAAACTACTCTCTCTGAAAGTAGCTAGCCGATATTGTCTTTGTTTCCTTTTTTTCTCAAATGACCTGTCTGTTGCATTGGCGACTTCTACTTTTAACCAGAGAGAGACACTAAAGCCATCTGACATATTTGGCCAACAGTTCTGACCAACAAGTGGCAAATGGAGTGGAGCCACATGCCAAGGTGATGACAATTGGTGGGTATATTCCTCAAATTCCGTCTCTCTTTTGCTGTGTGGAAACTTCACTCGCCTTAGAAGACTGGAGTCCTTACTGCTGACAGCAGAATTAGTTTTCTGCACGACTGGAATGGTAGTGAAAATATCTGTGCTGAATATAGTTGGAAAGGTTAGGTAGTGCATTGGGAGCATATCTACATTTGCTTCCGCTATCCTCAGAATCCCTCTAAGTAGTATCTTCTGAAATATAAGAAAAGCAATATTTTTCAAAGTATTAATTGCAAAATCAGATAATCTATTTGATTTGCTGCATTCTGTTGAAAAAATGCTATAAAATCTTCATCTATTTAATAGAACATATGGGTTACTCTAGAATCTTTGGAACATTTAATAAAGAAAGTTCACAATTTATGTTGGTGTAACAAGGTACAAAACAAATGTTAAGAGATTGTACAGAATATGGTTTTATCTTGCCATTTTCATTCTTCTTGGTGCCAGCCAACTTCTATCCCTTTCCTCCTTTTTTCTTTCCATCCTTTCTTCAGCAAAAATTGATGCACTGATTTCAAACAAACATTTGCTAAATAATTATTTTGCTTTCATTCAGATGGTCGATATTAGAGTATGGTTAGTAGCTGAAGTATAGAAGATACAGGAGCTGGGCTGTATATTTATTCATACATCACCAGTCAGCTAACATGGTTTTCCGATTTAGCATTTTACTTTATTCAAATAGGAATTCTAAAAAATTAACCTATTTTTCTAATCAACCTGTACCTCTGGAGCAGATGAGACTTGAGCCTGAGCCATTCAGTTCAAAGGTAACGACTGACCACTGCACCACAACAGGGCTTCCAAAGTAGAGATTTTTGGTTTTCTTAGGCATAATTTTCTCAGTCTTGGTTTATGGTGGGTTTGCTGGGAGCTGCTTTAGGATCGTGACCTAATATGTTCCCACCACATCATTGCCCTTTTTTTAATTAACCTATTTTTCTAATCAACCTGTTCAGAGAGGTTATTACAGAACTCTAGAGAAAATAGGGATTTTTTTTTTGCTCAATTGGAGTACCATCGCCTGTTTCAAATAAACTGGGTAATAAATTCATCAAACTGAATCCCTATTTGCCCTTTAACTCCCTGGAAAAATAAATCAATCATGATGCCTTCAATAGGTCTATGATTTCATACTATGACAACTGCAACAACCCAAAATGATCATGGACTGTGATATAGCCTAACTTAGTGAAAAAAATCTGCATGAGCTATCTTTTTAAATGTCTGAAGCTAAGCTCACCATGCTGATCAAAATACTCAATTACGAATTGGCCAATTTGTATCTTCACATAATTAACAAATCAATAGTACATTTTAAAAGCACAAAGAGGGGTTTTTTTGTGTCGCAATAGTGGTGTCCCTCCCCTTGGACCAAAACACTTCATACAAGTTCAACCTGCACAAAAGGTATGTAATAACGTCTCTGAACAGGTTGATTAGAAAAACAGGTTTTTAAAAAAAACCACCTGAGGTCCCACAGCACAAAGCAACTGAATTGTAAGTCATATTTGCTATACATATAATATATTTGTTATACAATATATAACACATCTTTGATCAAATCTTTGTTCATTCTTCCTCCTCAGGCTTAGTGTCCATTTTACTTTTATGCCTCTATGAATCACATTGGGATGTTTTTACTATATTAAAGGGGCAAGGTGGCTCAGTGGTTAGCACTGTTGCTTCACTGTGCCAGGGACCAGAGTTTAATTCTAGCCTTGGGTGACTGTGTGGAGTTTGCGCATTCTCCAAACATCTACATGGGCTTCCACCAGATGCTCTTGTTTCTTCTCTCAGTCTAAAGACATGCAAATTCGCTGGATTGGCCATGCTAAATTGCCCTGTCGTATCCAGGGATATGTAGGCTAGATGGATTAGCTATGGTAAGTGCAGGGATAGGATGGGGATAATTGTTCTGCGTGGGATGCTGTAAGCAGGGTCAGTACAGATTCAATGAGCAGAATGGCCTCTATCTGACTATGAGTCTATGAACTTCTTCCAAAGCCTCTAACAGCAAAAACAATGAAAACAGTTGCCAGCTTCCCAACGACCTCTTCTTCAAAAACACAGAACGTTTTGAAAATTTGTATTTTGCATGTATTTTAAAGTTAGTTTTGCTATCACTCTGAATACAATTCTATGCACCCCAATTTCTCCTGGAAGTGCTCCATAACACTGAATTGCTGTTTGCAAGCTAAATCTCTACTTTGCCCTCGTCATTTGACAGCACTGTCATCTGTTTTGAAAAGCATTTTCTGAAAATAATGCAGACAGTCCACTCACAGTTGGAGGAGTTCTCTCTAAAAACAGTCTCAGAAAGAGTGTCAACTCTTCTGCTGATAACCTGGAGCTGATTAGAGTCACCAATAATTCCATGAGTATTGTCTGGCACTCTGCATAAACAAAAGTAAACTGTTTCAGGATCATGGAATTTTAAATCACAATCACATTTGAAACACACAAGGTTGCTATACACCTCAGTGATAACTGGAATCTCAAGCAAAAGAAAGGTTGCACATACCCTCTAAAATGATCTCAGATTGACACAATACAGTCTTGAAACCACCCACAATAGTTTTTACAGCTCCCTGAAACAAAATAAAACATTGTGAAATAAGAGCAAAGGAAAACGAACACTGACAATGTTACATCAAGTATAGATAACAAAAACCTCTTTGATACGTTAAAACTAGAACAGCTCAAGCACCATCTTTACAACAGAAATAGATTCACAATGAAGGTTTCAGAAGATAGAAATCTTCCAAAGTACTGAAGGATGGATATTCTACAAACCATGACATAATTTAAGTGTGTTTCTGCACAGTTGGTAGGACCAGCCTGCTAGTTCCATCTGTCTACTTTCACAAATAAGTGATTCTTTCCTCTTCCCAGATAGAAAGAGGTTCCCATAATAAAAATGTTTTAAATAAAATGCAGGTGGCAAATACTCTAAACTGAATAATTCCCAGCCTAAATTACTCACTCTGAATCTGTCAATATTTCTTTAATTTCACGAAAGCAACAGAAAGTTGGCTGGGAGGAGATTTACATAGAATATGCACTTAGGCATGGACAAGGTGGGCCAAATGGCCTCTGTGTTATAAATTCTACCTACAGAGGAACCTCGATTATCCGAAAGACACGGGCGGGAAGTATTTCGTTCTGTTAATCGAATGCCAGATAATCGAATGCTGGATACCATAGGGACCTTGCGATCTTACCGGATAATCCAGAATTCAGATAATTGAGGCTCCTCTGTAATCATGAAGGAATTCGGTTCTAAACTAGAATGTGAAATGGCACAGGAAGCAATTGCAACTCCAGTTTTTTGTAAAGCAGAATAATAAAATCAAACTACAGTCACTCAATCCTTGTTAAATCAAATACAATGACATTAAACTTATCAAATGTTTTCCATGTTAAAACATTTCCAACATTTTTTTTATTTAAACTGCTTAAAGTTGAATATTTTGACATTTTCAGCAAAACTGATAAAACAATTAAATTGTATATAATCTGTTCTTTTGGCATTAACATTCTGCTTTTGTTAATGTCTTACCTGCTGATAAACAGATGTAGCATTTTTTTCACTGTGTTGGACAATCTTGAGCAGACCTCTGAAGACATGGATTAGGACTTCAAGGCTGGGATTGCCGATAGACAGTAGGGCGAGTTCTAACATACAGATCTCAGGATACATCAATTCTCTCTGTGCACTACCCTCAGCAATATTGAAGAGATAGCTGGATGACTGAACCAAGGAAATGTGTTCTGGTTTCACATCTATATCCAGAGAGGAAAGAAAGCAATTACACGTTATATTTTTCTCCAGCATACATTTGGGACTACTAGTAAAGTTAGAACAAAAAGACACTGCACAAATCTCAAAGTAGATGAGAAAAATAGATTTGCCTAAAATCCAACAAAGAACAATGCATGAATTAGCACAAGTCATTCCAGAAAATCATTTTAATTAAAATTATCTATATCAAACGGACAACTCAAAACAAACAGCCAATATTACCAGCTATATTCTAACCATAATTCATATTGGAGGGATTAAAAAAAATGGGACATTTCTATCTTCCTGTTGTCAATTGTACCAAGATGGCTTTAACAGCTGCAAACTCTTATGTATACAAGCAAATGAAAACATAGTTATTACAATTTGTTTACTTCTTTTAGCAAAATCTTCCTCTTTTTGATGAAATCAATGTGTTCCCATCCTTTTTCCTTCCAAAACTGTTATTTTACAAAAAAAACTGCAAAAACGTTTACTCACAAGCCAGTCTGTCCATCCAACCATCCATCCCATTCTGAATCATCTACAAAGTCTTGCAGCTAGTCCCATGCCCCTAACTCAAAATTTGATTAAAACCTTTCTTGTATCTGTTCTTTAATTGATATTTATGCTATGAGCACAGGACTGGCTGCAAGACTTTTTGTATCCGTTCAATTCTCCATAGCAAATCAACCTTGCTAAAGTTAGTACTCCATGAAGTTTAGAAGGATGAAGAAGGAAATGATTGAGTATAGAGACGTCTGGATCAAGTGGACATGGAGAAGATGCTTCCACTGGTAGGAGAGACTAGGACTCGAGTGAAGAGATGACCCTTTAGAACTGAGATGAAGAGAAATTTCTTGAGCCAGAGGCCAAGTCATTGAGTGCACTTGAGAGAGACAGATAGGTTCTTGATTGGTAGAGGATTAAGTGTTACTGGGTAAAGGCAAGAGAATGGGGTTAGGAAATATTTTAACCCTAACTGTGAATCCTCTTGCAAGGATGCCTGCCTTGAAGAAGTTTTCCTACTCTCTCTACAAGAATCTCAGGGAGTCCCTCTCCCACTGCAACTCCCAGGTCATACTCCATGCTACTTTCTCCCCACCCTCCTCTAGCTCATCTCTCCATGCTTCAGGCTCTCTGCCTTTATTCCTGATGAAGGGCTTTTGCCCGAAATGTCGATCTTGCTGCTCCTCGGATGCTGCCTGAACTGCTGTGCTCTTCCAGCACCACTAATCCAAAAATTAGGAAATATATCAGCCATGATAGAGTAGCGGAGCTGATTCAATGGGCCAAATGGCCTAATTCTATTCGTGTGTCTTATGGTCTTATGATATTAACCCTCTTGTTCTCTGCACCCTATTTGCTATGTATCTGCTTAAAAATGTTTATGTCAAAGCATTTAAAATTTTTTAAATCGGCAATTATAGCTGCCAAAAAGAGCAAAAAAAAGGAGAAATAATAAAGTAGAACTGCAATAGCTAAGACTATTTTATGTTAATACTAGGTACATTTTGTACACATTTATGTTTCTCATTACATATTATCTGGGGAATATATGATGTAATAGAATGAGCTTAAACATGATTGACCTAGTTACTGATAAAATACCAAAATACTTATTACATAGTTCAAGGCTAACATATAGCTCCTGAAAAAAATTAAGCAAATCAATCCCTTATTGTCCACTGCCAGTCTGATGTAATTTCTGACAAGATTTGTGACTTATTAGTTTATCACCTGAATTTACACAGAGATATCTGATATCTATTGCTACATGAAGAGAAACAGTAGGATAGCCAAACCACCCGTCACTATTTTGTCTCAACAACGAATCATTGTTGCTCATGTAGTCATTTCACATGGGAACACCCATCATCTGCAAGCTCCCCTCCAAGCCACTGACAAACTCCTGCAACACTTCAAGATAGTTTTTCATGGGGCAACAAGAGAAGGGTAATAAATGCTTGCCTAGCCAGTGATAACACCTCCCATGACTGAATAAGAAAAATCCTTTGTCATATATTCACTCTTCTCTCCTTTTCTAAATCAACTCGCTTTCCAATTCCTATCTTAGTGAAGAATTTGGGACTTTGATAATTATCCATTCTTTTACCTCCTTTTATTTTAATTACTATTGCTGCTTTCATTATTAACAAACATTTGTAGCACTCATGACAATCCATTTTAAGAAAATCAGCCTAGTAAGCCCATTCTAAATTAAAGTATCAATTTCTCTTCTATTAGTACTGGCTTCAAAAATGCTCATTTGCACAGTGAATAAAACAATATTATACAAAAATGTGTACTTAAAGAAAAAAAAAATACATTTCAAACATTTCCAAATATACTAATGTCAAAATCAAGACTAAAGATTTATTTAAAAAGTCAAGAGGTCAACTTTTACATGAACTGAGGAGTTGAAATCTATTTTCATGCTATTGTAGAAATGCCACGTCAGAGACTGTTCCAACTAACCCAACAACAAAAAATTGGGATCAAAAAGATTGGGAATTGCAAAAAGGAATCAAGGTGATTTAGACTAGTTGAGAGATTGAGCAAACACGTGCCTTCATTGTAAGCAGATATGGATTCAGAAGTAAGGATGTCTTCTGCCTGCAGGGTCTTGGTGATACTGCATCTAGAGCATTACGTACAATTTCGATTTTCCTGCCAAGGAAATATGGAATGCAGCAGAGTTCACAAAGCTGATACTAAGAGTGGCAACACATCCCAAGATTGGTTCAACTGGCCTGCATTCACCCAGAGTTTAGAAGAAATGAGAGGGGATCTGACTGAAACATAAGATTCTAACAAGGCTGGATAGACTCTATGCAAAAAGGATATTTTCCTCTGTTTGGGGAATACAGAACTTCAGACAGACTCATCTTGGAAAAGCAAATTATGTACTTAATGGTAAGCAGCTAGGGAGTGTTGCTGAACAAAGAGACCTTGGAGTGCAGATTCGTAGTTCCGTGAAAAGTAGAATCACAGGTAGAAGGCAGCATTTGGTATGCTTTCCTTTATTGATCAGACCATTGAGTATAGGAATTGGGAGATCATGTTGCGGCTGTACAGGACATTGGTTAGGCCACTTTTGGAATATTGGGTGTGATTCTGGTTTCCCTCCTATCGGAAAGATGTTGTGAAACTTGAAAGAGTTCAGAAAAGATTTACAAGGATGTTGCCAGGGTTGGAGGATGAGCTAAAGGGAGAGGCTGAATAGGCTGGGGCTGTTTTCACTGGAGTGTTGGAGACTGAGGGGTGACCTTATAAAGGTTTATAAAATCATAAGAGACATGAATAGGTTAAATAGACAAAGTCCTTTCCCTGAGTGGGGGTGTCCAAAACTAGAGGACATAGGTTTAGGGTGAGGCAGGAAAGATATAAAAGGGACCTAAGGGTCAACTTTTTCACAGAGAGGGTGGTGCATGTATGGAATGAACTGCCAAAGCAAATGGTGGAGACTGATACAATTGCAGCATTTAAAAGGCATCTGGATGAGCAAATGAATAGGATATGGGCCAAATGCTGGCAAATGGGACTAGATTAGCTTAGAACCTGCAGTTTGATCATCACAATCTTTCTGATCTTCATAAAACAAATAGGAGTTTCAGTAATGTAGTATTTTCTGTAGTTCAATGCATTTCTCGAATGTCTTCGAATGCTTTTTTTTCCTATCTCAGATCTAGACATCTGATATTTATTTTCTTTTACCCCAATCAGTCCTTAAACTGTGGCCCAGTGTTAACAGGTGATCATTGTGTCAGAAATTATGGGCTCAAGCAACTGGAGACTTGGCCACATAAATTAGGTTGACGTGTTACTGCAAAAGTAATGGAATATTCAATGTTAGAGGTGCCATCTTGAAAATGAAATGTTAGACTGAGATACTGTCGTAATAGTGTTAAATAATGACAATTAACTTTTGAGTTCCATCATCTGATTTTAATACCGAGGATTTTCAAAGATTCAAATTATTTTTTAAAAGTAAAGTAAAGACACTGAATTAGAAATGCCCACAGTGATCATCTGACTACATTACTGGGGCCCTGGCAGAGATATTTAATACCTTGCTGGCCACAAGGGAAGTGTCAGATAATTGGAAGACAACTAATGCGGTTCCTTTGTTCAAACATGGCAGCAGGAATAGGCCAGGTAAATACAGACCAGTTAATTTGGTGGCTGTAGCAAAGACAGCATTGGAAAAAATCCTTGAAGAACTGGATTAATCAATACTTGAAAAGGCAGGGATTGATTAAGAATAGTCAGCATAGATTGGTTAGAGGGATTTCCAGTCTGGCTATTTGAAAAAGTGACTAAATACAGTTGCATCCCATTGAAACCTCACGCTAAAGAAAATCACGCTGTGGAGGATCACTAATAGATAATTGTTTCACCTGTGCAGTAGAAATTCCACGTTATCCAAACAACGTCCACAATTTTTCAATCGCATTATAGCCAATTTGCATTGATGAAATACACGTTATAGCAAAAAGACCTGCATATAGATGAGGGTAATACTGAAATCCATTTAAACCACATCACCATAAGGCCTTTGTCAACACAGGTCCAAAAGGCAAGAGTGCTTGGTTCCAAAGCAAGTTTGCTGACTGGATACAAAACTGGCTTGTAAATAGGACGCAAAGAGTGATGGAGGAGGGCTGTTTATGACCAGAAGCCTGTGAACAGTGGTGTAAAAGTGTTTCGTGCGTGGGCCTTGCGGTTTATTATTTATATAAAATACTTGGATATGAATGCAATAGGTGTAATTATATAATTAAATTTGAAGATGACACAAACGATTGGTGGTGTTGTTGATAGTGAGGATGGTCTCAGGCTACAATCTATTATTGATCAGCTGAGATGTCACTTTTTATAAAAACCTTTAAGTTATCTTGAGAATGTGAATTTAAAGTAATTCTGGGATTTACATATTAATGAACTGAAACCTGTAGCCCATTCTAAAAGGTGAAAGACTTAACAACAATCTAGATTCGTTTAATATACAATTTTACTTGCAAGACACTGCAATCATTTGCTATAAATTCTGTCTTATGATCCTGCTTCACAAGCAACTGATGAAGGAGCTCCAAAAGCTCCAAAAGCTAGTGATTCCAAATAAATCTGCTGGACTGTAACCTGGTGTTGTGAGATTTTTAATGATTAGAGTAGAAGCATATCATCTTGCAATAAACTGGTTTGTGCCATCAATTGTGTTAGGCATCACCTAGCGTGGATCAGGACCACTCCCCATCCTCTCAATTAATCCATGCTTCTCTAAAATGGAAATTAATTCTGCCCCTCAAATTTTTTTCAATAGTTTCTATAACATTGATATTAGCTTACTGGCCTACAGTTTCCTAGTTTATCCCAATCACTCTTCTCGAATAATGGCATCACGCTAGCTACCATCCAGTACTTGCATCCTGTGGTTAGAGAAAATTTTAAAATTAATATCAGAGTCCCTGCAATCTCCTCCATTGCCTTCCACAGCAGCTTGGGAGACACCTCAGCTGGGTCTGGTATTTATCCCTTCTAAGCCCTCTAAAACTGCTACACATCCCTCTCTCACAAAAGCTAATTTGTTCAAGTATATCACAGTCCCATCCCCTGATTTCTACATCATCGTCCTTCTTCATAGAGAATACAGATGCAATTAATGACAGATACTTATTGGCAAAAGGCATGCTATTGGGAGTACAGAAGTAACAGACTACCTATAGATTAACTCTGCTCTTTATTATTACCTGTGTGTGTCTGGTTTGCACGAGTTTGCACTCAGTAGAGCGGACCCATTTTCTGCTATTAAACACATACTCTTCATTGATATCTCATTCACTCCCTTTCCCTTGTGATCTGGGATACCCTTACCATCTGTTCCACTCAGCCTCTTCCTTCCCACTTATTTGTCCTTGTATGTGTGGACATGCAGCAGGACCGGGCGGGTGCGCTTTACCAGCCCAGACCTGTGCACTGCAATCCGATAGGCCCTTTCAATCTGCAGCTGGCTGGACTTCATTTGAAGGCCCAGGAACTGCGGCAGCCAGTTTTCAAAGAAGCTGACTGGCTGCCCATCTTCTTCACCCTCCGGGAGCCTGACAATCCGAAGATTCATCCTCCAACCTCGGTTTTCGACCTGGTCTCATAAGGCACGCACCTCCTGCTTTAATACCTGGATCCGACTAGATGAGGACTCGATCGCCGCTTCTGAGGCCTTGGTTCGACCCGCCACCTCTTCCATCTGCTCTCCGAGCTCTCGTTCATGCTTCTGCAGCATGGACGCGATGGGTTGGACCTCATAATCGCAGCCCCAACCTTCGAGGTATCTCTCGTCATTGCCACCGCCAATTCGAAAGTCTGTCAGGTTCCCCGGGAGTTCGGGAGAGGCTGCTGCTGCGGGGGAGTGTCCTCCTTGCTGCTCTTTGCTCGCTCCTTTTCCTTTTGGCATACTTCCCACTCCCAAATATTAACAAATGTGTTCTGTAAGGTTTTAAATTAATAATTCCTCCACATAAGTTGGCCAGTGATGGCAAAAAGAACAATACGCCTTGGCTGTTAGGCAGAGCCTTCACGGCCGTTTTACGGAATTGCCGCCAATTTGCCAAGTCCCCTTACCACCTTTCTTAAATAGTGGCACCAAGTTAACCAACCTCCACTCTTCCAGCACCTCAGCTATGACTACTGATGATCCAAATAGGTCATCAAGGGGCCCAGCAATCACTTCCCTAGCTTCCCACAGGGATCTAGGGTATACCTGATCAGGCCCTGGGGATTTATCCACCTTTATGTGTTTCAATTCAGCCATTCTCCTCTTTAATATGGACACTTTTCAAGATGTCACCATCTATTTCCCCACATTCTGCATCTTCCATGACCACCTCCACAGTAAACACTGATGCAAAATACACATTTAATAACTCCCTTCTTTTCTATGGTCCCACATATAGGCCGCCTTGCTGATCTTTAGTTACTCTTTCGTCCTTACTGTATTTATAAACACCCTTTGGATTCTCCCTAACCCTATTTGCAAAAGCTATCTCATGTCCCCTTTCTGCCCTCCTGATTTCCTTCTTAAATATACTCCTACTGCCTTTATACTGTAAGGATTCACTTGATCTCTACTATCTATACCTGATATATGTTTCCTTCTTTTTCTTGACCAAACCTCACTTTCTCTAGTCATCCAACATTCCCTACACCTACCAGCCTTGCCTTTCACCCTAACAGGAACATACTGTATCTGGACTCTTGTTATCTCATTTCTGAAGGCTTCCCATTTTCCAGCCATCCCTTTACTTGCAAACTTCCTCCCCCAATCAACTTTTGAAATTTCTTGCCTAATACTGTCAAAATTGACCTTCCTTCAACTTAGAACTAACCTTTAGATCTGGTCTATCCTTTCCCATCACTATTTTAAAACTAATAGAATTATATTCGCTGGCCTCAAAGTGCTCACCTACTGACACCTCAGTCACCTGCTTTGCCTTACTTCCCAAGAGTAGGTCATGTTTTGCACCTTGTCTTCTGCTCTGAATGAGAAAACATCAAGGATTGCATCCCAATGCTCATGCACTCCAGGGAATGATCTTATCACACACAATCCTGTGTTAGTTCTAAGCATCGAGAAAGCTGTTCATCACATGCTTATATACATGATGGAGGTAAGAGACATTGAAGTTTTACTCATTAATATGGAATTACTAAATAACGTATAAATGTGAACCAAAAGATGAAGCAACAACACACAATATTAAACAAAAGGGCTCATCCACATGCACGCTTACTGGGTATTACTGATGTTTCGCCTTCATGTACATGATATAGGCAAGGATTCCTGTCCAGTGTGTAGGGTTCTCATATTATCATCCTCTTTAGAATTGATCTATTAAAGGGTTGCCTATTATGAGGTTGTAGCTAAGCCCAGAGATGGTCTAGTTGGACACCAATACATGGCTGGGAATTGTGTGCCACATTCCCTGGTTCTTTCCTTCACCACACTAGAAATCATCAGATAACTGAACATGTAAACGCTGATGGAGACAATAACAAATCACTGTATATTTCAACAGAACATGGCACATAGTAAAATATATTCACACAATTCACAACTTCTGCAAACCACGCTTCCGCTGTGTAAATGATGGAGCATTTTGTCTGAACTCTAAGTAGTTCATCCTCATCACACAAATAGCTCCTACCCAACACAAAAAGAACATGCAATGAGCAGATAAACATAAATGTAAAATAATACTAAATAAATCAGCAGCATGATGTAGGATAAATGTAGGAGACAAATTCATAAGAAAAACCAAAGCAACAAATAAGTCTCCAGATACATATAACATTCATGTTGTCAGTCAAGATTCATTCCATTGTGATATTCAAGATGAATATCTTAAAATTAAGAGCGCCCAAAGCTGTTGCATCAATTACTTGGTTGGAGAAGTAGTACCTATTACAGCCAAGTAGAAGTTAAAACATAAAGCAAACTTGTAAAAAAAATCCTGCGTAACAGAAATTAAACATGCTACAATGTACAATGACTTTCCTTATGCCAATGTCACGGAGCACAGCAACAGTATATATTTAAAATGTTAAAATAATAAAATTCCCATTGAAAAGTATATTTGAAAATAAAATGGATTATAGAGCATGTACAAGGCACATTCAGATTTTTATAGGAATATTTTCTGATTCTTAGTTTTCATAACCAAAGTATCCATTATACCTATACAAAATAAATTATAAGCAACTTAAACTATATAATTCTTCAGTATTGAAAAAAACATGAAACTTCATAAATCCTTGTCAAATTTTAATCACATAATTTCCATGATAATTGACACAACTATTAAAAGTTAACGCTAAAACTTTGCAGCTTCTCAAATAATTGCACATTCAAACACTGAGTATAGGTGTTGGGGTGTCATGTTGCAGCTGTATCGGACATTGGTGAGGCCATTTTTAGAATACTACATACAATTCTGCTCACCCTTCTATATACAATTCTCTCACCCTTCAATAGCAAAGATGTCGCTGAATTTGGGAGGCTGCAGAAAACATTTTTAAGGGTGTTGCTGGGACTGAAGGGTTTAAGTTATAGAGAGGAGCTGAACAGGCTGGGGCCTTTTTCCCACTAGCATCAGAGGCTGAGGGGTGACCTTACAGAGGTTTATATAATCATGAGGGGCTTGGATATAGTGAATAGCTAAGACCTTTCTCCTAGGGTGGGGAAAGAGTCCAAAACTAGAGGGCATGGGTTTAAAGTGTGAGGGGAAAGATTTAAAAAAGACTGGAGGGGTAACTTTTTCATGCAGAGAGTGGCATATTTATCGTATGAGCTTCCATAGGAAGTGGTGGAGGCTGGTACAATTACAACATTTAAAAGGCATCTGGATGGGTAAACGGGTCAAATGCTGGCAAATAGGACTAGGTCAGATAGGGATGTCTGATCAACATGGATAGATTGGACCAAAGGGTCTTGTTTCCGTGTTGTATCCATATGACTTCATGATTCTAACTTGGCCTTGACCTCGACTTTGCAATCTACTGGGGATCATCATTTTAAGGAGAGAGATGAAAGATTTAAAGGGAGCTGAGGGGCAACTTTTTCACGTGGAGACTGGTTCATGTGTGGAGTGAACCAGAGGAAGTGGTGGATACAGGTAGAGGTACAACATTTGAAAGGCATTTACATGAATAAAATAGGTTGAGGGGGATATGGTCCAAATGCAAGCAACTGGGACTAGTTTAGTTCAGGAAATTTGGTCAACACAGATGGGTTAGACTGAAGGAACTGTTTCTGTATTGTATGCCTCTATGACTAAATCAGCATACAAAGCTTTATATTATTCCAAGTCAATTAATATGACCCTTATTTTCAACTAAAATCTAGAATGATGTTTTTGTGCAGTTTTGTGCTAGCTTGGAAGCTCATATAACCTCAGTGCCGTTTTGGAGCAGTCTCATCACACGCTAACTTTGCTGATCCCCCATCTTACCCTTCCAATTTGCAGCACAACTCCTCAAACCAGAAATTCAAAACTGCTCATCTTGTAAGTCCCTTGCTCTTAGCAAGGATTCAAAACAGTGGTGATTTGGAGTTGCAGCATAATGGTAGGTTTGGTGAGTGCAAGAGTTGACAAGAGGGAGGATTGGCAAGTATGATCAGCAGTGATCAGTAGTTTGGGGAAGTGGGAGAGGCAGGAACCCAGAGGCTCGGAGATTAGGAATGACAGATAGCTAGAGAATAAGAAAGTAGAATAAGCCATGAGTTGAAAAGGCAAAGAGTTGGAGGTAAGTAGAATGAGGCAACATTTTTTTTCCCAATTTATTTTATTTGAAAGTTATTTAATTTTCAGATATAGGAATTTAGCAATGCAAAGTACTTCACTATTCAGAATTTTATGTTTTAATGTTTTTTTTTTCCTATGGTCCTAAAGGTCTTACAGAATTTAACTCCAGCTTTTACATTATTTATAACAGGACAAATTGATTTGCTTAATGTAGTTTTACTTCGTTGCTCTTTTCAGGAATGCTACTATAACATTACAATAACATTAATGTAACAGCTACTGTCCTCATTTACATGGTAACTTTGTATTTGAGAACAGTTGAAAAAGATGGGAGGATGGTAATGAAATACATGAAAACAAATTTACCTTCCTCCCTGACTGCAAAACCTTCTGGGTTACTTTCACTATCAGCCTCATATCCCTCCTCTTCTGCAAAAAGCATGTTACAATATTGTGGCTCTTCTGTCTCCTCTGAAAGATCAGCCAGCTGTAAGGCCGTCTGATTATTTATTTTCTGTTGAAGAATAATTAAAAGTTAGCATTTATTGCCTTTAAATAACTCTCCCACTTTGAAATCAGAATATGCCATTTCAATTAGACAATCAAATCAGTTTTTTTAATAGATTATCTAAAGTGACAATAAAATAGTCTGAAAGTTTAAACGATAATCATTTTCTAGATTCTGAACAGTATTCATCAATTCTCACAGCATGATCAGGGCTAGCAGATAAATGTGCACTGGCAGATTGGGTGCACTGTAACTCGAAAATAAAGAATCAGGAAGCCAGAGAATCCTTGGAAACATATTTGAGGCCAAGAGAGGAACTGAAGCTCAAAAACAAGGAATTGAGGGGAATAAGGACCTTATTATCGTATAGCTAATTTGCACATAGTATGGTTTGAGTGATGCTGGAAAGAAAAAAATATTGGCAAGATCTTCAAAAATATCGATAATCTTCAAAAAAAAAAATGCCATGAAATCTTTTACATCCACTGAGGAAGCAGATGTGGCTTCAGTTAAATATCTCACCCAAAAAATAGCATCCATCAACATTGCTTCCAGGGACTTGAAACCATGACTTTCTGATGGTCAGGTTCATGTACTACAAATGGAGCCAAGACTGACAACCTAAATTGCCAATATAAAAACAAACTTGAAAATCAAATTTAAAATACAATGTCAGAATACAGCTACCCAACATGCACATGACAAATTTATTCACAGCTGAAATAATATACAAACTGCATTTAATTGCTAAGAAACAAACCGTTCATACAGCAGGCAAAATTTGATTTACAAATACTAATCTGAGCTGCATTTGATCTTGCTTCGCATATGCACAGTTTCTTGTAGCCAATTAGTACAAGATTTGCAGAGCAACAATCCACACAATATGAGATTGATAATGTATATTTTTGGAGCAAGCAAGAGAAATTGAACAGGACAGTTGCTGGATCAGGACTCTATCATTAGAGTATGCAGTATTACCTGACAATGTTTCCAAGACATTTAATGTTAGCGCAAATTCAGTATAAACTAATGGCTTTAATAAAAACGGATTCAATAGTTTACTTTCCCGGGAATAACTGCAGAATTATTGTCTGTTTTCAAAATTTCATGATTTGCCCCACACCTCAGAAATATACCTTAGTCTTGTTCATCGTGGGGAGATCATGTACTAACTTAGGGTAGGGTACATAAAATACCTTCATGACACCTTGAAATTGGAACTTCCACATATACCTTCTCCTTCAACTCAGGTGGAGCCACAACATATGGTTAAGATTTTAAAGAGTTTCAATAGCTAGGAAAGAAGTTAAAAAGCAGATTGAGGATAGCAATCTTTTGATTACTTCCAGTAACAGTGATTATAGGAATAGTTAAGTAAATCAATTTGTGGTTGGAGACACATTGTAAAAGGGTGAGTTTCATATTTCTAGGCTCCTGGAATAAGTTCAAGGCAAACAGGTGCATATCAATAGGGCTGGGACCAATATCCTCATAAGTGAGTCATACACAAGTTAACTTCCCTAAGACTTTATTCCTCCAACCCAATGTGGGACAATGGGTAGAGTCCAACACCTGCTTTATCATAATATCTTTCACTCCAGCTAGGTGCAGTCCTGCTCTTGAAAGCCTTCTAAAGACTACTTCACCAAATCATCTTTGCCTGCCCATGTTTTCTTTTCCCATCTGGGTGTAAATTCAATTGCCACACTGGCAAGACATACTTCGGAGGAAAAAATGTATGCCTGCAAGTCAAAATAGGTTCTCTGTCACAATGTCATTTAGGTAACTAGAATGCTTACTGGGTGGAAGACATTCAACTTCTTGACACCTCTGATACTTACTTCCATGCCTCAGTTACAGTGTGTGATTGGTCCTACAATGAACATAGATTTGCAGCTTCATGGCCATGTTGATGGCATCGGATATCCATGCCATCTGGAGTTGCTCAAGTACTGATGTGGCTTTGCCAATTCTTGCCTGGATATCAATAACTCCATCACTCTCTCTGGAGTTGTTATTTCCTAGGCCCTAAAAGTATTCATGTTGATTATGTTTACTGCCTGACAATGATGGGGGAGTGCTGTGTTACCATCCAATTTTTATTGCCTCGGTTTTTTTTCCCACGGCTGGATGCAAAGACCAATCTCTGTCCCTAAACGTGAGGCAGATGGTAATATCTTGGAGTGTGCATAACTCTTCAGCAAGGTCATGACATCTCTAAACACTTAGGTCAGTCAACAGCAGAATTGCCACTGGATTGCAAGGTCTGCACCCATCATCACCTTCTTCCCAATGAAATCAATAACTGAGAAAAAAAGGAATGTGGAGAGTATGCAGCCCTGTCATACTTCTGCAATGATGTTGAAATTGTCCATCGTGCCCTTGCTTGTTTTGGCACAGCTGCTAAATAATATGCTGCTCCAAAATGCTGTACCATCTTATGATGTACGCACATGACTGTCAACAGATGTATCAAAACCTTCTCAAAATCAATTAAGTTGATAACAAGTGGCTTCTGACACTCTGCTTCATGATTTCCTCAGTTTAATTATCTGCTCTATGTCATGGTCTGCTATCACAGAAACGTCACTGTTCTTCAAAAGGGTTATCATCTACTTTTAATCTGCTGAGAAGTACTGTGCTGAAAGTCGTGCTGAGTACCAACAGCAATTTTATTTCCCTTCAGTTGGTGTCGTCACCTAGTTTTCTTTTCTTGGCATGATTATTCTTAGTCTTCAGTCATACAGAACATCCTCTCCAGTGCAGATCTTGTTGCATAGATTCTTTCACACAGTTAATACTGCGTTTTTGCCCTATTTCAAGAGATCTGTTGGCATCATATTGATCCCAGATGACCTGCTGTCCTCTTTCGACTTGTGATAGCTCTTTGGACCTCTGATTTTGCAATTTCACCCAGACTGACATTCACCTGCTGAGATACAGAATAGTCATCAAGTTCCAACATGGAGTAAGGGCCAGAACAATTTAGATTCATTGAATGAAGATCCTGGAACTCTCTTCCCAACTGTAGCTTGGATACACCTGTGTAACATCAAGGGTTCAAGAATGAAGTTTACTACCACCTTATTGGTGGCACAGTGCTGCCTCACAGCGCCAGAGACCCGTGTTCAATTCCCGCCTCAGGCGACTGACTGTGTGGAGTTTGCACATTCTCCCTGTGCCTGCGTGGGTTTCCTCCGGGTGATCTGGCTTCCTCCCAAAGTCCAAAAAATGTGCAGGTTAGGTGAATTAGCCATGCTAAATGGCCCGTAGTGTTAGGTGCAGGGGTAAACGTAGGGGAATGGGTCTGGGCGGGTTTGCTTCGGCTGGTCGGTGTGGACTTGTTGGGCTGAAGGGCCTGTCTCCACACTAAGTAATCTAAGGGGCGGCACAGTGGTTAGCACTGCTGCCTCATAGCACCAGAGGCCAGGGTTCAATTCCTGCCTCAGGCAACTGTCTGTGTGGAGTGTGCACATTCTCCCTGTGTCTGCGTGGGTTTCCTCCGGGTGCTCCGGTTTCCTCCACAGTCCAAAAATGTGCCGATTAGGTGAATTGGCCATGCTAAATTGCCCATAGTGTTAAGTGAAGGGTGTTAGGTGAAGACTCTCGCCCACCCTCTTCAACCAAGACTCTCGCCCACCCTCTTCAACCAAGACTCTCGCCCACCCTCTGACGACCCCTTCTCACGCCTCCAACACACCCCATCCACCTGGACACCCCGTGCTGGCCTCCTACCTGCCCTCGACCTCTTCATAGCCAACTGCCGCTGCAATATTAACCGCCACCTGAACTCCCCCACCCCTCTCACCCACTCCAACCTCTCACCCTCGGAACGTGCAGCCCTCCACTC
>NC_057712.1:36704813-36709759 GCF_004010195.1 Chiloscyllium plagiosum
ATCTCTTCCACTTCCCACTCCTCCACCCTTGAGCCCCGCCCCTCCAACCGCCACCAGGACAGAACCCCACAGGGCCTCACCTACCACCCCACCAATCTCCATGTACAGCGTATCATCCGCCGTCATTTCCGCCAGCTCCAAACGGACCCCAACACCAAGGATATATTTCCCTCCCCTCCCCTATCAGCGTTCTCATTCCTGAAGAAGGGCTTATGCCCGAAATGTCGATTCTCCTGTTCCCTGGATGTTGCCTGACCTGCTGCGCTGTTCCAGCAACACATTTTCAGCTCTGGTCTCCAGCATCTGCAGACCTCACTTTCTCCTGTTAGGTGAAGGGGTAAATGTAGGGGAATGGGTCTGGGTGGGTTGCTCTTCGGAGGGTCGGTGTGGACTTGTTGGACCAAAGGGCCTGTTTCAACACTGTAAGTAATCTAATCTTATCAAGAAACTTGGAGATGGAAACAAAATGCTCACTTTGCCAGCATTGCCCAATCCCATGAATGAATACAAGTTGAAAAAATCTCCATTGATTAATGTTCTAGCTAGGCCTGTAAATTGTTCCTAGAGACTTTTTTTTTAAAATAATACCACAGAAGTGCAATGAAATCAAAATTCACAAACAGGACTTTCCTGATAAACCCACTGTTTTAGCACTGTTACTGCTACACTGAATTTTTAAAATTCTTCTCATGTTTTCTGGAAGAACTCCATTTCATTCTCCCAGTTTCTCCATTGCATCTGTTCTGATGATTCAATCTTCCACAACCACACACGCATATCTTGATTGACTAGCTCTGAACAGTGTACAAACTATTTCCGACACTTCTGTTTTCATCCCTTCCCCTCACACCCAAAGCAACAAAACAATTCTGCTTGTCCACCCACCTGCCTTCATATTCAATGGATCATCCTCTGCCATTGCCACCAGCTCATGCGTGCTACAACTAAACGTTTTCTACATCCAACTTCAGTCAACATGCCAAAAGCTGTTCCTCCACTACAACCCCATACACTCCCTTCCTTTCCCACAGTACCTCCTTATGCAAGCACAAGAAATTTAAGAATTGCCCTTAGTCATCCTCTCTTCCCACCACCCATACCCTAAACACACATTCTAGGCTGTGTTGTGTTCAGGGGGCGGCATGGTGGCTCAGCGGTTAGCACTGCTGCCTCACAGCACCAGGGTCCCAGGTTCGATTCCAGACTCTGGCGACGGTCTGTGTGGAGTTTGCACATTCTCCTAGTGTCTGTGTGGGTTTCCTCCGGGTGCTCCGGTTTCCTCCCACAGTCCAAAGATGTGCAGGTTAGGAGAATTAGCTATGCTAAAATTGTTCATAGTGTTAGGTGCATTAGTCAGAGGGGAATGGGTCTGGGTGGGTTACTCTTCGGAGGTTCGGTGTGGACTGGTTGGGCCTGGAGCATTCTGGATTAGTGGGCCGAAGGGCCTGTTTCCACATTGTAGGGAATCAAATCTAATCTAATCTGGCCCCCTCTACATTGGGAAGTTCAAACTCAGGTTGCATCACTACCCTTGCAATCTGTTTCTGCTTGTTTTTATACATGCCAATTTTAATTTTGCTATTTTAATGTTTTGTTTTGGACACAAATATTCATTATTCTGCCATTCACATCTACTCTGGACAAATTTTATTTTCTTGCTGCAACCATGACAACATATTTTATTTGTTGCACTATGAAATCATTTTTCATTTAATATCTGTTTGCATACTATTCTTTTATTCTTCCTTCCCAGATTGCTATCATGCCCTTCTTACTTGCACAAGGTCTATTTTATTTCCATCTTCCTTTAATTCTGAAGAAGGGGCCTTGGCCTCTCCATAGATACTTCCAGCCCTGTTGAGTGCTTCTAGCTTTTTTTTGATTTTATTTCAGTCTTCCAGCATCCAGTGTTTTATTTTTGCTGTTTTTGTTGTGCCTAAATCCACCATGCTTGCTTCATTAAAAAAAAACTTTTGGAAAGGAGTCAGGTTAATAGATAGTAAAATGTCTCCAAAATCTGTTGGTGAGACAAGGTAAATACAATTAGATGATCAACACAGCAAGCTCTGCAACACCTCAAATAATACCATTTTTATTATCAGTGGTAGAGACCTCAGACAAGGTTGTCTGTCTATCTCTGCTCTTGCTGAAAGAGGAAGCAAGAACATCAAACCAATTTAAAATTAGATCATATTTTAATATTGTGGAGATTTTTAAGGTGAAACAGTATTTTGATAACGCTAAGAACCGAAAATTTATTAATTTCAAGAAAGCAAATTAATAACAAATATTTAACAAAACAGTTACATAAAAGGTGCACCTTTTTTCTCTCTTGTTCAGCTGAACAGCCATCCACAGAAATTCCTCCTAAGGATACACTTTGCAACGAATCGAAAAGAGGCTTGGCCAGATTCGTATCAACAATACCAGAACGAACAAGTAGGTCTCGCATATCAGTCAATATTTCATCCACAGAAAGGTTCTGGGATTTAAGAAACAGAAAATATAAATTTCATAATACTGTTACCAAGTTCTGGAATTCCTTCCCTAAAATGCTTCTTAAAATTAATCTCTTAAACCAAAACTTCAGTTACCTTAACTACTATTGCTTCATGAGATTTACTGACCAATTTTGTGTTAGAACTCTTGTGAAGTATCTTGTGATTATAGAACATAGAACATAGAAGAATACAGCGCAGTACAGGCCCTTCGGCCCTCGATGTTGCGCCAATCCAAGCCCACCTAACCTACACTAGCCCACTATCCTCCATATGCCTATCCAATGCCCGCTTAAATGCCCATAATGAGGGAGAGTCCACCATTGCTACTGGCAGGGCATTCCATGAACTCACGACTCGCTGAGTAAAGAACCTACCCCTAACATCTGTCCTATACCTACCTCCCCTTAATTTAAAGCTATGCCCCCTCGTAATAGCTGACTCCATACGTGGAAAAAGATTCTCACTGTCGACCCTATCTAAACCCCTAATCATCTTATACACCTCTATCAAGTCACCCCTAAACCTTCTTTTCTCCAATAAAAACAACCCCAAGTGCCTCAGCCTTTCCTCATACAATCTTTCTACCATACCAGGCAACATCCTGGTAAACATCTTCTGCACCAGTTCCAGTGCCTCCACATCCTTCCTATAGTATGGCAACCAAAACTGCACACAATACTCCAGATGTGGCCGCACCAGAGTCCTATACAACTGCAACATGACCTCAGTACTCCAGAACTCAATTCCTCTACCAATAAAAGCCAGTACGCCATATGCCTTCTTCACCGCACTATTTACCTGGGTGGCAACTTTCAAAGATCTGTGTACATGGACACCAAGATCCCTCTGCTCATCCACACTACCAAGTATCCGACCATTAGCCCAGTACCCCATCTTTTTATTACTCTTACCAAAGTGAATCACCTCACACTTAGCTACATTGAACTCCATTTGCCACCTTTCTGCCCAGTTCTGCAGCTTATCTATATCCCGCTGTAACCTGACACATCCTTCCTCACTGTCAACAACTCCTCAGACTTTCGTATCATCCGCAAACTTGCTCACCCAACCTTCTAACCCCTCTTCCAGGTCATTTATAAAAATGACAAACAGCAATGGTCCCAAAACAGATCCTTGCGGAACACCGCTAGTGACGGCACTCCAAGATGAACCCTTGCCATCAACTACTACCCTCTGTCTTCTTCCATCCAGCCAATTCCTAATCCAAACCACCAACTCACCCTCAATGCCATATCTCCATATTTTCTGCAGTAGCCTACCATGGGGAACCTTATCAAACGCCTTACTAAAATCCATATATACCACATCTACCGCTTTCCCCTCATCAACCTCCTTCGTCACCTTTTCAAAGAATTCAATAAGGTTTGTGAGGCACGACCTGCCCTTCACAAAACCATGCTGACTAGTTAGAAATTAACCTTTACTTGCCAGACTGCGTTACTGAGATATGAATGCAAAGTGTCAAAGGCTCCAGTGCAACACTGAGGGAGCACTGCACTGTCTGAGGCACCACCTTTTAGACAAAGTGTCAAACCGAGACTCTTGTCTACCCTCACAGCAAGATAGGAGCATCAGCAAAAGTAAACTGGGGGGAGGCGATGGCTTAGTGGTGTTATTGCTGGGCTATTGAACCAGAGACTCAGGGAATGTTTCTGGGGGCCTGGGTTTGAATCCTGCCATGGCAGATGGTGGGATTTGAATTCAATGAAAATGATGGTCTAATGGTGGTCATGAATCCGTTGCTGATTGTTGGAAAAACCCATTTGGTTCACTCACGTCCTTTAGGGAAGGAATCTGCCATACTTACCTGGTCTGGCCTATATGTGACTCCAGACCCACAGCAAATGTGGTTGACTCTTAAGAGTTCCTTGGGATGGGCAATAAATGCTGGCCGGACCAACAGTGCCCTCATCCTATGAACAAGATGGGGTACTTGTCTAATGGTCGGATACTTGGTAGTGTGGATGAGCAGAGGGATCTTGGTGTCCATGTACACAGACCCCTGAAAGTTGCCACCCAGGTAAATAGTGCGGTGAGGAAAGCATATGGCGTACTGGCTTTTATTGGTAGAGGAATTGAGTTCCGGAGTCCTGAGGTCATGATGCAGTTGTATAAGACCCTGGTACGGCCGCATCTGGAATATTGTGTGCAGTTTTGGTCGCCATACTATAGGAAGGATGTGGAGGCACTGGAACGGGTGCAGAGGAGGTTTACCAGGATGTTGCCTGGTATGGAAGGAAAATCGTATGAGGAAAGACTGAGGCACTTGGGGCTGTTTTCACTAGAGAAAAGAAGGTTTAGGGGTGACTTGAATGAGGTGTACAAGATGATTAGGGGGTTAGATAGGGCCGACAGTATGAACCTTCTCCCGCGTATTGAGTCGGGTATTACAAGGGGGCATAGCTTTAAATTAAGGGCGGGTAG
>NC_057712.1:36710502-36774254 GCF_004010195.1 Chiloscyllium plagiosum
ACATTTAAACCCTGGAACCTGCAACAGCCAATCCTGTCCCTGTTCTACCCATGTCTCCGTAATAGCCACAACATCGAAGTCCCAGGTACCAACCCACGCTGCAAGTTCACCTACCTTATTTCGTATACTTCTTGCATTGAAGTATACACACTTCAAACCACTTTCCTGTTTACAGGCACCCTCCTTTGAAATTGATGCCATGTTCCTAACCAAGTCAGTGATTTGTGCAGGGAAAAGCCATTATTTAATACATTAAAGGCACTGCATAATGCAAACTATTTGTTTCTTCTCGAAACATTATCTATCAGTTGCACCAAAACATAGATGAAATCTTCGTTACTACTGATTTCTGACAAATTAATTTGGCCATGTGGATAACCCCTTTAAGGCTAATGGGAAATCAATAATTAATCTCCTTGTGGTGTCCATCAATGCTCTTTATGTCTTTAGGAGAGGTTGGCACCGAGGGGGATACAGTGTTTTATTTCCCTCTCCAACTCCATTCTGATTTAGTTTTTTCCCAGTCTGCCGATCCCCTCCACTTTAATGGTCTCATTGCCCATAATGGGTTTTACACGTAAATATTTAATTGACTGCATGGGTGATTATTGGTGGTGTCTAATAGTTAAAAATAAAAAAAGTCAGTGATTTGTGCAGCGAAAAGCCATTCAATTGTGCATTATAAAATTACTGATTGCAAAAGCAAAGCAGACCCAGAACTCTTGTGGTGCAGTGGTAATGTCCCTCCCTCTGAACCAGGAGGCCTGAGACAAGTCCCACATGCTTAAGATATGTGCTATGACATCTCTGAACAGGTTGATTGGAGAATATATTTTAAAAGTGTAAACCCACTTGGGGTCTTGTGGTGTAGTGGTAGTGTCCCCGCCTCTGGTCCATGAGGCCTGGGTTCAAGCTCCATCTGCTGCTGAGGTGTATAATGAGCAGGCTGGTTAGAAAATGTTAAAAATAATAACCCAGACTCACCGCAATCTCTTTGATAATTTGCATTGCCTATACTGGGCTTTTTATGTAAACCTCTCGCTGGCTGCATGGAGTGATTACTGATAGAGGTTAATAATTAAAAATAAAAATAGTGAGTGATTTGATGGTTGGAAATTCATTTGGCTGTGAGCTAACTCTTCTGGATAAAAGAAAAAAAAACTCATTCCCATAGGAGTCTTGCAGTGCGCTGGTATGTCCCTACCTCTGAGCTAAAAAGTCCAGGTTCAAATTCCATCTGCTCCTGGAGGTGTGTAATGACATCTTAAATCAGATTGAATAGAAAATATCTACAAATAAAACACAGACCCAAAGCCAGGAGGCCTGGGCTCAAGTCCCACTTGCTCTAGAGATGTGTCAAATTCTGAACAGATTAATTAGAAAATATCTACCATGAGGAATTTGAGAGGTCTTGTGGCAATGATATCGACCCTATCTCTGAGCCAGGAGGCCTTGGTTCAGGCTCCACCTACTCCAGAGATGAGTCACAACATCTCTCTAAAGAAAAGATAAAATATGCATAAAATCAGGAGAACATGGGTTCAAGTCCCAGACAATGTCATTACATAACTGAACAGGTGGACTTAAAAAAACAAGAAACCCACCACCCACTCACATTGTCTGTAATGGGCTTCACATGTAAACTTCTAATTGGCTGCACAAGTGATCACTGGTGGTAGTTAATAGTTAAAAAAAAAACAAAAAACAAGCCAGTGATTTGGTGGTGGGAAAACATTTCTGGATATTAAAAAAAGTGCATATCTATTTAGGTCTTGCAGTGCAGTGATAGTGTCCCTGCCGAGTCAGAAGGCCTGGATTCAAGTTCCACCTACTCTAGAAGTGTATAATAACAACTCTGAACAAGTTAATTAGAAAATACTTATTCCAAATATGTAAGTTCTTTTCACATGTAAATATGTATGAACTATCAACAAACGGCTCTCCTAGTTAAAGATTAAATTTTGTGGTGCAGTGGTAGTGTCCCAACTCTGAGCCAAAACTCCTGGGTTCAAGTCCCATCTACTCTAGAGGTGTGTCGTAACCACCCTGAACAGGTTGATTTAAAAAACAACATCCAAAGAAGGTCTTTGATGCAGTAACAATGTCCCTATCTCTGAGCTAGGAAGCTTGCATTCAAATCTCAACTGCTCCAGAGGTTGTCATAACATCTCTGACGAGGTTGATTTTTAAAAAAGCAGACCTAGAGTAGGGTTCTTGTGGCACAGGGCTGGTATCCCTGTGGAAGGCAAGGTTCAAGTCTCACCTGCTCAGGAGGTGTGTAATACATCTTTTAACAGGCTGATTCAAAAATAGTAAATAAAATCAGAAAAAACAAAAGTAAAGCACACCCTTGGGTTCTTGTGGTGCAGTGGCAGTGTGTCTACCTCTGAGCCAGGATACCTGGATTCAAGTCCTACCTGCTGCGGAATTGTATAATAATATCTCTGAACAGGTTTATAGAAAAATAAAGCAGACCCAAAGGTTTCTTGTGGCAGTGGTAGTGTCCCTACCTCTGAAACAGGAGGCCTGGGTTCAAGTCTCACCTGCAGCAGCATGTGTGAATAGGTTTATTGAAAAGAAAATCTGTAAAGCAGACCCAGAGTTAGGACTTGTGTGGTACAGTGGTAGTGTCCCCACCTCTGAGCCAGGAAACCTAGGTTCAAATCACACCTGCTCCAGAGTTGGTCATATCATCTCTGAATATCTTCTTCAGGAGTGGCTCTTGTGAGGGAATGGTAGTAGTATTTCTATGCCTGAGGCAAGGTGGTCCAGGTTCAAGTCCCATCTGCTAAGATGTGCAATAACATCTCTGAGCTGATTGATTTATAAGTGTTATATGTACACTATTCAGGGAATTGCTTCTGTGTAACTTTCTTTATAAAGTAGACCCAAATGGTTTGCATTGCCTGCAATGGGCTTTGCATGTAAATATCCAATTGGCTGCACAGGTGTTTTACTTATGGCAGTTGACAGTTAAAAACAAAATTTCAGATATGAAAAGAATGAAGCAGACCCAGGGATAGATCTGCAGAATTCGGTGCTTGACTGGTACTATCCTATGAATGCCATGTGCAATCTACTTTGGTGCTCAGCAGTCAATGCTATTCCTTTCCAATTGGGCTTCCTGAGTTATTACAGTCACTATACTTGATGCTGAGTTTCCAATTCCTGGGACATTGGGATTACGGACCCAAATCCCACCTCACTGAATTAGATACAAAAAGAGAAATTGCTGGGGAAGCCCAGCACATCTAGCAGCATCTATGGAGAGAAAACAGAGTTAACATAGAGTCCAATGATCCTTATTCACTGAATTACATGCTTCAAGTTAACATGAGAAACATTAGCACTACCAAACATACCTGTGGAGCAGAGTCAAAGTCAGTTTTCCAAGAATGGTGTAGACAGATGGTTAATAAAGCTTCCAGAAGCCTGATACTATGGAGTTCCCATTCCTCCTCTGTTGTACAATGTTCCTGTTCCACAACATTCCGATCTTTTGGAATCTTATCATCTCCAACAGCAAAACTCTGTGCATCCAGTTGGTCTCCAAATGCTGTTTTTTGAACAAGTTCAGACTCTGGTTTAGCGGACTTCTCACAACTGCTGATATCTGACAATTCTTTTTTGGCCACCAGACTTGATGGCGAATGTGTGTCAATTTCCAATTCCTTTTGATTTTCACACGGAGTAGACATATTAACTTGATTTGCTTTTATGTTATCTTTCCTTGAGCTAGAGATCTGTTGAATGATCATTGTCATCAGTCGACGACAGACCCCCAGGCCACCAAGTTTATGGAATTGTTTCTGGAATGCTATACTTTTCAGGTAGATACAACAACATGCAGACCACACATCTGCTACTTGCCTGATCTGCTCTTTCGAAGGCAAAACAACACTATCCGGTGACAAATGAGGAAGCATGTTGCTCAGAGGCTCACTGGCTGTGCTATCGTAGCCTGAGGTATCTTCAGAATCATTGGCAGACTCACGATCAGATTCAGGCTCTTGACTAATGCACAGGAATGCAACACAAAGAAACAAGTTTATTACGTTTAAGTTGATGTCAATGATTTGATCTTTCCTCTTCTTGGGGTATGCTTCTTTGAGCACAGCATAAAACTTGCTTAAAGTTTGTGCCATCTCACTTTTATGCTGTGCAGCACATTGGCTACTTGGAGTGCTTCCGGGATCCAAAACAGAGTCCTCTGCATTAGTTTCTTCACCTTGCATTCCTGCATCCAGCTGTTGATCCCCAAGGCACAGGATTAAGGTTTCAAATACGTTCAGTGCATAGGATCGAACGGAGTCTAGATATATTAGCTCGGTCATTTGATTTAATCCATTGCAGCTCAAAAAGAGGCCTCTGACTACCCTGTGGAAAACAAGCACACATTTTCTTTATACGAACAAGCTTTTCTAAAAGGAAAATAATTCAATATGTCATATTGTATTTAAGAACAGAAAGGGCTAGAAATTAATGGAGGTCCAACACCATCTGAAAAGAGAAAAAGCAGCCTGCAGTTTGTCGAAATAGGGGAGGTTCAGTCAAAATACAATTCCTGTTTGAATTTTTGATTTATGCTGTCACTTCAATAATTTATCTTTGCTGTCAAATGAAGTTTAATAAAATGAATAGCACAATTTGATTACAGGCATCAGTAGAATAAACAGAGTGATCATCTCTGGTTTAGACCTCAACAAACTACTGCTCTTCTTTGTATGCCATGATGTGGAGGTGATGATGTTGGACTGGGGTGGACAAAGTTAAAAATCACACAACACCAGGTTATAGTGCAACTAGCTTATTTGGAGGTACTAGGTTTCAAAGCACTGTTCCTTCATCAGGTAGCTGTGGACCAGGATCACAAGACACAGTTTATAGCAAAAGATCTCATTGTCATGCAACTGAAATGATATATTGAACAAACCTAGATTGCTGTTATGTCTTTCATCTTTTAGAATGGGTTGCAGGGTTTGGTTTATTAATATGTAAATTCCAGAACTTCTTTTCAGTCACATTCTCAAGATAACTTAAGGTTTTATAAAAAATGTGACATCTCAGCTCAGACAATGCATTAAAGGTGTGAACTTAGAGTCTGTCTGTATCCCAATCTTGAGCCAAACTGGATCTACTTCCAAAGTAAGAATTTTAAAAATATTAAGGATTGACTGCTTGCAGATTGTGTGTTTTTTGAACAAACTAGAATTTATCTTCAATTACAATTCTGCAAATACAAATTCACCCCATAGTTGTACGTGTGTGTGCATGCATGTGAGGGGGGAGAGAGAATGTGAATGCGTGCGTGAGAGTGTGCACGTGTGAGAGCATGCTTGCATGTGTGCATGCTTGGTAGAGTGTATGTGTAAGTGTGACGGAGTATAAGCCTGTGAGAGGGTGTGCGCCTGGATGAGAGCATGGGGGGAGGTGCGTGTGCGCATCTGAGTGGGCATACATATGAAAGACGGTCTGTATGAGAGAGAGTGTATTTAGGAACGTATATGCACGTGTGAGAGAGTGTATAGTGCAGTGGGCTCACCTATAACGTGACATGAACCCAAGGCCCAGGTCAAGGCCATCCTCATGGGTACCGGACTTGGCTGTCAGCCTCTGTTCAGCCACTCTGCATTCTTCTGTACCCCAAAGTCCGCCTTAGTGAATGGTCACCTGAAGATCAGAGGCCAAATGTCTCTGACCGCTGAAGTGTTCCCCGACTGGGAGGGAACACCCTAGTCAGGCGATTGCTGCAAGGTGTCCATTCACCCATTGTTGTGGCATCTGCTTGGTCTCGCCAATGTACCGTACCTCAGGGCATCCTTGCCTGCAGCGTATGAGATAAGACAACGTAGGCCGGGTCACGAGTACCTGCCGTGTATATGGTGGGTAGTGTCTCCACGTGTAATGGTGGTATCCTTGTTGACACTGACACATCTTGCAGTGGTTGCCATGACAGGGGTATACATTGTTGTGGTCGATGTTGTCCTGATGGTTGGGTAGTTTGCTGTAAACAATGGTCGGTTTAAGTTTCGGCGGTTGTTTAAAGACAAGAAATGGAGGCATAATGAAGATCTTGGTGAGGTACTCTGCCTGCAACGCATTATTGATGAGGATAAGAACAACATGGCACTGTTCCTCCACTCCTGGGAAGCACTGGACAACGAAGTGTACCCTATCGGTTGCATCCCATGTCTGTCTTCTGGGGAAATCATTACGGTTTCTCGCTGTGGCACATCAGAACTGGCAATCGATAAGTTGAGCATCGTATCCTGGTCTTATGAGGACATCCTTCTGCACCTTCAGATTCCTCCTAATCTGAACAGTTCCCATGTATGCGTAGGGCTTGTCCATTGGGGATGGCTGTTTTAATACGTTTAGGGTGGAAGTTAGAAAACTGCTGCATCGTGATGTCATCCGTGGGTTTGCAGTAGAGTTAGGTACTGAAGTGCCTGTCCTCGACAGAGATCCATGTCCAAGAATGACACAGATACTAAAACAGAGTTCATGATAAGTTTGATAGTGGGATGAAACTTGTTGATATCACTGTGTGGTCATTCCAGTGACTCCTTGCCATAAGTCCACAGGAAGAGAATGCTGTCAATATATCTGTTGCATAGTGCTGATTGGAGGTCCTGTGCAGCAAAGTCGTCTTGTTAAACTTGTGCATGAAAATGTTGGCATATTGGGGTGCAAATATGGTCCCCATGGCTGTTCCATGCATCCTGATGAAGAATTGGTTGTCAAAAGGTGAAAATGTTTTGGTCGAGGATGAAGCGCAAAAGTTGTACCATGGAGCTCAGAGATTGGCAGCAGTTGGTATTGAGTACTGAGGCTGTTGCAGTGATGTATCGTGGGGTACGCTGGTGTAGAGTGCTGAAACATCCATTGTGGCAAGGAATGTTCTCAGTTCAACTAGTCTGTTGGAGCAGAGTTTCTGTAAGAAATCTGTAGTGTCGCGACAGAAGCTGGGGGTCTCTTGTACAATGGGTTTCAAGATGCCCTCGACATAGCCAGAGGGGTTCTCACACAGGGCCCTATTGAACGACACAATGGGACGACCCAGTATGTTGTCTTTGTGCAACTTCGGAAAGCAGTAGAAATCTCCTATGCAAGAAGTACGTGGGATGAGAGTGTGTAGGGAACTCTGTAGGACTGGATCAAAAGACTTAATCAAATGAGTTTAGTTCACAGGTGTATTCTTTGGTCTGATCAGACAGTAGTCTTCTGTAGTGCTCCTGGTTGTTCAGTTGTCGGTACACTTCCTTGCAGTAGTCAGTTCTATTCTGAACGACGATGGCTCCTCCTTTATCTGCTGGTTTGAGGACAATGTTGCAATTATTTTTGTGCATGGATGGACTGTATTATGATCGGGTGACGTTTTGCTCTACCTTGTGGGTGCAGCTGATAATCAGGCATTTACGCATTTCCTGACTGTTTGAGCATATGTGTCAAGCCCAGGACAGCAGTTCTCCAGAGGGGTCCAAATCAACTCCTTCATTGGTTGCTCCTCTATGGATTTCTCTGATGACTGTTCCAGTTAATCAGTTGTCTCACTGGGATCTTTGCAGACATTTTGGAAGAATTCCCAGAGTGTCATGTGTCTGGTGAATTCTTCCGTGTCAGTCGTAAGACCAATGGGATCCATTTTGGTGGTGTGGCAGAAATTGAGTCCTTGACTGAGAACTTCAATCTCTTCTGGTTGGAGGGTGTGGCCCAATAAGTTAGCAATCAATTTCCCAGTGGTGATAACGTTTTCACCCACCATGTATGCAGCAGGTACTCATGTGACTCGGCCAATGTTGGCTATTTCGTATGCAGCAGGCAAGGACGCCCCAAGGCTTGGTACATTGTTGAGACCAAGCAGATGCTACAACAATGGATGAATGGACACCACACAATCGCCAGCCAAGAACGTTCCCTTCCAGTCAGGGACATTCGGCCTCAGACCTTCGAGTGACCATCCGCCAAGGCAGACTTCGGGATATGCAACAACAGAGTCGCTGAGCAGAGCCTGATAGTCAAGTTCAGTACCAGGAGGATTGCCCCAAGCTGGTACCTGGGTTCACGTCACACTACAGTTGACTCCACTACACTATCAACTCTCTCACACATGCACACACTCAGACACACACACATACATACATCCTCCACACATTCACCCATGCACACACCCTCTCACAGACTCATACTGTCAAACTCATGCACCCACTCTACCAAGCATGCACATGCACACACGCAAACACACACACACACACACACACACACACAAGTCTATGGGGTGATTTTGCATTTGCAGAATTATAATTGCAGGCGCATTCTATTTTATTCAAAAAGCACACAATCTGCAGGCAGTCAATGCAAGCAGTCAATCCATTTAACATTTTATGAATTCCTACTTTGGAAATAGAATCAGCCTGGCTCATAATTGGGATACAGACAGACTCTAACCACATACCCTTATTGTGTTGTCTGAGCTGAGATGTCTATTTTTTAATAAAACCTTAAGTTATCTCGAGAATGTGACTGGAAAGAAATTCTGAACTGAAATCTGCAACCCATTCTAAAAGATGAAAGAGTTAACAGCAATCTAGGTTTGTTCAATATATCATTTCAGTTGCATGACACTGAGATCTTTTGCTATACATTCTGTCTCTTATCATCCTGCTCCACAGCTACCTAATGAAGGAGAGGCGCTCCGAAAGCTAGTACTTCCAAATAAATCTGTTTGACAAAAACTGGTGTTGAGAATTTTTTTTTAAACTTCTTTGTATGGAGTGAGATGTTTTAACAAAGGGGAAGATCTTCCACTGGTCAGACAGTCATTCTACAAGCGTAGAGGGCTTGTGGTACAGTGGAAGCATCCCTACCTCCAAGACATAATGCCTGGGTTCAAGTCCTATCCATTCCAGATGTGTGTAATAACATCTCTGA
Source organism: Chiloscyllium plagiosum (assembly GCF_004010195.1). Classification (NCBI taxonomy): domain Eukaryota; kingdom Metazoa; phylum Chordata; class Chondrichthyes; order Orectolobiformes; family Hemiscylliidae; genus Chiloscyllium; species Chiloscyllium plagiosum. The sequence goes on from NC_057712.1 coordinate 36,719,434, forward strand.
ATAGGTTGATTAAAAAATAGTTGATTTTTTGTATATCAGAGGTGGAAATGGCAACCCTGCTAAATTCACATCAGCACATTCCAAAGGGATGGCTGGGAAATTGAATTTTCTAAGCAATACCACCATGCCTGGAACTTTACAAACGTCTCTGCAGCTCATTCTGCTGTAACGCTCATTTTATTAATGCAAATTTGCCGACTGACGAATTGGGGACACTGATTTTGATGCGCAATCTTTTAAAACGTGTGTTGGCTATAACACGATCACATTGCCAATACGAAGTGCTGTTTCTAAAGTGCGATTTTTCTATAATGTGGGGTTGCACAAGAATGCAACCATCATTTTTTTTAAAATTGAAGACTTCAGATGGCTATGAAATTAAGTAAAACAGTCACTATTAAATACATAGTCTGACACCTAAGTAACTATTCGACAGACTCTATATATCTCACTCTCAGCCCTCAGGGGACCCATTCACACTCCTGCTTCAACTAAATCTCTCATTCCTCTTCCTGCCACTGCCAGCTCCAACCTGAACCCTGAACCTCACTCCCCCAAACAATGCCACTGTCACCAGGCCCAACCCAACTTCCCAACTCACAAAGAGAAAGTGAGGACTGCAGATGCTGGAGATCAGAGCTGAAAATGTGTTGCTGGAAAAGCGCAGGTCAGGCAGCATCCAAGGAGCAGGAGAACCGACGTTTCGGGCATGAGCCCTTCTTCAGGAATCATTCCTGAAGAAGGGCTCATGCCCGAAATGTCGATTCTCCTGCTCCTTGGATGCTGCCTGACCTGCTGCGCTTTTCCAGCAACACATTTTCAGTTCCCAACCCACAACCCAATTTCCCCAGCCCCCAACCTACATGATTCCTTATACATTGCACTCTCGCACCCCAGCTGATACCCCAGTTTATTGGTACCCTACTTCCACTCCAGTTGGCACCCCACACACTCACCACCCTACTTATTGAGCACCTTACCTAATAACCAATCTGTCACCCAAACCACCTAGCATTCTAATATGACTGATTATATTTTTCCTTAGTAGTTGTCTGGACCTTTAAATTTAGAATGGAAGCACACCTCCACATTTCTGAGGGAGATCTGAATGGAATCTCCCTTTCCTTTCACTAAAAAGAAAATCTGGCTGAAAATAATACATTTCCAGGAACAGCCAAAGCCACTCAATTTAAACTCTACACATCAAGTGAGTTGCATGTCCCATTGGCGGCTGCATCTGAGTTAGAGAGATAAAATTGTGATTTTCTACATACAGGATATATCAAAAAAAGTAGAAGGTACATCTCATGTAGCCTTTCACTAATTCAACTGCATTGAACTCAAGAGCAATAGAAAGTGCTATGAAATTAGTAACAAACTCCAACAATGTTGTGGTCAAGTTATGGTAAAAATCCAAGGCACACTCTAACCTTGAAATGTTATCTACTTTTTTCTTTTCCGAATATTCACTCGTGTCAGTATTTTCCAACTAACTTAGTTTCCAGCATTTGCAATCTCATTACACAACAGTTTTAAATTATAGTAGATAAAACTGATTCTAAGACATACATAGCATCCAACATAAACTTTGCCTCACCCTTCAAATGGCCAATGTTGGATAAAAGTTATTACTTTATAATTAATATCAATGACTTTTGCATTCAGATTTGGTATATCATACTGTTATATCAAGAAGAATGCTGGACCTATAAAGACTGAAGTCAAGCTGTTATAACTTTCAGAGTGGCAGTGGGTAAATAAACATTGGTCAAATTTTAAACATTAGGTCAATTAAAAATGTTTCATACTGTGGATAAATATGTTGAAAGCCTTGAAAAGCCTCAGGGTGCATCACAACTTATTAGAAAGAACTGCACAGGCAAGTAGGATACAGCAAATCAAGAAAGTCAGGCAAAACGAGGTGAATGAAAGGCCTCAAAACGCACGCATGAACTTGCAAACAAGTGATGAACTAACTTCTTGACAGCATTTGGAGAAACTCAGCAGGTCTGGCAGCATACATGGTGAGAAAGCAGAGTTAATATTTCAAGCCCAGTGACCTTTCTTCATAACTGAATTACTCCTTTCATTTTTGTAACATCTAATTACTTATTAAAATGAAACTCTAATGTGACTTCAAAACACAGAAGTATGAGATATAATGTCTTGCTCACCTTGACTTAAAGAGTGAAGGCAATGTGTGCAGATGAAGCTGAAGGACATCCGGAGACAAACACCTGTTGTGATTGTTGTATACTTCAGTACAGGCTGTCATTATTCCCAGTTGCTGTGTTTGATGAGACAGCTCCACTCCTCTTTGAAGCACTGTATTAAAGATATGAGTGTAAAGTTGCCATTTAATGACATCATTGCCTTTTTGTATTAGATGGCATATGTGGCTAGTAACTTGCAAACTCAGCTGTGCATCATCAATGAAGAGAAGATCTTGGTAGGCTTTCAAAGCTTCCCTCATCCACATTTCCCTGGATCCTCCACTTGGCAGAATACTATCTGCTCTGTAAATAGGGTTGACAAGACTGGTTGAGGAACTAATGTTCATAAGACCTCCATGTAGAATTTCTGCAACATCAGGTATCTGGCTACTATCAACAGCACAAATGTTACAATTCACTTGTTTCATTTTTACTGAAACCTCCTCACCCCCAAGCTGCTCAAGGATAAATTTACTCAGAATACTCAAGATATCCTGCTGACAGTTCTTTAAAGTTTGTAGCTTTATGGCATGAATCATGGGACCAATGATAGACCTTGGATCCATACAACAACAAATCCCCACAGCATGTATGCCTGATAAAATCTGTACACAAGTGCTACTTAAGCAAACTTTCTGAAGCAAGTGCAGACATTGGTGAGCACACACTGCAATACAGCAACAACGATCAGGATAATAAATTTCACCATCTAATGTCATCTCAAAAGGATTTTTGGACAGCTGATTTCTGAATGCTGCAACTGGAAGGCCAGACAGATTTCTATGGTGATGCATGAAGTGAGAATACACACATCGCCTGTGCCGCTTGCGTGTACAAACAGACTGATGGAGTTGTTCTGATTTTACCTTCTTGACAATGTTAATTATTTTCATGACACTACTAATTAAGGATGTGATATGCTCTGCTGCCTCAGTAGACTGGGGTTCATCTTTGGCAACCAATCTTTCCATCTGAAGCACTATTCCTTCAAACAACTCAAAGCCATGATGCTGAGTAAACTCATGGACAAGGTCCATAGCCTGACTGAAGGAGGGGGGATTGGAGGACGCTGTTTGTAGGGTACAAATTAAAATTTGCAAAATCACTTCAAGTAGCTCTGGCACCAGCAGAATTTTGTGACAAGACCTTGAGAAAGAAAAATCTTCATTGAACTGGAAAGTCATTTTCAGTCGTGGGACAAAGGGATCTGTACGCTTGTCAATGCAGTTCTTGACCTTCAATGTCACCCTCAACAAGTCTGCAATATTTTTCCTTAGTGTGTCTGGTATATTTTCTCTGCAATTTATGTCAACTGATAAAAGATGTAACACAGTACGTAGAAGCATCCTTTGTACCAGGGCCGCAGGCTCTGGGGTCCATCCTGCAGCAACTTCCTCAGCATTAGATACATTTCCATTGCAGCAGTTTCCAATTCCTGCCAAAAATTCTGTCAATGTGGGAACAACGTTCACAGTTAATGCTGGATTGTGATTTAAGGCCATGTCAAATTTGCAAACTTTTTCTAATAGAGACAACAAAACACGACAGAGATCAAATGGAGTATTTTCCGACTTATTCAACATGGAGGACTCCATATCTGTTTCTTGCAGCAACGCAGCAGCACATTCTAAACTTAAGTCATGCTGAGCAACTTCTCCAACTTTTAAAGATGGGAGAAAACTGTCTTTGGAAGCATTACAGTCCTCTCTTGACTTGCAGGTTACAAAAGGCTGCAAAGTCTGCTGTCGTCTTTGTCTGATCATGACTGAATTCTTGTCATCTGAATTGGTTTCAGAATCAGATGTGGAAAGTGCTGTTTTCCTGGCTTCCCTCAAGGAATAGCAGTGAGTGTTTCTACGTTGTCGTCTGGTCTTCCAGTTGCTGGTGTTGCATTGTGATGGTACCTGAGCGTATAAAACTGAGCTTCTGTCTGGGATGAGTGTTGCTTTTTCCTGAGGAGATTTAGTTGCAGAATACTTGGTCTCTTTGGTAAACAATAGGTGTTCTAGTGCAGATAGGTTATAATCTAAAAAACAGAAAAACATGATAAAAAGCTATTATGCAAAATGTTGCTAGACCAGATTGTTTGTTTATTTTAAAAAATATTTAAAACCATCTCATCACCCAATTGCACACTGACTAGATTTAAAGCAGAAGTTTAACATTCACAAGATGATATTAGCATCATCACTGAACTGGCATTCCATTTGCAACCTTCATTCTTGAGATTATTTGCAACCATCCCTAGGATGTTCCACTGAATAAGTGCAACACATTTAAGTGACACTGTGTTCTACACCAAATAAGATTACATTCATACTTACAATTCCATAGTTACCATTCTGGCAATAATTAAGAACTATCTATTTTTACAGTGAATTTGATTTCAATAGTTTAGCATGAGTTTTACATTTTCTCAATCAAATGGAATAACAGAACGTGAGCACTCAGACACTGGATACTGCAAAATGGCTAGTGATCTAATTAAGAAAATATTGCACAAGGTGGCTCATGTTGGCCTTTACATCCAGCTCATCCACTATATTTAAATAGGTCAAATCAAATCAACCAGAATCCACCGACTTTTTTAAAATCTACCTTCCTGAACCTGGTCAGCTGATCCATTCTAATTCAACCCCAACTTTATAAACTTCTACCTTATGTATATGAGCCTATATAAAACGTGCAGCGTCAAGTGTGTGGTGGTGGAAAAGCACAGCAGCTCATGCAGCATCCGAGGAGCAAGAGAATTAACAATTCAGGCATAAGCCCTTTATCAGGAATGAGATCAATGAGAATGAATCAAAATTCCTGATGAAGAGCTTATGCTCAAAACGTTGACTCTCCTGCTCCTCTGTGTTGCATGGCCTGCTGTGCTTTTCCAGTACGACACTCTCAACTCTGATCTCCAGCATCTGCAGTCCTCACTTGCTCCTGTATAAATGGTACAATTGTTCTGATCACATGCAAACTTTTAACTGTTTATGATTCTAGATATATTCTTCAGGGATGTTATTACACACCACTGGAGCAGGTGGGAGGTTTGTCTGAGTTGGTGCAAGAGGCTAACCTGACCCGTAGAAGAAAACAGATGGCCAGTCATCAACGGAAATTAACACCTAGCTTGCATGTCCAAGAAGTATAATTTTGCATCTTCAGCAATGTGTGTCAAAACACCTTTGGAGGAAGGTAATGGGTAGGATATTACAGAAAATGTGGTCATAGGAATTCTGAACAACAATAGGTCTTGCTTTCCGAGAACTGTGTTCTGCACAGCTGCTATTTTCAGGTCAAGAAACAGTAACAGGTGCTCCTCTAAATAAATGGTAACTATACCTAACCCAAAAAAACGTAACCTAAAGGCTGTCAGTACGATCAATTCTGTTGTTCTTGGAGACTATGACTATATTATACAGAAGTTTATTTTCTTGAGCTTTTCCTTCCGAATCTTGTTTGCTCTTGCAGAAGTAGGTGGTAAAACTCTAGTAGTGTGAAAATTAGGTCCTCAACATGGAATTACAAAATACAGTGTAAAAGACTGTCAATACCCTGAGAAAGAACTCTACACTGATAGTCTGAGAGTAGGAGTTTCAAGTAACACTGACATAAACTAAACCACAACTTTTCCAGCTGAAAATAAAAGGAGAGGACGTTATGTCAATGAAAACAAAATAGAATACTCGCAACAGAGCTTAAAAATATGGCACTTGTTGCAAAAATCACAAGTTTCGAACAGCTGCGATTTTGGTCAAGCTGATCAGTCGGTGGTTTATGTTAAAGAGACAAATGTTTAAAAGGAGATGAAGGAAGAAAGACACTCTTGATCATGAGGAGCAAGAGGTGCAGTGACTTCAGTACAACCACCAAATCTAACCACATTTGGAAGAGAAAAACACCTGAAAATTCAAATTCTACACCAAAGCTAAAAGAAAAAAGAAACTGGAGGAAGAATGAGCCATTGCCCCTTAAAACCTGACATTCAATAAGATCATAGCTAATCTTGTAGCCTCAATTTTACGTTCCTGCATAATAAATGCCAAATTTTAATCTGAACTAACTGAATTTAATGCAGCACAAATCAGAGTTAGCATTCTATGCATACAATAAGACACTACAAGAGGTGGACATTCAAAATTATTATTTCCGGGGTCATATACCTGGTGACTTTTTCATTCTCTCCTATGTTTACGACTATAATTTGAGCATTAGATCAAGTTTTTCTCACCAGGAAATAATTCGTGTTTTACTGGAAAAACTCCAAACTGTAACATGAAAACAGTGACTCAGGTTTTCACACAACCATGCTGACACACCATTAACTGATGAGCTCATTTAACATTCAACTCAGTCACCAACACATCTGAAATCTTAACAGATCGCTGTGAAAATCATTTACAAATAGGTGAAAAATGAACATGCAAAGTATATTGTTCCAGCAACTGAAACATATTTTCAATATTTGGGTTTGTTTTCAAGGAAAAAGAACCAGAATGAATTTTAAGATTTCACCTAAAAGATGATAGAGTATAAATGGAAATGTATTAATAGAGTCATTGAGATGTATAGCATTGAAACAGATGTTTGGTCCAACACACCCACACCGACCAGATATCCTGAATTAATCTGGTCCCTTTTGCTAGCACTTAGTCCATATCCCTCTAAACCTTCTTATTCATATACCCATCCAGATGTCGTTTAAACATTGTACTTGTACCAGCCTCCACCACTTCTTCTGGCAGCTCATTCCATACATACACCACACTCTGCATGGAAAAAGTTGACCCTTAGGTGCATTTTAAATCGTTCCCCCCTCACCTTGAATCTATCCTCTCTAGTTTTGGACTCCCCTACCATGAGGAATCCAGGCACCCACAACCCTTTGCATAAAAACTGGCCTCGCAGATCTCCTTTAACCTTGCCCCCTCTCACCTTAAACTTATGCCCATATATTTGATATTTTTACCCTGGGAGAAAGACACCAGCTATTCATGCCCTTCAATTTTATATATTTCTCTCAGGTGATCTCTCAAACACTTTAGCGAAAGCAACCAAGTTTGCCTAACCTCTCCTTATAGTTAATACACTCCAATCCAGGCAACAATCTGATAAATCTCTTTAGCATCCTCTTCAAAGTCTCCACATCCTTTCTATAATGTGGCAACTAGAACTGCACACAATACGCAAAATGTGAATTGACTAAATTTCATACAGCTGTAACATGACCACAACTTTTATACTCAATGCCCTGACCAATGAAGGCAAGTGTGCCATATGAATTTTTACCCCCTTATCCACTTGTGTTGTCACTTTCTGGGAACGATGGACTTGCATTCCATGATCCCTCTGTGTATCTGCTCTTTAGGGTCCTATTTACTGCAGAGAGTTTCCTCTTGCATTTGACCTGCAAAAATGCATCACCCCCAATTTGTCTGGATTAAATTCCATCTGCCATTTCTCCATCCAACTTTCCAATAGATCTATATTCTACTGGAAGCATACATAAGGTCTAGTAGACTGAAAATAGACGAAGTTTTGGAAGAATATCAGGAAAGTAGGACCAATCTGAAACAAGGAATTAAGAGGGCTAAAAGAGGTCATGAAATATCTTAAGCAAACAGAGCTAAGGAAAATCCCAAATGCTTTTTATTCGTGTATAAGGAGCAAGAGGGTAACTAGAGAAAGGGTTTGCACACCCAAGGAAAAAGGAGGAAAGTTATGCATGGATTCAGAGAAAACAAATGAGACTTTTAATGAGTACTTCGCATCTGTATTCATCGAGGAGGGGGACATGATGGATGTTGAGGCTAGGGATAGATGTTTGATTACTCTAGGTCAAGTCCGCATAAGGTGTGAGGAAGTGTTGGGTATTCAAAAAGGCAATATGATGGACAAGTCCCCACGTCCAGATGGGATCTGTCCCAAGTTACTGAGGGAAATGAGAGAAGAAATAGCTAGGGCCTTAACAGATATCGTTGCAGCAGCCTTGATCATGGGTGAGGTCCCAATGTTGTCCCCTTGTTTAAAAAGTGCAGAGATAATCCAGGTAATTATAGACCAGTGAGCCTGACGTCAGTGGTAGTAATCCTGCTGGAGAAGATACTGAGGAACAGGATCGATTCCCATTTGGAAAAAAAATGGGCTTATCAGTGATAGACAACATGGTTTTGCGCAGGGAAGATCATGTCTTACCACCTTAATAGAATTATTTGAGGAAGAGACAAAGTTGATTGATGAGGAAAGGGCTGTAATTATCATATACATGGACTTCAGTAAGGCATTTGATAAAGTTCCCCTAGTAGGCTATTGCAGAAACTGAAGTTACATGGGGTCCAGGATGTACTAGCTAGATGGATATAGAACAGGCTGGGCAGCAGGAGCCAGGTAGTAGTAGTGGAAGGGAGTTTCTCAAAATGGACAATTATAACCAGTGGTGTTCCACAGGGATCTGTGCTGGTCACAGATCTCCAGTCGGAAAAACACCAAGCCAACTTTGTATCAAACTTACCAACTCACTGTTGAGCTCATCTGACTCAACTTTCTACATCAGCCTATCACAAGGGACCTTATCAAAGTCCATGGAGACATTACTTCTGCCCTACCCTCAATCATCTTTGGCATATCCTCAAAAAAAAAACTAAATTTGACAAACAAGACCACCCCACACAGATCCATGCTGACCATCTCTAACTCTTTGCCAAACGCAAGTAAATCCTGAAGAATCTTCTCCAATAATTACCTTACGGCTGATGTCAGGCTCACCGGAGTATAATAACCTGGATTATTGTTGATGCCCCTCTTAAAGGAACAACATTAGCTAAAGGCAAGGTTCTAGAAGAATGAAGACCAGCCAAAGATATTGTGGTTCTGTTCGCCAAGCTGGGAATTTGTGTGCAGACATTTCGTCCCCTGTCTAGGTGACATTCTCAGTGCTTGGGAGCCTCCTGTGAAGCGCTTCTGCGATGTTTCCTCAGGCATTTATAGTAGTTTGTCTCTGCCACTTCCAGTTGTCCGCTGCAGTGGCCGGTATATTGGGTCCAGGTCAATGTGTTTGTTGATAGAATCTGTGGATGAATGCCATGCCTCTAGGAATTCCCTGGCTGTTCTCTGTTTGGCTTGTCCTATAATAGTAGTGTTGTCCCAGTCAAATTCATGTTGCTTGTCATCCGCGTGTGGGGCTACTAAGGGTAACTGGTCGTGTCGTTTCGTGGCTAGTTGGTGTTCATGGATACGGATCGTTAACGGTCTTCCTGTTTGTCCTATGTAGTGTTTTGTGCCGTCCTTGCATGGGATTTTGTACACTACGTTGGTTTTGCTCATGCTGGGTATCGGGTCCTTTGTCCTGGTGAGTTGTTGTCTGAGAGTGGCTGTTGGTTTGTGTGCTGTTATGAGTCCTAGTGGTCGTAGTAGTCTGGCTGTCAGTTCAGAAATGTTCTTGATGTATGGTAATGGCACTGTTCACCTCTATCGACAAAACCCTAGCCAGAGAAACAATAGCCAACCTGCTGGACATACAGAACAGACAACAAGACGGGAAACCTATCAACAAAGGTATACAGGAAAGCCACACACACACAGACCAAGTCCTGAACTACGAAAGCAACCACCCCAACACATATAAAAGAAGTTGCATCAAGATACTATTCAAAAGGGCCACAACACACTGCAGCACACCAGAGCTGCAAAAAGAGGAAGAAGAACACCTCTACAATGTATTCGCCATAAACGGACACCACTGCAATTTCATCAACAGATGCCTAAGGGAAAGACAATGGAATGAGGACATGCCACAATCCAGAGGACTAGTCACATTACCATACATCAAGAACATTTCTGAACTGACAGCCAGACTACTACGACTACTAGGACTCATAACAGCACACAAACCAACAGCCACTCTCAGACAACTCACAGGACAAAGGACCCGATATCCAGCATGAGCAAAACCAACGTAGTGTACAAAATCCCATGCAAGGCCGGCCACTGCAGCGGACAACTGGAAGTGGCAGAGACAAACTACTATAAATGCCTGAGGAAACATCACAGAAGCGCTTCACAGGAGGGTCCCAAGTACTGAGGATGTCACCTAGACAGGGGACAAAACGTCTGCAACACAAATTCCCAGCTCGGCGAACAGAACCACAACAACAAGCATCCGAGCTACAAATCTTTAGCTAAAGATGATACAAAGATCTTGGTCAAAGCTCCAGCAATGTCCTCCCTTGTCTCCTTCAGTATCCTGTGATAGATCCCATCAGGTCCTGGGGACTTACCTATCTTAATATTTTTCAAGACAAACAACACCACTTCCTTTTTAATATCAACATGCCCTGGAATATGAACATACCCCTCCTAATCTAACCATCATCTATGTCCTTCTCCTTGGTGAATACCAATGCAAAGTACTCATTGAAGACCTCACCCACTTCCTCTAGCTCCATGCATTAAACTCTTTCTTTTGCCCTCAAGTGGACCTACCCTTTCTCTAGCTACCCTCTTGCTCCTAATATAAATTGCCTCAAGGCTTCTCCTTAATCCGAAGGATAGTTCTCCTATAACACCATAGCTTCATTCCAGCAAAACCTCGCTTAATAGAAATAATGGGGCCTATAAGAAAAGTGGGAGTTAGGGGCATACCAACAAGAAATATCACCCATGATCTCTCAAAAATCACCCAAACGCCTAACACAAAGTATAGTACAGCCTGAATAAATGTATACAATCATATTTATCAAATAAAGTAAAGTTAACACATTACATTGAAAAACTATTGTTAATACAGGGATGAAGCTGCTCAATGTATAGTACCTCTCTCATGCTGTGAAGCAACTGACATCGACGCATGTGTAGAATGGCACGGAAACTTCGGGGCACGTGCAGAACGAAACATGCGAAACGATCACTGCTGGAATCGCGCTGTTGTGAACAGAGGTAAGCACTCTCAAAAATACTGTGCCCTAATTCTTCAGCGACGTTATAGCCAAATCGCACTGCCAAAACATGCTTTATACAAGAACTGCCTTTACTTGCCAAGGACATTTCATGGCCTCTTTTACTACTTCTAATTCCTCGTTTAAGTTCTTTCGTGCTTCCTTTGTGTTCCTCAAGGACCTTGTCTGATTTCAGTTTCCTAAATCTGACATAAGCTTCCTTTTTCTTTTTGACTAAACTTTCAATATCTGTTGTTATCTAGAGTTCCTGAATCTAGCCATCCTCACAGAAACATGCTGGTCCTGAACCCTGATCAACTGGCCTTTAAAAGTCTCCCGCGTCAGATGTGACTTGAACCTGAAACAGCAGTCCCCAATCTAACATCTCCAGTTCCTGCCTAATACTGTTGTAATTAGTTTAGGTACAACCGTCCTTCTTGGACAGGTCCATCCTGCCCTGGAAGAGATCTTAAATGTCCCAGATATCTGAAGCCCTCCCTACACCACTTGTTAGCCACATATTCAACTATATTATCTTCCTATTTCAGGCTCACTAGCACATGACACATGGTGCAAATCTGAGACCAATTCAGAGGTCCTACTTATCTACCTAACTCCCTAAATTCTCTTTGCAAAACCTCACCTTTCTTCCTGTCTATTTCGTTGGTACCAATATGGACCACGACCACTGGCTACTCTTCCTTCCCTTTCAGAATATCCTGTGCCCACTCAGGGACATCTTTGACACAAGCTCCAGGGAGACAATACACAACGTTGAAGTCTAACTTGCAGCCACAAAAAGACCTACCAGTGCCCCAACTGTAGTGTTTACTATCACTTTTGCTCACCTATACTTTGACCCTCTGTCCTGTACAACTGAGCCAATTGTGGTGCTACTGATCTAGCTTCTGCTATTGCTTTCTCCTGGGAGGCCACTTCCCACCAAAACAGTTTTCTTGTTTGAGGGCGGAGTAGCCACTGGGAAATCCCGCATTGCCAACTGTCTGACTGAAGCTTTGGTGTGACCAAATCCCTGAAATTCCTATTGATAAAACTTTGTCTCCTGTATGCTCTTCAGTGAGTAAAGATGCCGCACCAAGCAGGTGGTCTGAGAGGATATGGACACACTCCTGCAGACATATAGTTGCGGGGATATCTGATTTCTCCCCGATCTCCCACATTTCACTGGAGGAGCTTACCACTCCACTCTACTAACTGCCATTGCTACATCTCTATCATCATCACTGAGAAATGCCTATAATGAATTTAATGCATATTTAAAAAACAAAATTATTTCACTGAAAATCTCAAATGTTTGTGCTTTAATCACTCCTTTCATTATTCAGTGCGGTAATTCAAGTGATTAAAATAAAAAGTAAAATCAGAGGTGAGGAACAAAAGCAGTGAATATTTGAATACTAAGACCTCCTGTACAAAACTAAGCCAAATAAGAACAATTCTCAGTTTAAACTGAAAAAAATTACATTACATAACAATTTTCATTTACACAGGCCCTTTTTCATCCTCAGGATACTGTGAAGTACTCTATTTGAAATATTTTTGAAGTGTAATCACCTTCGTATAGGAAACGCAGAACTAACGTGCGCATGACAAGTCCTAAAAAGCACCAAAATAAATATCAATCTATTACAGCGATGATGGTTGAAAATACACTGATTTTTAACAATCGGATGAAAGCCACTGCTGCTCTCTAAATAAAGAATAGGTTGTATTCACTTGGGAGAGGATATTGCACCTTGATTTAAAATTTTATCCAACAGATGACACGCTCAACAACATTGCACTCCCTCCATACTGCAATTAATTCTCAGTGGTACTCAGCCAACATGCTGCTGTCATGTATCTAGAGTTTGATGTGAAGCCAACATCTTCTGACTCAGAAGCAAAGGTGCTGCATGAGCCAAGGCTAAACATTATAAACACTGACCTGAAGTAAAAAACATCTGCATATTTTTAAAGATAGCATGTTAAAATAGATCAGAATATTCAGTGAAATTGTATTCATCAACATCAAACAACATACTTTTCAATATTTGTGGAATTCATTTAGCACAATGCATTTATTTTCCCATAGTAATGGCTGCTTTATTAAAATGCTTATTACAAAAGATTAGGCAAAAGGTATTCATGGGCACACTTCAGGCAGCTTGATTTGACTTATTGTCGTCACATCTACCCAAGTACAGTGAAAAGTTTTGTTTTGCGAGCAGTACAGGCAGATCATAGCAACAAGGAAATAAAGATCATAAGATGCTTAGACAGAGTGAGGCATACAAGGTTACGGCTGCACAGGAGGTGCACAGTGTAAGATCAACATTAGCAAAATCGATATTTAGACCCCACAAGAATTAGAGTACTCGACATTTCAGTAGAAACAATATTATTTAACTCTAAGTTTCTTTGGCTTTATCTAATTTAGTTTTTAATTCATGCATCTTTAAACAGGGATACTTCTATTATTAGAGTCATAGAGATGTACAGCATGGAAACAGACCCTTCGGGGTCCAACCCGTCCATGCCGACCAGATATCCCAACCCAATCTAGTCCCACCTGCCTGCACCTGGACCATATCCCTCCAAACCCTTCCTATTCATATACCCATTCAAATGCCTCTTAAAATGTTGTAATTGTACCAGCCTCCACCACATCCTCTGGCAGCTCATTCCATACACGTACCACCCTCTGCGTGAAAAAGTTGCCCTTTAGGTCTCTTTTATATCTTTCCCCTCTCACCCTAAACCTATGCCCTCTAGTTCTGGACTCCCCGACCCCAGGGAAAAGACCTCTATTTATCCTATCCATGCTCCTCAATTTTGTAAACCTCTATAAGGTCACCCCTCAGCCTCCGACGCTCCAGGGAAAACCGCCCCAGCCTGTTCAGCCTCTCCCTGTCGCTCAGATCCTCCAAACCTGGCAACATCCTTGTAAATCTTTTCTGAACATCTTTCACAACATCTTTCAGATAGGAAGGAGACCAGAATTGCACGCAATATTCCAACAGTGGCCTAACCAATGCCCTGTACAGCCGCAACATGACCTCCCAACTCCTGTACTCAATACTCTGACCAATAAAGGAAAGCATACCAAACGCCTTATCTATCCTATCTACCTGTGACTTACTCTTTTTAATTATTTTCAGGCAACCAGCCATTCCTCATTGGTCAGTTTAATATACAGTCAAGGCCTAAGAAAGGGCGGATGGTACTAAATCACTGGATCCTGTGTCCTGTGTTATGGGAGGTGTAAGTGACAACAGAACTTAAAGTTGCATCAATACTACCTTTTGGACCTTTATCTTACTTTTGTGTCCTTGTGTGTTTTGCAGGTTTTAAATAGATGCAATATTGCTTTTATAGTGCGCCTTTCACAACTTCCAGCATGTTTCGTAGCTGCTGTGTTGGTAAAGGGGATAATGTTACAAACCTGTTTCCCATAAGTGAGAGATTAGGCAGAAGATAACACAAATCAGTGAATAATCTTGTGTAGATGCCTAAAATGTAAATTATTTCAAATAAAGTATTTCCAATTTCACTTTATCTCTTTATATTCCATGGATTTTCAGTCTAATTATTTTTTTCAACACACTTGTTCAAATAAAGGACTCTTATTGCATGTTCACTTCTTGTCATATATACTGAGCCACTCCTGAAACCTTCCTGAACACACCTGACAAAAACTGCTCCATCCAAACCATCTGCACTGAGGAGATTCCAGTCAACATTAGGAAAGTTGAAGTCACCCATAACAACAACCCTGCTATACCTGCATTTTTCCAAAATCTGCCAGCCTAGGCGTTCTTTGATCTCCCTACAGCTATTAGGGGGTCTATAGAAAACCCCCAATGAGGTGGCTGCTCCTTTGCTGTTCCTAACTTACACTCATATTGACTTAGTAGTCAAATCTTTCTCGATCATCTTAGTTTCTGTAGCTGTGACACACTTCTAATTAGCAATGTTACACCCCCTCCCTGTTCTTTTTAAATGTTCTAAATCCTGGAACATCTAGCAACCATTCCTGCTCCTGTGAAACCCTCTTCTCTGTTATGGCATCATAGTCATAATCCATGCTCTAAGTTCATCACTCTAATTTCTGACACTCCTTGCATTAAAGCAGACACACTTTAACCGATCCCTTTGTTTCACCACATGAAAAACCTTTCCAACAGATTCGGAACATCCTATCACTTCCCCAACACAACTACTCCCCTCTCAGATGTATAGCTCTGGTTCCCACCCCTTTGCCAAACTAGTTTAAACCCACAATTACACTTGCTCAATTTCTAAATGTAATTGTGGATTTTAGTTGTTTTAAAAGTCAGAGTTGACAATTGATACACTTCGATGGATGACATTAATCACAAGAATTATTTTTCAGTTTGTTTTCCTCTTTCATATACAATTATAAAATCACTTAATTAGCTCTCACTGAGTATTTGTTTCAGAGTTTGAGCTATGTATCTGAAGTTAACTCAACCTTTTCATTAAACTATTTTATTTTAGATTAGATTAGATCACCTACAGTGTGGAACAGGCCTTTTTGGCCCAACAAGTCCACACTGACCCTCTGAAGACTAGCCCACCCAGGCCCATTTCCCTCTGACTAATGCACCTAACACTATGGGCAATTTAACATGGCCAATTCACCTGACCTGCGCATCTTTGGATTGTGGGAGAAAACCAGAGCACCTGAAGGAAACCCACGCAGACACAGGGAGAATGCGCAAACTCTACACAGACAGTCACCCAAGGCTGGAATCAAAACTGGGACCCTGGTGCTGTGAGGCAGCAGTGCTAACCACTGAGCCACCGTGCCACCCAGATGGTATGATAAATAACTTTTCTCTCAAAAACATCAAATTGAACAAAAATATTGTACTCCATAGTTTTATAATCACTGTTTAAAAAAGGTTAATTCCTACTTCTAATTACTATTGTGTCCCAGACTAACTGTATTTCTGCACAATTCTATGAAATCACCTCAAACAATTACATGCATCAAAAACTGATTATTTCTTCAGATTTAATTTATTATTACAAAATGTAGCAATAATGTTGGATACATGAAGTGTGCATACATTTTTATTAACTTCTTATCACACTAAAATGCCTCCTGGTCATTTATTGCCTCTTGAACAGGAAATAGATGGCAAATATCCTCCCAGTCCATTTATTATGAATTACATTGGCTTGGTAGTTCAGCTGGAGAATTTACTTCTTTATATACATAGTTTAATTAAACAAGTGCATTAAAAACATAGAATTTGGAGGTATGTTCTCACTTTATGAAAAAAAACCACAGTAACATCGCTATTTTTATGCAGTTTATCTGCACAAACAGAAGAGCATTGGTTTGTATTTAAGAGTGATAGATTGTTACAGATCCAATGGATTTCAAATTAATTTAGTAATTTTGAAGCACTGTAGAACTGCTTCCATCATAATCTCAGTTGCTGGAGTCTCAAATGATTGCAAAATCACTGTCTTTCTTTTGAGACATGAAGTATTACATATTTTCTGGCATGAATGAAAAATTATGGTCCAATTTCTGCTCTTTAGTAGAATATATTTTCAACCACACTTGCAAATTAAGCATGTGATAGTTTATTCATTGAATTTATTATTGCACGAATCCGTGGCACTAAACCATATTTCAATCCAGGTTAAAACAAATCAAATCTACTGACATAATAAAATAATAGAAATTCTGAGCTTTTGCCATAACTAAAGAATGAAAATCTATATATAATTAATTTTACTTACGTAGCAAAGACCAGTTTCTTAAGTACATAACAATCAAATCTGAACTGAGTTACTCCACCAAGGCATGCTAGTTTTTATTGTTTCATATAATGCATCTATTATGCCTTTAAATAAACGAATCTCACAACAAAAGCAAGAATGAATACTTGTTAGCATTCCATAAATATTACGAAACACAATATTCAAATAAACAAATAGGAATAGTAAGACAGACCTTTTGGAGCTTTCTGTTCTTGAACAGGCATCTTCCAGACAAGAGGGAGAAGAGACAGGAGTAGAGTAAGCAATTCCTCTCTGCAGGTTAATTCCTATCAAAAGACAGTAACCAATGACACGACTTGAGCAATTAGATAATATCCAAAGTGAGCTTCCAATCACTTGTCTGAAAGTTTTCCAAATCAGCCTGGAATCAGAAGCAATGACTCAAGCATATCAACCAATCTAAATATGCAGTTGGCATTTCACACTTCTGTGAATACTAATAATAACAATGCAGTTCAAACCTCTCAAATTAAAAGAATTCCTCACTATGAAGTGAAAAGAGACATCAAGTGAAAATTAAAAATAAACAATACGTGTGCTGAAAGCAAGGTTAAATATGAAACATAACGAAGTGGCTATTTTTGGATTTCCACGCTCGGCTGCTACGGAGGCTAATAACAGTGTGTTAAATACTTATCCATTCATAGGTTACAACTAAGAATGCCATTTGGCCTATAATTTCTGTGCCAGCTCTTTGCAACGGCAATTCAGTTAAACTACTTCTCAACTTTCCTTGTAGGCCTACAATTTTTGTTTATCCAATTCACTTTGTAATGCCCCCTGTTGTATCTGCCACCTTCACATAACAGTATGTTTCAGATCCTCAATCCATAAAGAAGTTTCTTCTCAGTTTCCTTTGCTTCGTTTGTCAATGATCATTACTCAGTGTTATCTAGTACTGAGCCCTTCCACCAATGGGAACAGCTTCTCTCTAACAGCTTTAATCTTTTGGTTTGATATATGACTTTGTGGGCAGCATGGTGGCTCAGTGGTTAGCACTGCTGCCTCACAGTGCCAGAGACCCGTGTTCAATTCCCGACTCAGGCGACTGACTGTGGGGAGTTTGCACATTCTCCCATTGTCTGCGTGGGTTTACTCCGGGTGCTCCGGTTTCCTCCCACAGTCCAAAGATGTGCAGGTCAGGTGAATTGGCCATGCTAAATTGCCTGTAGTGTTAGGTAAAGGGGTAAATATAGGGGAATGGGTGTGTTGCACTTCGGCGGGTCGGTGTGGACTTGTTGGGCCAAAGGGCCTGTTTCCACACTGTAAGTAATCTAATGACTCAAACTTCTCTTTCCTAAGGACAAAAACAGTTTCTCCAATCTATTCAATGAAGACCACATTACTAAAACTATTCTCATAAACTTATTGTTTATGGTCTCTATAATCTTCACATCCTACCCAAAGCAGGATAACCAGAATTGGATACAATACTCGAGTTGAGGCTGAAAGAGTGTATTAGAAAGGCTGATTATAAAACATTTGCTTTGGTACTGCATGGATAGTATTTTACAAGCCACCAATGGCTAGAAAGTGGAAAGGAGATGACCTTGGAGTTGCAGTGAGAAAGAGAGACTCACCGGATTCTTGTAGAGAGAAGAGGAGAACTTCTTCAAGGTAGGCATCCTTGCAAGAGGATTCACAGTAAGGTTAAAATCAACTAGGCAAAAGTGAGGACTGAGATACTGGAAATCAGACTCTAGATCAGAGTGGTGCTGGAAAAGCACAGCACGTCAGGCAGCATCAGAGGAGCAGGAAAATCGACGTTTCTCCTACTCCTCGGATGCTGCCTGACGTGCTGTGCTTTACCTGCACCACTCTAATTTCCAGCATCTGCAGTCCTCACTTTTGCCTAGAAAATAGAAAGGTAGACCTTAAATTAAAGTCAAAAAGTATGGCACTGGAAAAGCACAGCAGGCAGCATCCAAGGAGCAGGAGCGTCAACATTTCGGGCATTAGCCTGATAAAAGCCTTATGCCCAAAACGCCGTCGGTCCAGTTCCTCGGACACTGCCTGACCTGCTGTGCTTTCCCAGCACCACACTCTTCGACTCTGATCTCCAGCATCTGCTGTCCTCACTTTCTCCTAAATTAAAGTGCCATGCCAATAGCAACATAACTGACACTGTTTTATCTGGTGCATGCCTCCACAATTTTGAGCTGCTGTGAAGATGCTGGGGGGTTTTACACCTATAAATGAGCAATTAATACCTAATTAAGGGCATCACCCTGTCATTGCTCCAATATAAATGAGTGTTGATAAAATAACCTGAACACATGTTTTATGTTAATAAATGCATAAACTACAAAAAAAAGCATCGGGAGAGGCCTCCACACACAATGTGGCCAGACAGGTTTAACCCTACATACAGTCCATCCCATTTCAATGGGAATCTACTCCACCAAGGTCCTGCTTGTTTCTCACCATCACCTTGTAATTGGGGCCTGTCACTCAGTGCTGATTGTATCTCCAATTACCCAAATGTCCTGGAACCTGGCTGAGCAAACCCTCCTTGGCCTACCTGCACCATCAGCAGTGGCCACCATTCCCACCTGGTGCCACTGCTATGGAGAGAGCTGTCAGTCAATGTTTGCCCAGTGCTGGTTGCAATGGAGACGGGGTCCACGTCAAATCCTGTTCAAAGCAAGGTGTCAACTTTTAAAAGACGGAGGGTAAAAGAGTTTTGCCCCATTACCTGCAAATCATTAAGACTGCCTGACCTAGATAGTCTCAACTTTGAGAGTGCGCCCTAAAGGAGGAGACAGGAAAATAGTGGTTGCACTGAATACCGGAGGAAAAAGGCATTACTTTCAGTCAGCCAACATGAGGGATACTTATTGGAGCTCATCCTCTGGTTGAAGAAATAAGATCCACAGAAATTTAAGGATGCAAGGCAGTATGGCCACAAACCAGTTCAAGGATTCCCAAAAGACTGAGGGAAACAATTTTCATCATTGAACATTATGACTTAGCGAGATGGGAATGACTGTTGGAAACTATGAGTAACTTTAGACTGCAACTGTAAGGACTGTAGTTCTGCTGAAAATGTGATGCAATGAATAAATGTAGCATCGGGTACTCAGTCTCAATTAGTAAAAGGAGGATACCTTTTAGTAGTTTAATATATTAGTGGCCTGCTAAGTTTATTTAATTGTAGCTTTATTTTGTTTATTACAGTATAAATCTTAAAATGGAACATCTTGTCATCTTATTTGAGTGGGAATTAGATTGTAGGTCTCCACAGGAATCACTGCACCACTTTCTCAACCAACCACATCTTCAACTGTTTATGCAGAGGGAACTGTATTCCTGCATCCTTTATACACTTGGGCCTATAATATGAATTGAATTTGGCATGACGGCAAATACCCTTGCCAACTTTTATAGGTGCGCCAGAGAGCATTCTGCCTGGATGTATCACTACCTGGTATGGCAACTGTACCATTCAAGATCGGAGATGGTTACAGAGAGTGGTGAACTCGGCCCAGACAATCACAAAGGCCAACCTTCCATCTATAGAATCCATCTACCAGGTCCGCTGTCAAGGAAAGGCGCCAGGATTCTCAAAGATCCATCCATCCCACCCTGGCATTTTTCTTTTTACAATCTCTACCATTGGGGAGAAGGTACAGAAGCATGAACACACACCGCCGGTTTTGAAACAGTTTCTACGTTACTGTTGTTAGACTACTAAATGAACTCAATCAGTATTCTAACAGTACCTGTGCTTTTGTTATCGCCACTGTTTACCTATTATTTACTTATCTATGCTAGTTAACTATATGATCTGCCTGCATTGCTCACAAAGCAAAGCTTTCCACTGTGCCTCGGTACACATGGCAATAAACTCAATTCATCAAATGCCTTTTGGAAGTCCACATACACCACTTCATCTGCATATCTGTAGATTCTGGAACAGTTCTGACACATTGGAGGCTGGTAAATTAAACTCCCCTAATTAAAAAGGAGAGAGGAGAGCTACATCAGTAATAGGGAAAATACTACAGACTATTATAAAAGAATTAATAACAGGACACTTGCATCCCATGGAATTACACACGGTCAACATAGATTTTAGAGAGGTATTTGACAAACTTACTGAAGTGTGTTTTAGAAGGCCCTAACTATAAGAATAGATAAGGAGAAACCAGTGGACATAATTCATTTGGATTTGCAGACAGCCTTTGATAACATCTCACATAAAAGAATGTGGTGCAGAATCAAAGCATGTAAGAATACTAGCACGGATTGGGAATTGATTAGCAGACTGGAATCAAAGACAAAGAATTAATGGATCTTTTTCCAAGAGGAAGGCAGTGAAAAGTAGAGGACCAAACGGATTAGTCCTTCGGTTCCAGCTATTCAGAATATGTAATAATTTCAATGAGGGAATCAAATAAAATATTTGAGTTTGTTGGTGAACAAACCTAGAGGGGATTGTTAGTGATTAGGAGAATGTAAAGAGACTTCAAGGCAATTTAGACAACTAGGGAGTGATCTAATGCATGATGGATGCAGAATAATATGGATAAGTGTGGTGCTGTCTACTTCATCAGTAAATACAGATAGCAGAATATTATTTAAATGGTGATATTTTGGGAAATACTGAGGGTGATGTTGTATCAGTCGCTGAAAGCAAGTATACACGTGCAGCAGGCAGTTAGAAAGATAAATGACATGCTGACCTCCATTACAAGTGAGCTGAAGTACAGGATCAAGGAAGTCTGACTGTATCTGTGCAATGCCTTTGTGAGAACACAACTGGAGAACTGTGTACAGTTTTGGTCTCTTTACTCAAAAAAACATTTATTTGCCATAAAAGGGGTGCAACAGAAGCTCACCAACTGATTCCTGGGCTGCCAGATTTGTTGCTTGGAGAGAGATTGGAGTTGACTGGGCCTGTATTCCCCATAGTTTAAGGAATGAGGTGTGATCTTATTGTAACATATAAAAGTCTGTGGGGGCAGGACAAGCTGAATGTAGGTAAAATGATTCCCATGGCCAGTGGGTCTCGAACAAAAGGATCAGAGTCTTAGGTTACATGGTTGGCCACTTCAGACTGAGATGGGAAGAAGGTTCTTCACTCAGGTGAACCTTGGATTCCGTTACCACAGAAAACCGTGGAAGCCAAGTGACTGAACATACTTTAGCAATCTATTTCTTTCTTGAGGCTACAGTGTCAAGTGTTATGTGAAGCATATAGGAGTATGGCATTGAGATAGAAGAGCAGCCACGATCAAGTATTTGGTTCCCCATGGGAGACTGATTAGCAAGGTTAGATCTCATGGAATACAGGGAGAACTAGCCATTTGGATACAGAACTGGCTCAAAGTTAGAAGACAGAGGGTGGTGGTTGAGGGTTGTTTTTCAGACTGGAGGCCTGCGACTAGTGGAGTACCACAAGGATTGGTATTGGGCCCTCTACTTTTTGTCATTTATATAAATGATTTGGATGTGAGCATAAGAGGTACAGTTAGTAAGTTTGCAGATGACACCAAAATTGGAGGTGTAGTGGATTACAACAGGATCTGGACCAGATGGGCCAATGGGCTGAGAAGTGCAGATGGAGTTTAATTCAGATAAATGCAAGGTGCTGCATTTTGGGAAAGCAAATCTTAGCAGGACTTATACACTTAATGGTAAGGTCACAGGGAGTGTGGCTGAACAAAGAGACCTTGGAGTGCAGGTTCATAGCTCCTTGAAAGTGGAGTCGCAGTTAGATAGGATAGTCAAGAAAGTGTTTGGTATCTATTCCTTTATGGGTCAGAGTATTGAATACAGGAGTTGGGAGGTCATGTTGCAGCTGTACAGGACATTGGTTAGGCCACTGTTGGAATATTGCATGCAATTCTGGTCTCCTTACTATTGAAAAGATGTTGTGAAACTTGGAAGGGTTCAGAAAAGATTTACAAGGATGTTGCCAGGGTTGGAGGATCTAAGCTACAGGGAGAGGCTGAACAGGCTGGGGCTGTTTTCCCTGGAGTGTCAGAGTCTGAGGGGTAACGTTATAGAGGTTTACAAAATTATGAGGGGCATGGATAGAGTAAATAGGCAGTCTATTCCCTGGGGTCAGGGAGTCCAGAACTAGAGGGCATAGGTTTAGGGTGAGAGGGGAAAGATATAAAAGAGGTCTAAGGGGCAACTCTTTCACGCAGAGGGTAATACGTATATGGAATGGGCTGCCAGGGGAAGTGGTGGAGGCTGGTATAATTGCAACATTTAAGAGGCATTTGGATGGGTATATGAATAGGAAGGGTTTGGAGGAATATGGTCCGGGTGCTGGCAGGTGGGACTAGACTGGGTTGGGATATCTGGTCGCCATGGACGGGTTGGACAGAAGGGTCTGTTTCCATGCTGTACATCTCTATGACTCTATAAGTAGGCTCAGTGAGCTGACTGGTCTACTCTTGCTCATATTTTCTATGGTTTTCTAGTTCCAAAGTCCTCATTAAACAACTCTTTACATTTTCAAATATATTCTAACAAGTTAGTCAGACATATGGGCCAGACCAAACCCCCTCAAAGTATTCAGAAGACAGTCTAGACTAACTTCTTTTTTAAAAAAGGGGGGGGCAGGGTGGCTCAGTGGTTAGCACTGCTGCCTCACAGCACCAGGGACCCAGCTTCGATTCCAGCCTCAGGCGACTATCTGTGTCGAATTTACACATTCTCCCAGTGTCCGCATGGGTTTCCTCCGGGTGCTTCGGTTTCCTCCCATAATCCAAAGATGTGCAGGTTAGGTGAATGGGCCATGCTAAATTGCCCATGGCGTTCAGGGATGTAGAGGTTAGGTGCATGAGTCAGGGGTAAATGTAGGGAATGGTTCTGGGTGGGATACTCTTCGGCCCAACAAGTCCACACTGACCCTCCGAAGGGCCTGTTTACACACAGTAGGGATTCTAACTCTTTTTGTTATTTTGAAGGTAAATTTAAGGTGTTGCATTCTAGATGCAATTCAACTGGTCAAAATACTAGCTTGAAAGCAAAACACACTTTATTGTTGTGTTTTAAATATAGTACAAGAAAGGAAAGAAGGAATTGGAATAACTTAACTCTACTGGAAAACTTAACAGAATAATAGATACAGTAACCATTACTAATTAACTGTTCCAACATAGTAACATCCCATAATCACACTCTTGGTAAAAGGCAAATCAAGAAAACAGACCGTCTCACATGCAACTCCAGCAGCTCAGGGAGAGGAAAAAAGCGTCAAGATAAAACTCTTAGTGAATGTCGCAGCCAGGAGAGATTTACTGCAGCTTCCAACTTTGAGGTTCCTCAAATACAGCAATGGGCATTAAGGGTGCTAGTTTTCTCGCTGCCTGATGTTTTCCAATTACCTGACATGTATGACATGTCCAAAATTCAATCATATCCTTACACAGTCCAGGCAATTAAAAATGTTTTTGTATTTAGGCTCGAGTTTTCCTTACTCCCAAACAATCACCTACTGGTAATTCATGTGCTAGCCACAGCAATACTTTTCTATGACTAACTGATCTAATACAACTTTAGGAACTTCAACCACCTGATAGTCTTCAATTCCTCATCAAGACTTGTTTTTAAGATAGTAACATTCTGGGATATATCTAGATTCTTTTTAATAGAATTTTAACATAACTTGCTTTAGTTTTTCATTTTTCTGTTGTAATTCAGTTAACTTCTCATAACTAAAGATATTCATTTTGTTCTTTACCTGTTGTTTTTTTTCCAACCATTTGATCAAACAATCTCAGACAAATAAACTTCAACTTCCTTTTCTTTATTCTTTGATTTCTCCTCCTGCTTCAACCTGAGCCTTTGTGACCTTAGAGAATCAGGAAAAATCCAAGGACATACTTTCTGTAATACCTGAGTTGCCAGATTTTCCACTGGCTTTTCAACCACAGAAGGCATTACTCCTATTTGTGATGCAGCTACATCATTACCAAAGACAAATTGTATTCCTGGAACTGAGAATTTTGCCATTACTACTACCACAACTTCAATTTTCACCGGACTCTCCAACCTCACTTTACATAATGGAACACTTTTTCTCACCATGAATTCCACACATTACCATCTTTTCTGGCAATACTCCTTCTGAATTACATCTGTCATCTCTCACCAAAGACTGACTTGCTCCCATACCCCTCAAAATCTTAATTTCTTTACCTGCTCCTCCTGGCATACATGAGTATCTCTCACTCTTGCAAGAGATCTGGCACTTTTATCTCATCCAATCCCTGATCATGTTGTACATTCTGTTGCTGCATTTTAGATTCCACCGTGCCTTCCTTTACTACTTGATGTATTTTCCCATATCAGTCTTCCCAGTGCTTCTTCTATACCGCCACTGCAACTTCGTGGCCTACTTTATTGCAGTGATAAACACCTGATTTTTAAAAAATCATTCCCCTTACTGTGTTTCCTTTTTATTCTGTGGTAAACTTTCTTTATTATCTTCAATGAAATCTCCTTTGCCCTTTCACCTTTTTCTCTTTTTCTCACTCTGTATTCTTCACAGACTGAAAGTGATGTCGGAAGGGAAACTTTGATTTATGAAACAACTCAATCATCGGTCATTTCCGCTGCTAATCTTGCAGATCTAACTCTCTGCTCTTCTACGAGATCTCATTACTTCAGGAAGTGAATTTTTGCTCTCTAACAGCATCATATGTTTGATATATTTTCAATACTCTTAACCACCTTTCAAAATTACTTTATTTGATCCTTTCAAACTCAATGTGCGTTTGACCAGGGTCCCTCCTTAGGATTCCTGAAACATTCTCTGTAGGCTTCTGCTACTAAAATTGTTAGCATGTGATGAAATGTATACTACAGTAAGAAAGTATCTTGGGATCAGAAGATATAGAATCCAATGAGTGGAGGTAATAAATAACAAGGGGAGTAGTAGACTACAGGCCCCATCCCCAACAGTATCTCGTCTGCAGGACCAAGAATGATGGCATATTAAGAAAAGGAGATAATGATGGCAAATTAAGAAAAGGCAGCACATTAATCACGGGTGAACTTAATCTTCATATAGATTTAGTTAAGAATCACATAACACTAGGTTATAGTCCAACAGGTTTATTTGGAAGCACTAGCTTTCGGAGCATTGCTCCTTCATCAGTTAGTTGTGGGACAAGAGGATTGGGAGTGGCAGAGGTTGCCATGACAAGGAATTCAGGTCAGCTTCCTAGAACAATATAGTGTGGATCCAACCATGGATCAGGCTATTTTGGATCTGGTGAGGTGTAATGAGGCAGGTTTAATAAATTATGTCACAAAATAAAATCTCTCAGAGGAAACAGAGATTGTAAAATGGTAGAATTTGGCATTCAAATGAGGGGGAGGAATTTGGGTCAGAAACAGCGGTAGTAAGCTTACATAAGTCATTACAAAGTAATGAAGGTACAGCTAGCTGAGTGGTCTGGGAAAGGAATTTAGTTGTAAATTCAGTTGAGGAAAAATGGCAGACATTTAAGAAAATAGTTCATAGCTCACCGCAGAAAATATATTCCAGTGAGAGCAGGATTCCAGGAAAGGGATAAGCTAGCTGTAGTTAACCAGGGAAGTTAAAGATAGCATGAAATTGAAAGAAAGAAAACAGTGCTTTAAGGACTCATCCCTAATTGACTGTGAATTAAGTCACTTGCTAGGGCCATTTCATAGGGCAATTAAGAGGCAACATTATTGCTGTGGAACTAACAGTGCCATGTAGGCTAGACCAGATAAGAATCACATTTCCTTCACTGAAGGACATTAGTAAATAAGATGGGTTTTTACATCATTGTCAATGTTTAAATGGTTTCCATTAGGCTCGTTTATAACTATAGATTTTTCATTGATTCAAATTTCACCATCGTCTATGGTGGGATTCAAACCAGTGTTCCCTAAGCATAAGCTTGGGTCTTTGGATTACTAGCTGAGTAACAATGCACTATGTCATTACTCAAATGGCTGTGGTTGAAGGTCAGTCACCTTCGCTGAGGACATCACTGCACGGGTTCTTCACGGTCATAATCTAGGCCCAACATCTTTAACTGCTTCATCAATGACCTTCTCTCCATCAATAAGGTGATAAGTAGAGATGTTTGGTGATAATCCAATAATATTTAGTATCATTTATGGCTCCTCAGATAGTGAAGTAGTCATGCCCATTTGCAAATAGTCATGGACATTGCCCATGCTTAGGCTAACATTTGCACCACACAACTGCCAGGTAATGATCATCTCCAACAGAATAGAATCTCACCATTGCCCTTGGACACTGAACGGCATTACGACTGATGAGTCTCCTATTAATGATATCTTAGGGGGTTATCATGAGAAGATACTGAACATATTAATGGACTAAACATATTAATACTGTAGCAAGAGCAGGTGGTCAGATTTAGGCATCCTGCAGCAACTAACTCACCTCCTGACTGCCCAAAGCCTGTTCTTCATTTACAAAGCAAAGGTTCGTAGTGTGGTACCCCTTACATGTTTAGATAGGTGCAGTTCCAACTTGACACCACGCAGGACAAAGCAGCCCACTTGACTTTGGGTGTGGTGTTAGTCACTCCCTCCACCACTAAGGTACAGTATCAACAGTATATGCTAGCGGAAAAACTCACCAAGATTCCTTAGACAGCACCTTCCAAACCGACAGCACCTTCCAAACTGACAACTACAACATGGAGAAGGGCAATAGATACATGGAAGTACCACCATCTCCAAGTTCTTCTCCAGACATGATCCTTCACTGTCACTATGTCAAAATTCTGGAAATCCCTCCCTAACAGTGTTGTGGGAAGACATACACCAACTGACAGAAAACAGCACACTACCATTTTCTCAAGGGCAATTAGGAATAGGCAATGAAGACCATATTTTCTTTATGAAAAATATCACTGAGAAGTGACAACCAATGTCAGGTGATTCAGGAAACAGTGAGGAAGAAAATACCTTTTTGAAGATTTAGGATACTGCAAAACAAGAGATTACCTGTTCCACCAAAAAAAGGCACTCTCCAAGAAAGAAACCCAAGGGAATAAAAGTTGTCCAGTCACTGCAAATAAACTAATCAGGAATGACATCCTTTATGATGGAGACCAAGAGATTAAAAGGTCCTCCTGTTTTAAAGGGACCTACAGACCTCAGACTATCAGGAAAAGAATCAAAGACATCAGTTTTTAATCCAGTATAACACCAGTCTTCTAAGTCAAAAGAAAACACATTGTAATGTGATCTTGAAACCTCCAAATCTGCTGATTGTAAAATCATTTTTTGGGGGTAGAGGTGTAGCAGTGGATGTAGTGGTAAATTAAATAAAGCACACAAATCTACACACTAATAATGAGGAAAAAGCATGGAGGGAGATGTTTGTATGAGACTAAAAGGGTTAATATTGAGGAATGTCATAAGCATTACCCACTGTGTCACATGTACTTGTGAGCAGAACAGCTTAGGATTGCAGAGGAGCAAGACCTAACATTCAGATCTTTCTCAGTCTGTATACCAACGTCTACCATATCAATGTAACTTGTTACTAGTTATTCACATGCAATAAATTACTATCTTCAATTCAGGAGCCTCTTCTAATAAGGCAAATGAGTGGATTTCCTCAATCACACAAGATCAAGCGGCCTGTATATTATTACATTTAAAGAGTATGACAGTAGCAAATCTAGCAGATGGTGAGTGCACACGCACCATGTATGGTTACATGTTAAAATTAAAAAGGAATAGTTTAAAATTCTTGGAGTATTTTCCAAAAGACATGAGTTTTGTGCAGGTCTCATCGTTAGTTATGTTACTAGAGTTCACAATTGCTATACTGGTGGACTCAAAAAGTACAAATTTACAGCTATAAAATGTCACAAGGTTACTGCCTCCAGTTCTTAAGAAACAAGTATTGCTGCTTTTGACTGGCAGAATGCATGTAAAGAATAAATACAGAAGCCAATACAGCTGCTTTACTGTTTTCCAAATAGGATGCTGGGGCTTAAATGTGGTGGTTGTCGTCAGGGGGTGGGTACTCTTCCGTACAATTACGAAAATGCAGATGGGGAGGGGGTACTCACCCATACAATTACGAAAATTCACTTTTTGATCATCTCAGGATTGGGTATTGACACCTCCTTAGACTAGAATATGTCCTTTTGCTCTTTCAAAACAATGTGAGAGTTTGAATCCATAGATTGCATCAGAAGACTTTGCAGGTTACATCATGCAGCATCTTAATGTCAGAGAGTCACAGATGTCTTCAACACAGAAAAAAGTCCTTTGGTTCAGAGTCTGAGCCCAACAAAAACAACCACCTTACTATTCCAATCTCATTTTCTGACACTTGGCATTTGTTAAAGTTTTACTTCCATTAATATTCCAATACATATTTTAGCAATTAGAAATATGATATGTCTTTATCAGTACGACTGTATTCTTGATCCATTCAGAGCACTCCATTCCCCAGAACCAACAATGCTATTTTCTCATTCTGCTGGAAATCAAAAAAATTCTCTTGAACATAATTCAGGAGCTTTTCCTCTCCTCTGTTCCTTACTCTAGCATTCTTAATTATCCGAAAATATCCTGAAGTCAGCCATTAACATCATTCTTTAGTCATTGCACTTTTCTGTAATTATCCTTGTAAACACATTCCTCTATATTCTTCCCCACCGGTTGTTGGCCTGTAGAATACCAAAATTATGTAATGGCAGCTCTATTCAATTTAAACTCTTAGTGATTCAGTCTTTGACCAATCATCTCTTTCTGACAGTTTATTAGTTTTACTAATCATTCAAGGAGGAGAAAGTGAGGTCTGCAGATGCTGGAGATCAAAGTTGAAACTTTATTGCTGGAACAGCACAGCAGGTCAGGCAGCATCCAGGGAACAGGAGATTCGACGTTTCGGGCACAGGCCCTTCTTCAGGAATGAGCAGAGAGTGTTCAGCAGGAGAACGCAGGGGATGAACTTGGACTTCACCAGTTTCTTCATCCCCCCTCCCCCCACCTTGTCTCAGCTGAATCCCTCCAGCCCGGCACCGCCTTCCTGACCTGCAGTCTTCTTGTTGACCTCTCCGCCTCCATCCTACTCCGACCTATCACCCTCACCTTGACCTCTTTCCACCTATCACATTTCCAACTCCCCTCCTCCAAGTCCCTCCTCCCTACCTTTTATCTTCTCCTGCTGAACACTCTCTGCTCATTCCTGAAGAAGGGCCTGTGCCCGAAACGTCGAATCTCCTGTTCCCTGGATGCTGCCTGACCTGCTGTGCTGTTCCAGCAATAAAGTTTCAACTTTAATCATTCAAGGACACAAACAACAAAACCAAATAAGATTTGAAAAATTACTGTGGCAAGGAATTATGTAATTACAGAACTTCTTTCTGATCTGTAATTAAATTAATATCCTTCCAGGCCATTTCAGACAGACTATTCTTCAACTGGACAGTGACATTAGTTTTCCCTTTGTTACCTTTTATTCCATTAAGACTGCGAAGCAAATCATTTATATAAAAAAAATCACCAAAGGAACCTCAGCATTTCAGAATTTATTACATTCGCTGCATGCATTGAAGGAATTAAATCCACAGCAGAACACAGTTTCATTGGATTATGTGCATGCAATGCAGAGTGAAGAACTATGGCAGGACTTTCCAAATTTGGGGTCAGAACTCAGAGCCGTTTGGGGTCATAAGCTAAGATTTTGGAGTTGCAAGATCCAATGCAAGAACGGCCATCACAGAGCTCTGACCAAGTTACAACAACCATCCTCCTGTTCCAACAGGTCTTCACTCAGTTCTGAATAAGGATTGTGACAATTTTCAAGATTCAAAATGGAGCTAGAGAGAGAAAACAAAAACAAATTGCTGAAGAAATCAGGTCTGCTGAGTTTCTCAAGCAATTTCTGTTTTTGTGTCAGATCTTTAGTATCTCTAATTCTTCGTTTTATTCATGAGAGAAAACATTTGGGAAGCACTAGACTATGGCATATTTCACAAACCCATTTTCTATAAAACCCTATTTTAACTCACCATAATCTTTTCAAGGGCAATTAGGAATGGATGACAAGTTGCCTTTACCAGAGTCAGCATCCCATGAACAAATGTATGCATTAAAAAATTAATCTAAAATCTCAAAGTAGCACTATAACACAGTATGCCATTAAAATTCAAGCATTATACATCAACACATATAAAATATGTAAAAATGACTTTTAAATGCTTTGCTTTCCATATTCTACAGTGACAGAAAATTCAGTGAATCACTACTTCCGCCATAACAAAGTTAAAAATCACACAACACCAGGTTATAATCCAACAGGTTTACTGGAAGCACTAGCTTTCGGAGCGCTGCTCCTTCGTTGGGTGGTTGCGGATGAAAGAGCGGCGCTCCAAAAGTTAGTGCTTCCAATTAAACCTATTGGACTATAACCTGGTGTTGTGTGATTTTTAACTTTGTACACCCTAATCCAACACGGGCATCTCCAAATCATGTCCGCCATAACACTTCCCCCAACCTGCTTTCCCCCGTTCATTCTCACCACTTGCATTCCGACTCTCACATTTAACCTCCATACATCTTATCCCTATCCAGTCCACATTCGCTCATGCGTTCCCATCCTACTATATACCCTACTCACTTCTCTCCATTCCACTACTTATGGGGTGTAGGTTTGCTCGCTGAGCTGTAGGTTTGATATCCAGAAGTTTCGTTACCTGGCCAGGTAACATCATCATGGCGACCTCCAAGTGAAGCAAAGCTGTTGTCTCCTGCTTTCTATTTATATGTTTGTCCTGGATGGGGTCCTGGGGTTTGTGGTGATGTCATTTCCTGTTCATTTTCTGAAGGGTTGATAGATGGTATCTAGATCTGTGTGTTTGTTTATGGCGTTGTGGTTGGAGTGCCAGGCCTCTAGGAATTCTCTGGCATGTCTTTGCTTAGCCTGTCCCAGTCGAAATGGTGGGTTTTTTTCCCCTCAGTGTGTAGCTACGAGGGAGAGAGGGTCGTGTCTTTTTGTGGCTAGCTGGTGTTCGTGTATCCTGGTGGCTAAGTTTCTTCCTGTTTGTCCTATGTAGTGTTTCTGGCAGTCCTTGCATGGAATTTGTCCATGGGATGTACTGGGTCTTTTGAGTTTGTTAGTTTTTGTTTGAGAGAGTTGGTGGGCTTGTGTGCTACTAGGAATCCGAAGGGTCTTAGTAGTCTGGCTGACATTTCTGAAACTTCTTTGATGTATGGTAAGTTAACAACAAAGATGATATATAAAAGTTAGAATCATTTTCTGATCTTTAGAAATATTCAAGTTTTTATCTAGAATTCTCAACCTCAAAGGGGAAGCTCATTCTTTGAGCGCGTTTAAGGTATAGATTGATAAATTTCTGATTACCAATAGCATACAGGGGATGGGATGGGTAAAAAATGTTGAAGTATTTAATTAGCTGTGATCATATTGAATGGGGAGGGCCGTGGGCTCGAGAGGTTTAATGGCCAACTCTGGTTCCTATGTTTTTATGAAATATTGATTTATTCGGGGGATAAAAAGCCAGATTTCAAACTCCGTGCTTCAGCTCCGCGCCATGCCCCCAACTCTTCTCTCCCCTAATTCCTCTCTTCCCTCCAATCCCCAACCTGCAACCGGCCCAGCAGCACATCACGGTTCCCAAAGTACCTACTCTTCTACCTGCAGCACCATCTCCTCCCTGAAGTCAATGGCAACTGCAGTTCCTCAACATACCTGCCAGGAATTGGGAGCACATCCTAATCTAATAAGAGTCCAGTAGGCAAAGGCACAAAACAGCCAAGGTAGAGGCAGTGCAAAGCAACAATTTCTGCCAAGAGCAGGATTGGTCGGGACTAGCCAAACTGGAAACTCCCACCTGGGCTGCAGCCAGAGTGATGGCCTGCAGTTTGGTCAGTACCAAGTTACTTGACTAGTAACTGGAGAAGATGATTTAGCTGTCCTGCAGCCAATGGAAGCATCCAAGGAGACAGTCTGGTTCTGTAGTCTGCACACAATAGCAGTGCTACTGGGAGCGCACTCTTTACATTTCCCGAGTTGGTGGCAGATTAATGAGGGGTGATGCTCAGTGACTAATCCTTGGACTAGGTGGTGAGAGAAAAAGAATTAAGTTGTGGATTCGTTCGCTGAGCCAATGTGTTTCTCTCCAAACATTTCGTCGCCTCACTGGGTGACATCATCAGTGCATCTTTGATAAGGTATTGGTGGTCTGATCCACCTGGTATTTATATGACTTGGTTTTATTTTCATTTCTGTATCTGAGTTATTTGTATATGAGGTCCAGTTCAATGTGTCTATTGATTGAGCTCTTTTTGGAGTACCAGGTTTCAAGGAATTTTTTCACATATCTCTTTTGTCTGTGCTAGGATGGTTACATCATCCCAGTTGAATTTGTCCTTCTAGGTTGTGTAGTGTTTCCTTCTTTAGGTTTGTCCCCAAGTACTAGAGGATCAATCTTTTGGGATACCCATTTCGATTAAATCCTTTTAACTCCAGAAAGCAGAACTATTCAAAGGACTTTAACAAAGTGAATACCCAAAGAGCACTATCCTCTGGTACTTATGGGAGGAACCCAAAGAAGAAAACACTACATGACCAGACACGCTAGCAACCATACCATATATAGAGATAATACCCGACTGGGCGGCACGGTGGCTCAGTGGTTAGCACTGCTGCCTCACAGCACCAGGGTCCCAGGTTCGATTCCAGCCTCGGGCGACTGTGTGTGGAGTTTGCACATTCTCCCAGTGTCTGCGTGGGTTTCCTCTGGGTGCTCCCATTTCCTCCCACAAGTCCAAAGATGTACAGGTCAGGTGAATTGGCCATGCTAAATTGCCAATAGCGTGTGTTAGGTGTATGAGCCAGCGGGAAAT
Organism: Chiloscyllium plagiosum; assembly: GCF_004010195.1. Classification (NCBI taxonomy): domain Eukaryota; kingdom Metazoa; phylum Chordata; class Chondrichthyes; order Orectolobiformes; family Hemiscylliidae; genus Chiloscyllium; species Chiloscyllium plagiosum. The sequence goes on from NC_057712.1 coordinate 36,753,263, forward strand.
GGGACTTGGTGGGTTACTCTTCGGAGGGTCGGTGTGGACTTGTTGGGCCGAAGGGCCTGTTTCCACACTGTAGGGAATCTAATCTAATCTACTCAGACCCCTGGGAATCTTCGTGGCACACAAACCAGTAAAGACCTTCCATCAGCTCCTCACCAAGGTTAAAGACCCGACACACACATCCAACAGGATGAACATTATCTATAAGATACCCTACAAAGACTGTGAAAAACACTAGATAGGACAAACAGAAAGAAAACTAACTATACGAGTGCATGAACATCAGCTCGCCACAGGCATGACCAGCATAAACTCATTTCCAACTACACAGACAATGAAGGACATGAGTTCACCCCTCCACTTTTCTTCCCTTCACCATCTTACTTAAATACCGGTATTTAGGAATAGATAATACAGAACCCTGCCCTTTTATGAGTTGCAAAAATAAAAGAAATAGGAGTAGGCCATTCAACTTCTCAAGCCTGCCCTGTTATTGTTTTATATATATATATATATATATATATATAGATATGTACCAGAGTAGGGTGCTTTAAATACTTTTCATTGTCTTTTTTGTGAACTTACAAGTGACAATAAATTACTATTCTATTCTCAATGTGGTTGATGGTCCCTGTTGTTCACTAATTGTTTCTACATGTTTGTGCTTGCAGAAGTGCAGAGTAAACTTAATTTAGATTTTACTGTATTACCTCATAATCTCACCCTATTTAATATCTTATCTCTCATTTTAGTACCGTCGACTTATCCCAAAGTCTTGTTTAGCTTTTGTAAATTTACATTTAATATACCTCTGCTTAGTTTAAACTCTCAACATTATTGACAAACAGTTGCCAATACCGGAGAGCCCTCCCAACTGTACCATCAGTCCAGCCATGTATTTATATGCTCTGTCCTCCTATTTTTATAATCACCAAGACATCATTCAGATAACATATGTGGAATGAACTGCCAGAGGAACTGATTGATCCAGGTATTGTTACAATATTTAAAAAACATTTGGTAGGTTACATGAATAGGAACAGTTTGAGGGATATGGATCAAACAACAGGATCTGTTTCTGTGCTGTATAACTCTATAACTCTATGTGGGCGGCACGGTGGTACTGTGGGCGGCACGGTGGTACAGTGGTTAGCACTGCTGCCTCACAGCGCCAGAGACCCGGGTTCAATTCCCGCCTCAGGCGACTGACTGTGTGGAGTTTGCACGTTCTCCCCGTGTCTGCGTGGGTTTCCTCCGGGTGCTCCGGTTTCCTCCCACAATCCAAAGATGTGCAGGGTCAGGTGAATTGGCCATACTAAATTACCTGTAGTGTTAGGTAAGGGGTAAATGTAGGTGTATGGGTGGGTTTCGCTTCGGCGGGGCGGTGTGGACTTGTTGGGCCGAAGGGCCTGTTTCCACACTGTAATCTAATCTAATCTAATCTAACCTTGAAATTTACTACTTTTGAAATTGTTTGTTCAAGTACTTCCTAACTCATTGAAATCTGCTTGCAGAATATCTCCCTTTCTACCTGTCTGTGGAATCAGTATGGACCAGAAACTCTTCTTTAAAATGTGCTAATGTAAAGAAAGCTTTGCTATCACCCCACTAATATATCATAATTGTGTTGGACATATTTTAACACATCAGAACTCAAGCTTCCAAAAGCACAACAACATTAGCAAGGCTAACTTCTGGGATATTGACATCATGAATATCTTTTGGTTCCTTGAGCACTTTAAAATTAGCTTTGGACATAATGCTTGTGGCTTCAAGGCAACTGAAAGTAACAAAGAAAGAAAGAGCATCCTTATTAATTTTGTGGAAAGACAATTTCCAACCCATCTCTGGCACTTCTGCCCTTACCCTTCCCAGAGCAAATTTCAATGCCATCAGTCTCCACATTTAATATATCTCCATACATCTGCTGCCATTTCCACCTCCAGGTTACCAAAACCAAACACACCTCCACTCCCTCCACTCAGAGAAAGTGAGCACTGCAGATGCTGGAAACCAGAGTTGAAAATGTAGTGCTGGAAAAACACAGCAGGCCAGGCAGCACCCGAGGAGCAGGAGAATCGATGTTTCGGGCATAAGCCCTTCTTCAGGATTCCTGAAGAAGGGCTTATGCCCAAAATGTCGATTCTCCTGCTCCTCAGATACTGCCTGGCCTGCTGTGTTTTTCCAGCACTACATTTTTCAACTCCCCTCCCTCCACTGTCAAGATTCTGCATGAATCATTCCCCACATGACATCCTGGTCCAAATTTCCCCACTCGCCCATGTCACCTTCCCATCCAGCAATCACAGAAATAGTAATGATTGCCTGTTCATCTCCTCTCTCTCCCCACCACACCTTCCAGGTGAAGCAGGTTTTTACATGTACTTCTTTCAATCAAGTCTACTGTATATGCTGCTCATAATGCGGTCTCCTTTACATTGTTAAGACCAAACACAGTCTGTGACCATTTTGTACAACACCTCGGCCCTGTGTATCAGGATGATCCTATCTTTCCAGCTGTTTGCCATTTCCATAAGTGACCTTGCGCCTGTGCTAATTTTCGTGTCCTTGAAGCTCAATGCAAGCTGGAGAAGCAATACTTCACTTTCCACTTTATAGCCTCGAGGATCAAACTTGCATCCCACAACCTCAGTATGATCCTAATCTCCATTTACCTGACATCTCCCCATCTGTGCATTGTTTGCTTTACTCTCAACAGAGCAGATCCATTTTATCCTTCTTGCAACTAACATTTACACTTATTTTACATCTCTATCTTGCATTAATCATCTTGATTTTTTTTTGCTCTGGGCACACTTGCAATTTAGAGTCATAGAGATGTACATCACGGAAACAGACTCTTCGGTCCAATCTGTCCATGACGACCAGATATCCCAACCCAATCTAGTCCCACCTGCCAGCACCCAGCCCATATCACTCCAAACACTTCCTATTCATATACCCATCCAAATGCCTCTTAAATGTTGCAATTGTACCAGCCTCCACCACATCCACTGGCAGCTCATTCCATACACGTACTACCCTCTGCGTGAAAGAGTTGCCCCTTAGGTCTCTTGTACATCTTTCCCCCCTCATGCTAAACTTAAGTCATCTAGTTCTGGACTCCCCGACCCCTGGGAAAAGACTTTGTCTATTTACCCTATCCATGCCCCTCATAATTTTGTAAACCTCTATAACGTCACCCCTCAGCCTCCGATGCCCCAGCCGATTCAGCCTCTCCCTGTAGCTCAGATCCTCCAACCCTGGCAACATCCTTGTAAATCTTTTCTGAACCCTTTCAAGTTTCACAACATCTTTCCGATAGGAAGGAGACCAGAATTGTACGCAATATTCCAACAGTGGCCTGTACAGCCGCAACATGATCTCCCAACTCCTGTATTCAATACTCTGACCAATAAAGAAAAGCATACCAAACACTGCCTTCACTATCCTATTTACCTGCGACTCAAATTTCAAGGAGCTATGAACCTGCACTCCAAGGTCTCTTTGTTCAGCAACACTCCCTAGGACCTTACCATTAAGTGTATAAGTCCTGCTAAGATTTGCTTTCCCAAAATGCAGCACCTCACATTTATCTAAATTAAACTCCATCTGCCACTTCTCAGCCCATTGGTCCATCGGAGGTAACCCTCTTCACTGTCCACTACACCTCCAATTTTGGTGTCATCTGCAAACTTATTAATCCAAATCATTTACATAAATGACAAAAAGTAGAGGGCCCAGCACTGATCCTTGTGGTATTCCACTGGTCACTGGCCTCCAGTCTGAAAAACAACCCCCCACCATCACCCTCTGTCTTCTACCTTTGAGCCAGTTCTGTATCCAAGTAGCTAGTTCTCCCTGTATTCCATGAGATCTAACCTTGCTAATCAGTCTCCCATGGGGATCCTTGTCGAATGCCTTACTGAAGTCCATATAGATCGGATCTACTGCTCTGCCCTCATCAATCCTCTTTGCTACTTCCTCAAAAAACTCAATTCAAGTTTGTAAGACATGGTTTCCCACGCACAAAGCCATGTCGATTATCCCTAATCAGTCCTTGCCTTTCCAAATACATGTACATCCTGTCCCTCAGGATTCCCTCCAACAACTTGCCAACCACCGACATCAGGCTCACTGGTCTATAGTTCCCAGGTTTGTCTTTACCACCCTTCTTAAACAGTGGCACCACGTTTACCAATCTCCAGTTTTCCGACACCTCACCTGTGACAATCGATGATACAAATATCTCAGCAAGAGGCCCAGCAATCACTTCTCTAGCTTCCCACAGAGTTCTCGGGTACACCTGATCAGGTCCTGGGGATTTATCCACCTTTAACCGTTTCAAGACATCCAGCACTTCCTCCTCTGTAAACTGGATATTTTGCAAGATGTCACCATCTATTTCCCTACAGTCTATATCTTCCATATCCTTTTCCACAGTAAATACTGATGCAAAATACTCATTTAGTATTTCCCCATTTTCTATGGCTCCACACAAAGTCCACCTTGCTGATCTTTAAGGGGCCCTATTCTCTCCCTAGTTACCCTTTTGTCCTTAATGTATTCGTAAAAGCCCTTTGGATTCTGCTTAATTCTATTTGCCAAAGCTATCTCATGTCCCCGTTTTGCCCTCCTGATTTCCCCCTTAAGCATGCTCCTACTTTCTTTATACTCTTCTAAGGATTCACTCGATCTACCCTGTCTATACCTGACATATGCATCTTTCTTTTTCTTAACCAAACCCTCAATTTCTTTAGTCATCCAACATTCCCTATACCTACCAGCCTTCCCTTTCACCCTGACAGGAATATACTTTCTCTGGATTCTTATCTCATTTCTGAAGGCTTCCCATTTTCCAGCCGTCCCTTTACCTGCAAACATTTGCCTCCAATCAGCTTTTGAAAGCTCTTGCCTAATATCGTCAAAACTGGCCTTTCTCCAATTTAGAACTTCAACTTTTAGATCTGGTCTATCCTTTTCCATCACAATTTTAAAACGAATGGAATTATGGTCGCTGGCCCCAAAGTGCTCCCCCACTGACACCTCAGTCACTTGCCCTGCCTGATTTCCTAAAGAGCTGAAAATGTGTTGCTGGAACAGCGCAGCAGGTCAGGCAGCATCCAGGGAACAGGAGAATCGACGTTTCGGGCATAAGCCCTTCTTCAGGAATCCTAAGGATTTCCTAAGAGTAGGTCAAGTTTTGCACTCGCTCTAGTAGGTACATCCACATACTGAATCAGAAAATTGTCTTGTACACACTTCAGAAATTTCTCTCCATCTAAACCTTTAACACTATGGGCAGTCCCAGTCGATGTTTGGAAAGTTAAAATCCCCTACCATAACTACCCTATTATTCTTACAGATAGCTGAGATCTCCTTACAAGTTTGTTTCTCAATTTCCCTCCGACTATTAGGAGGTCTATAATACAATCCCAATAATGTGATCATCCCTTTCTTATTTCTCAGTTACACCCAAATAACTTCCCTGCATGTATTTCCGGAAATATCCTCCCTCAGCACAGCTGTAATGCTCTCCCTTATCAAAAATGCCACTCCCCCTCCTCTCTTGCCTCCCTTCTATCATTCCTGTAGCATTTGCATCCTGGAACATTAAGCTGCCAGTCCTGCCCATCCCTGAGCCATGTTTCCGTAATTGCTATGATATCCCAGTACCATGTTCCTAACCATGCCAGGAGTTCATCTGCCTTCCCAGTTAGGCCCCTTGCATTGAAATAAATGCAGTTTAATTTATTAGTCCTACCTTGTCCCTGCCTGCCCTGACTGTTTGACTCGCTTCTGTTCTCAGCTGTACCCGTCTCAGATCAATCTCATTCCTCACTATCTCCCTGGTCCCATCCCCCACCCAAGCAATCCTCCCAAGCAGTTCTAGCAAATTTCCCTGCCAGTATATTAGTCCCCTTCCAATTTAGGTGCAATCCGTCCTTCTTGTACAGGTCACTTTTACCCCAAAAGAGATTCCAATGATCCAAAAATGTGAATCCTTCTCCCATATACCAGCTCCTCAGCCATGCATTCATCTGCTCTTTCCTTCTATTCCTGCCCTCACTAGCTCATAGCAGTGGGAGTAATCCAGATATTACTACCCTTGAGGACCTACTTTTTAAATTTCTGCCCAACTCTCTAATCTCCCTTCAAAATCTCAACCTTTTCCCTTCCAGTGTCGTTGGTTCCAATGTGGACAATGACCTCCTACTGGCCCCTCTCCAAGACACCCCTGATCCTGGCACCAGGGAAACAACACACCATTCTGCTTTTTTTCTGCTGGCCACAGAAATGTCTGTCTGTACCTCTGACTACAGAATCCCCTAACACAATTGATCTCTTGGAAGACAACATCCCCTCATTGCATTAGAGCCAGTCTCAATACCAGAAACTTGGCTGTTCGTGCTACGTTCCCCTGAGAATCCATCACCCTCTACATTTTCCAAAACAGCATACCTGTTTGAAATGGGTATATCCACAAAAGACTCCTGCCCAAGGTGCCAACCTCTCTCACCTTTCCTGGAGTTAACCCATCTATGTGACTGTATCTGAGACTTTGCCCCCTTCCTATAACTGCCATCCATCACATACTGTTTAGATTAGATTACTTACAGATTAGATTAGATTAGATTACTTAGTGTGGAAACAGGCCCTTCGGCCCAACAAGTCCACACCGCCCCGCCAAAGCGCAACCCACCCATACTCTGACATCTGTTGCTGTTGCAAATTCCTCATCGCTTCTATCTGTCTCTCCAACCAGTCCACTCGATCTGATAAGATTCGCATCCAACAGCATTTATGGCAGATATAATCCGCAGTAACCCTTAAACTCTCTTTAAACTCCCACATCTGACAAGTAGTACATATCACTGCAAAGGCCTTTTTTGCTCCTTCACAATCCAGGACCCAGAAAATAACACCGTCTTATTCCTGTACAAACACTGCCCCAGGTTAAATTAATAGCTATGGCTTATATTTTAAGTTTAATCAAGAGACTTATCTCCAAAAACATATACTCAACAAAGAATCCACTATACTCACTACTGCAGTCTCTCTCTTGGACAGACTTAAAACAATTAACTTATCTGATTCTGTGCTGTGAACTTCGGCCAATAGTTCTTCCAAATTTAGTTGTGAATTTCAGCATTTGTTAATTTTCCCAGATGCACTCCAAAGTCCAGGGATACACGAATTCAAACAGCAAAGGCAGTAACTGTGCAGGTTTTTTCTCTCTCTCTCTCCTGCCCTCACCATGTGCTTCCTTTGTCTGCTCTTCTCCCTTTTAAAACTGCTGTTGTTTTGACTTTTTTTTCCAAAGTTCCAAAACAATGCAACAGCATATAAAACAGTAATTGCTACTCCTGGAATTCGAGGAAATCACCTCCAACACCTAAAATACCTCAAAAAAAAGGAGCAGCTCTTACAGCCAGAAATTTTTCTCATCCTCCATTTTGTTCTACTTGTTTCTGCAAACACACACACACCATCTACATCTCAAACAAAACACTATACTCCTGCTCCTTTCAGTTCCAAATAATCATGTGGACTCGAAATGTTAACTCTGGGTGGGGCAAGAATACTAAACACCTGGTCTCTATAGGCATATGTTGGGACAGTTTTGCCCAATGACAGACATTGATCGGTTTTTCAATGAGGACCAATTGTGTGTTCAGGAGTGCTCAATATAACAACAACTTAAGGTCTTATGGCACAATAGTAGTACCCCTACCTTGGAGCCAAAATATCTGGGTTCAAGCCCCACCTGCTCCGGAAGTGTGTAATGATACCTTGAATAGGTTGATTAGCGAATAAACAAACTTCAATTAGATCACCCCGATGATCAATTTACTTGACTGACTGTTATTCAGGACAAAATCAATTATAATAACTTCTTGACCGACTCCTGGACAAGTGGCTACAGTGTAGTACTTGCACAATACAGCAAAAACATCCAGTTTGTCAAAGAGAAAGAACCTCAATCCCGCTCTCTCCTCAAGAGTGCAGAAGTAAAAGATTCTGAATAGCTGGCTCCTTCCCACCTTCCCCCGTGCCCCCCTCCCCTCTCTTTCTCTCTCTCTGTGCAAACTCTCTTCTTGAAAGAGAAAGTAGAAAAACCACCTTCAGAGACATTAGAGTTGCTATATTTACAACCTTGTGTCCTTAAAGAGCTGAAAGGTAAACTCTCTCCCATCAATGTTTATAATCAGATTTAGTGCCAAAACTGTACTTCACTGACTTTTTTGTTCTTTTCCTAACAAAATATTTGTGAAATGCCTGTTTGTGTGTATGCAATTTTTTTTTAAGAAGGGAGAAGAGTTTAAGTTATAGGTAGAAGTTAGCAATTTGTGTTTCTTCATGCCATTCCTTAAAGCCATCTAGTTGCAATAAAGTGTGATTTTCTTGTTAATGAAAAGGTCTGGTGTACACTTTCTTGCAAATTGAATTAGACAGTTCAGTAAATTTGGGCAATTCAGTGCTTACTCAAATTTTCACATTTGTCACTTCTCTGGTTTTAGTGGGGCTTGCTTTCCAGCACTACTCTAGGAGCTGTGACATGTTATTTCCATTTCTCATTTATCCTAAGAATCATTTATATTGTAGTTAAATATTATCATATGGCCATGATAAATACATATGCTACCATCTTCATATTTTGCAAGATCCGTCTGCTTGTCCTTCACTGTCAAACAAGCTGGGTCACTATCCTCACTGTTAGACAGCTTCTTTAAATTGTAAAGTATATATCTTTTATAGCTTTCCATTCATTGGAAAACAATTTGATCCAATCCTTCACTTCTCTAAGATAATTATTCTTTAACAGTACAATATTTTTATCATAACATTTTATTTCAGACCTGAAGACGCATGGCACGTTTCTAAGCCAGCATTAGATTCTCATTGAGGAAAATAGCTCAGCATTTAAAAGGAGCTATTAGCTTAAATCAGAGAGAGTAAAATATTGTCTTACTTTATACAGGCTGATCATTCAAAAAGGAGATACTAATTTTATTGCACACAGGGATGGACTGTGTTAATTCCACAGATCTTCCATCTACTCTAAAACAGGATTTAATGTGGAGAGTTCCATGTCTCCTAACCCACTGCAATTTACTGATGGAGAAAAAGCTGAGTACTATTTTCATCTGATAATTTTACTCCCCAGGAGCATGATACCCTGAAAATGTTCAAAATATTTATCTTACCATTTGGGACCTGAAATTTCAAAGTCCTTTCAAAACTCGTGTCCTGGTCCAAAACCACCTCCCCATTATTTAGACCTTTTTTAGTTCAATCATGGGATGTGGGTATGTATTTCTCATTACTCTTTTGCAGGAGGAGACATCGAATTATTATATCATGCTCAGTGAGTCCCTACAGTAGTAAGCAAGGGAGCATTAATAGAATGGATACAGTACTTTAGGAGCTATGTGTCCTGTTAAAAGCTCACAATTTAGTAGCTGAATACTCCTTTCTAGCCATTAACATTGAATATGCCTATTTCCAGCTACATTTACATGATATCCTCCAATAATGTCCAATCCAGACATGTGTAACCAAGTACAGGATAGTCCAAAACCTAACCATGCAATTTCCTAACAAATGCAAAATCTGAAACATTGAAGTACCCCTCCTACACCCTAAACACATTGCAGTCTCCACAAATTCTCTTAATCTCAAATGCTTATTCCTTAAAATCAAAAGTGCCGTCTTTACTCAGAACTTATAAAGCTCCTTTTTAAAGGACAGCTGCAAAACCTTATCCATTATGTGTTTAAGCAATCAGTTCATTCAGAGCAATATCTCTCTTCAAAAGACAATACAATCTGACACGAGATAATTTTACGCTTATGAATTTTGTTTGAATGCTCTCCAATTCTACCACCTTTATGCATCTAACCTGATTAAAGCCAGCATTGTCAACATTTTAAAAACTATCAAACCTTCTCTAAACTTACACTTCTCTAAAATAAATAAACTTTTAATCCAACTGTTGTTCCAGTCACTCTTTCACCAAGATATTTTCACTAATAAATAAAACCACAAGAGAAATCCAGAATAAAAGACTGAATTGGTTTATAAAATCAAATCTGTGCAGAGCACCAGTTCTTATATTTCAGACTGAACTTTATTTTGAAAATTTAATTGTTGTCTCGAATACCCAACTGGCACATTAATACAAACACTTAATTTTTACACCTTTATGCTTTGCATAGCAACAAAACATCCCATTCATAAAATGAGTCTAATAAGATTAATATCATTGTTGGAACATCTTAAAATCAATAACTTAAGGTGTGATTAGTAAACCAGATATTTGAGATGGTCAAGTGCTTCAAAAGCTAAATAATATAGAAAAACCAGAAAGGAGGACTCTATGCGTGTCTTGATACAATCTCTAAACTTGTTCTTGAAATAAGAATTATTAAGACAAGTATGCAAGACACCCATTATTATGAAGCTAACCAATTCAGCACCTGATCAATGATGGAATCCAAGGTACTAAGTAGCAAGTATCCTCGACCCCGAACTAGATATTCTCCCAATGCGACCACATGACTTTCTTCCTCCTCTTCTTTACACTCAGATCTCTGAACCACAGCATTGCAAAGCTGGTGCACATCTGTCAGGAATTCCCGTGCCAATGCGTTACAGGCACTGCTCATGTCTGAGCTGTGGAAAGAAGCAAGACTGTTCAGAACATTTCATAAGTAAACATCACAATCTCCTGTCAGAATACTAATTACCTTGCTGCTGTACATGAAGGATTTGGTTTTTGTAGTAATTACAGTAATAAAATGTTCAACCTTTAACTTAATTGACAGACAGTAGTTGATCAAAATGTCAGTCTTTCAAACAAACAATCTCTGCATCAAAAATTAAATTTCATAGTACATGCCATTTAAACAATATCTGAAATCACATTCAAAAAGGTTGCAACTTACCCTGGTTTTTACCTTGCTATCATATATACAACCATATAAATTTCAAAGCAATAAAAGATTATCAAAGTTAAACATTTTATTTTTCATATTACTCAGGCTTCTTGTTTCACTGGTTATCTGCAGCTTCCAGCTCTCTCACAGATCCTGATTTTTATTTAGAGCTAATTATTAAACTTCTCCACCTCAAATCTCAATGATATGAAAAAACTAAGCTGCAGGCTCAGAAATGGTAAAATCACACGGCATCATGTGATATCACATGGACGATCTCTTCTCCAAAAAGCATGACACTGTTTTATTCATGTTTATTTATTAATAAAAGACTGTAGCTCCCCAATAATGGAAGCATGACTGTGACAAAGAAGTCTGTTTAAAAGTATAGCTTGAAACTATTCTATATTGTATAGCACCAAACATCAGCATATTTATGCTGAAATGCTAATATAATAAAGAAACTTTAAAACTTTGATACACATTTTTTATCCAATATGTTCTATGATGACGTTATTTCAAAAGTGAAATAAATCCCATATTTATGAATTCAAAGTACCATCTCCAGACCCAGATTGGATTAAGGACAAATTTATTGAGTATGTTGTTAGGTGTTGTAACACTTCTCTTTATCAACTAAGAAAGAACAGATTACTGCATTTTATAACACTCGTTTTTACATCATAAGACAGTTCACATTAACATGCAAATGTATTAACTTTGGTGTCAAAAACATTTATTTGAGTTGACAAATGTTTTCTCAGTACCTTGCTAATCAGCTGCTGGAACTTGTCACTAATAACACCAGTCAGCAAGCCAATTATGTAGCAATGCAATTAGCCATTCTACCTAGACTCAAATGTGTCTTTGTCTCAAAAATAGAGTCACATAAAGTGATATGGCTCCACAGCTACCTCACTACAACAATCATCATACATGATTCAACAAGTGAGTTTTTGACTACAGCAGAGAGCATCTGAAATACCATACCATACAAAGCCATAATCCTGTTTCCATCACTTGACCATACAAAGCCATGGGTCAAGTGATGGAAACAGGATTAAAATGGCTGGAGACACAATGGTCTGAAGCACCTCTTTCTCAACTGTAAAAATTACGACTTAACGATTGTGATACCACCCATAATTAACATTTACAAGAATGTCATTTCACGTTATCAGTGATTCTCAATTTATTTAATTGAAAATAGGGATACCGCACAGTTCTGCTGAACAGAGTTTCTGTCTGAAGTACACAAAGAACAAGATTGATGAGCTAAAGGAATGGAAAGTCACTACTCCATATTTTCAGGATCTGAGACTTGTTTCATCATTATTAATAATAATAATAATAATAAACTAAAGAGCTCAGATAAACCATATAAACAGAAACATTAGGAATGTATAAAATACATACATACGTCCCTACTCTTTCCTCTCCAAAGCTGAAAGCGTTCTCACCTTCCAAGACTATTCCAATCTTTCAAGTGTATACATGTTGAATCTTCCCCCCCACAACATGACTTCTGCCATAGTACAGAAATAGTTCTAATCAAAACCACAAACATCTTATGAGCTGTCACAAAGGTAAACTTTCTCATTTCAGTCTATGTGACTGACAACATCATCTTCCTCTAAAACCTCTCCACTGACATCATCCAAATGGACAATTCTCACCTGGTTCTGTTTTTTATCTAATTACAGCCAGAAATTCATTTTCTATAGTTTCTTTTCGATTCTTTCAAGATAGCAATGGAACAGGAGGACTGCATGCAGGTTCTTGCCCAAGGCTCATCTGGTCCATTCTGCTTTCTCTTTTGTTTAAAAAAAATCTTTTCTTCTTGCCATTCCTTTTTTTTCTTTTTTGTTTTCAGTTTTGTGGTTGGTTGGTTAGCAGTATTGATGGGGCAGTAAGCAAAGGCTGTATGCAGAATGGCGAATATGGCTTCTCCCAGGGACTGGAGGGGGCAGTTAAGCCCTTCCATCGATTGTGGGAGGTGGCGCCGGCAGCAGTGGACAGTTCAAGATGGCAACATCTGCAGCCAAAGCAGGACCCTTGGGTGCAACAATGGCCTGGCCTGGCAGCAAAACCAGGGACTCCTAGTTGCAGTGGACCCAAAGGAGGAAGCCCTGGCATGGTATGGCGTGGCGTGGCAGCACCAGCACATTATGCCTAGTGCCAAAGGCAGCAGCAGAGCCAAGGACTCTTGGTTGTGGTCGCAGTAGGCCCAGAATGGGGACGTCTGGTTGCTGGGTGACTGGGTTCACCCATGTCAGCAAGGTGGGCACAGCAGCAAAGGGATGGCACAAGAACTGTGGCAACTTCTATATTGGACGGTCTGGCGCAGTTGGCAGTGAGGTAGTGGAGGAGTCCCTTTCTTTCGTGATTGAAACTAGGTCAACCTTGTTGATTATGAGTTCCTTGATTGGGATTGTTAACCTAGGACAATCAGAAAGCCCAAGCTGACCAATATTAACAGGGGTTTTTAAATCTCCTCAGTTCAGGGTACTGACTGAGTCAGCTGGCTGCAGCCAGCGTATTGCTCACAAGTAAATAAAGAGTGACTTGGTGACTGACCTCTGTGCAGGTATTTCAGTGGCAATGGGAGAGAATAGGACTTGCCTGAAGAACATTTGCTTGCAACAGTCATCTAGAGTTGGGGTAAGCACTTCTCTAATTCTGCCTTTATTTGGGAAGCCTGACTCATCGTACCCTGCTTTCAAAGACTGGGCCCAGTATGTTAGAAGAATGTGATAACGAGTCATCCTTCTGACTGCTTGTGGACCCATAGCATTTTCGGTTATAAGAAGCTTAATTTTCCCACCAGACATTCAAATCTTCCCAAGAATTGATGGAGTTGGTTAAGGAATATTATGATCCCAAGCTTCCACTAAGTGAGACACTTTTGGCTTTTTTTGGATTTTAGAGAACTGGAGGAATCCATATTGGGATTTTTAACAAGGTTAAGACAACTGCCAAGGCATGTGATTTTGGGTTATCTCTCAATGAGATACTGAGACACAGTTTGGCTTGTGGGATCATTGACTTTAGCATGCAGAAGTGTCTACTCGCTGAAGCCCAACTGGACTTCCAACAGGCACTACAATTGGCATTGTCATTTGAAAATGCAGCAAGTGGAGCATGGGAGTTAACTGTCAGACTGAGCTTGGGGAACATCACTGGAGTGGAAACAATTGCACGGCCTTACTTAGGGCATTTCCTAAGAAGAGGGACCTTAGGCCCACCCACAGCAGAATCCCAAAACGAAGCAGAACAAAGTGGCTAAAAAGTTCAGGATCTGGGCCAACAAGTCATTGTAGTTGTTGCTGGTATGCAGAGAGACAAAGGAGTCCTACAGAGCCTGACTTCAGAAAACTGTCATCTGGTATCTAGGAGGGGGCACACCCTAGAAATTCCCCATGTGTGTATGTTGCAACAATTAAATTGCACAGCAACATCCAAATCGGAACCGATTAAAATTAAAGTTTAGTTAAATGGTTACCAGTTCCCATGGAGGTTGACACTGGGGCAGCTGTGTTTGCTATCTGTAACAAGATTCGTTCAGGACCCCAGCCCTTAGGTTTGCGTAAGACCACAGCCAGACTAAGAACACTAGACAACCATTGAAGATCAAGACTTCGGTTCCAGTCTCTTATAAGAAACAGTTGGTACAGCTACCACTGATGTTAGTAAGAGGCTCGAGCCCAAGCCTGTTGGGGCAGAATTTGTCGAGAAAGATTGATCTAGATTGGCTCAACATTTGTCAATTGAAAAATGGCTGCCTCCATGAAGCCCTCATGAAATACTCAGGAGATTTTCAAAAAGGGATTGGGGCTATCAAAGGGACCAAAGCCACTTTACATGTTGACCAGGATGCAATTCTGCGATTTTGCAAGGCCCACTTAGTACCATTTGCCTTGCGGGCAAAAGTAGAGATGGAAATCAGAAGACTGGAGAGTGAAGGAATTGCAGATTGTGGAATGGGTAGCACTGGTTGTGCCAATTGTGAAGCCTGAGTATGGGGATTTTAAGGAAATAGGAAAACTGCTTCCTGCAGCTGAGTAAATATCCAATCCCTCATATAGAGGATTTCTTTGTGAAGTTGGCGGGGGGGGGGGTTGGGGCTATCCTTTACGAAGCTGGACATGAGCCATGCCTACCTGCAATTGCGACTGGATGAGGAGTCCCAGAAGTACGCCACAATTAACACTGATGAAAGGTTTATATCAATATACAAGACTGCCATTTGGGATATCATCAGCCGGCATCCTATTCTAGCAGACCATGGAGAACATTTTACAAGGGCTACTCCAGGTTACTGTTTATCTGGATGACGTGCTAATAACTGGAAAGAGCACTTTGAGAACTTGAGACAGTAATTAAATGTTTCTCCCAGGTGGGCGCATGACTTGGAAGGGAAAAATGTGTGTTCCAGATACCCCAAGTGACCTACTTGGGTTAGAGTTGACAAAACCAAAGAACACCTGTTGGAAGATAGTGGGGGCAATCAAAGGAGCCCTGGTTCCCACGTCTGTACTACAGCTTAGGTGTTTCCGCGGGTTAGAGAATTATTATGGAAAATTCATATTGTAACCTGGCCTTCATGTCAGTATTTTTACACCTACTATTGAGAAAGGGTAAGCCTTGGAAATGGTCGCATAGCCAAGTAGTAGCCTTTAGGGAAGTGAAAAAGCAATCCTATTGGCTCCCTATGATCTGAAGCAAGAGGTGGTGGTGACATGCAATGTCGCACCATATGGTATCAGGGTTGTGTTGGCTCACTGGTGGCCCAGAGCGAAACACCCAATAACGTGGGCTTCCGAACTTTGGCTGATGCCAAATGCAATACGCTCAGATAGAGAAGGATGCATTGACGGTCATCTTTGGTATGAGAGGATTTGTCATAGTAACAGACCACAAACCTGTGTTTGGGGGGGACACCGCCCATAGCTTCCAGTAGAATTCAGCAGTGGGCCCTATTCTCAGGGTGCACAAGTTACAACACTGTCCAGGAAGCCAAGTGGTTAATGTGGATGCTGTGAGTCACCTCACAGACTGGTAGTGCCTCAAAGAGTCAGTTTTGGTTTTAAACTTCCCAGATACCCTTCTGGCCACCACTGACAATATCAGACTATGGACACAAAAAGACACTGCCCTTGCAAAACTAAAACAGCAGATGGTAATGGGGGAAAACAGAAGGGCCATCTCAACCATTGAAACCTTTCTGGACCCAACAAAACCAGATGACCATAGAGAATGGCATTTACTATAGGGAACAAGGGTGATTATTCGGAGTAAAGGTTACTGCCAGATACTGGCTGATCTCCACTAGGGTCATCCAGGGGTTTCCAAGATGAAGGTTCTAGCAAGAAGCTTGGTCTCCTAGCCAGGGTGGGATGCCAACATAGCTAATTTAGTGTGGCAGTTCCCAGAGTGCGAACAAAATTACCACCAGTGTCCCCACATTTGTGGGAATGGTCAGGTTAAACCTAGACTCGGTTGCATGTCAATTATGCCAGTCCTTTTCATGGGCTCAATAATCCCGGTCATGGTGAACACCCATTCAAAATGGTTGGATGTGCATTAAAGTCATTTAGCAAACTCAGGGGTGATGACTAAGAAGCTGTAAGCATCATTTGTGATACATGAACTCCCAGAAGTATTCATCATGGACAATGGAGTGCCATTTACCAGCAGGGAATTAGAGTATTTCCTGAAGTCTAGTGGCATTCAGCATAAGGACAGCTCCATACTATCAATTGTCCAACAGTCTAGCAGTAAAAGCGGTCCAAATGTTGAAGGCAGGTTTAAAGCAGCAGCCTACAGCATCAGTCGACATCAAACTGTCTGGTCCTGTTCGATTATAGGACCACTCCTCATTCAACAAGGATAGCTCTAGCCAAGTTGCTGATGGGGAGAAGATTCCACCCAAGGCTAAAGCTCATATTTTCTGAGCTGGCTTGGAGGAGCGGCAACAGGAATGTCAAAACCCAACCACATGCCTCTTCTAAGCGAGAGAGGGGGTTTAATTCGGGGACGAACTTTGGTGCCAGAACTATGGAAATGGTCCTGTATGGGTGAGGCAAGGTCAAGTCCCATGACTTACAAAATTCAAATACGTGAGGCAGTCTTGAACAAATACTGGATCACCTGAAAGCTGTTACCTCGTAAACGGGGCAGGAACAAAACACCCCTGGACCCTCAGATGAGGCCGAAAGTGTAGTCAGAAATCATGGATTCTCTCCCTCTGTCGAGTGTCGAGGAAACCTGAGTCTGAGGCAGATGCAGCCTGAATACAATTACTGCCAGAAGTGGAAATTCTCCCAAGATGCTCAAAATGCAAGCGACATGCTACAGTCCTGTATACAATGCCCATGTCACAGTCCAAATCAGATGAACCGAACCTGGGGATAAAATGACACAGGAAAACCTACAAGAGAAAGAACAGACCTACATCTCCGGTCTTAGCTGAGGGTGGGTGTAGTGATTGGAGCGAGGTGGACCTTGTTGACTAGAAGATGGAGTGATTAACCTGGGCCAGAAAACCCTGGCTGACCATTATTAACAGGGGATTTGGAATCTCCTCAATTTAGGATACTTATTCTGAGCTGACTGACCACAGCCTGTGTACAAGTAAATAAAAGGTGATTTGGTGATGGAATACTAGCCTCTGTGCAATTATTTCACTTTCAGTTAGTGGACAGTAGGAGCTGGCATGCAATGGGTTGAAAAGATTGTTATTCTGAACGTTTTGTTTCTTTATTTTTCTAATTTATTCCTATTATCTGTAATGCTGCACCTTTTCTTACTCTTCTATTTTTTTCCTGCCAAGAATTTAAGAATCTGTACTCAAGCACCTTTTGTACCTAGGATGGCACCATAGTGTGGCCACCTGTAAACTTTTCACTGTAATTAATTGAGCACATCTGGCAATAAAGCTAACTCAATACTTCCACATTATATGGTTTAAAATAGTGTACCCCTCAAGAATTGAACATTGGCTCTATGCCACCTATATGCCAAACCCTGTAACAGATATGCTGACAACACCCAGCTAGGTTTCATCGTAATCTCTTAATTCCTCCAGTGCTGCGAAATTATCAGACTGCTCATCCAACATTTAGTCCTGTATGAGAACAGTCTTCTCCGACTGAATAACAGGAAGACTAAAGTCATTATTTTCAGTCCCTATTCCATACTCCATTCTCTCACTATCAAAACGGTCCATTTGTGACTTTGATACCACATAGTAGCAGTGTTTGTACCATATACAAGATGAATTACAGAACATGCAAGACTCCTTTGATAGTACCCACCAAACCAACTGCCCCAACCACTTAAAAGGACAACAGCAACCAGTGCATCAGAATATCACCACCTAGAAGTCCCTAACAAGCCAGTGACTTCACTTCAAAGTATATCAACAATTGAAATGTATTTACTAATGTTCGTCAATACTGGAACTCCCTAACTGCACTAGCTTCACATCAGATAGACTGCAGCAATTCAAGAAGCTGTTCACAGTAATCAGGAAACAAACAATAGCCTTGCCAACAATGTTGAGATACCACAAAACAAAGCATTAGAATACCAATCCAGCCAATTAACACTCCACAAAAATACTCTCAATCATCTGCAAAGTGATTAAACAAAGTATCATTAAAGACAAAATAAATATTGCACTGTCAATGACACAATCTATTAATTTTTGTGGAAGTGCTGGTGTTGGACTGGGTTAGACAAAGTCAAAAATCACATGATACTAGGTTACAGTCCAACAGGTTTGTTTGAAAGTCTATTTACACTGACTTAGTAATAACCTGCTTACCAGTGCTCTGCTTTGGCTTTTGCCTGAAGTCACATGACAGACTAGCAGGAGGTTGGAATAACACAGGCAGCATCAAGAGGTGGAGAAGTGTGTGTGTGTGGGGGGTGCGGGGTGGGCACTGGTGTTCTGTCCCGCTTGCTATTTACGGCCCTTAGTCTGTTGTGGTTCAAACAGGTTTATTTGAAATCACAAGCTTTCAGAGTGCTGCTCCTTCATCAGGTGGAGTCAACACCGGCACCTCCACATCATTAGACTGAATGATCACACGATAGGATTCTTAAAATATTTGTTCAAATGAAACTAATATGGTTAAAAACAGGTGTGGCAATAATTAATTTTTTTTCAACATGCTCAATTGTAGGTTAGCAAGAAAAGGAAATGTTATGCATTATAAATAACTCTTAGCCCACTTTATGATAAGCAAAGTATTAGAGTGCAGTTCTGAAGGATCACTAAGCCCAAAACGTTAACTCTGATTTCTCTCCACAGATGCTGCCAGACCTGAATTTTTTCCAGCAATTCCCTTTTTTGCTTCTGATTTCCAGCATCTGCAATTTTCTTTCTCTCGTGAAGTATTGGACTAGCCTGAGTCCAAACTCATTCTGCCCAGAAACAAATCCATGTGACCTAATTGAGATTGGGATAGCAACCCAGATCAACAAAAACTGAGTAAGGTGAAAAGCTGTATTCAGCATGTTGACAAAAAGGAAGGTACAACTAGCTTCACTGTTGCCAGATTTAGTCTCAGAGACCCAGGGAGGAAGGAAGATACTGTTGTGTTTCCAGCTATAGCTATGAGGGCAAATATTTGTAAGTTAGTTTCTGTTTCGTGAGATGGCGAAATAGTCAGGTTTTGGAGACTTGAGTAACGACATGTATATTCTGCTGGAAGGCAATTCAATTACATTCAAAAGATTGAGTGAAGGAGGTTTTATTTGAAAAGGACACAGGAAGGCTTGCTTTTACATTAAAAAATGGGTCTGACAAAAACCTGAACCATCCAATGCTACTTATTTGTTGAGCTACTGCATAAATAATAAATGTAATGTGGGATATTTTGGTTGCGGTGATGGTTTTTGTAATTCTTCACAGGATATATGAGCTTTGCTGGCTAAACCAGTGTTTATTGCCCTTGAGAATTTGGTGGTAACCCAGAAAAAGTGAAAGAACAGTGACACAGTTTCAAGGAATGATGTTGTGTGGCTTGGAGCAGCACTTGCAGATGGAACTGCCCCGTGTATCTGTTATCCGCATCCTTAAAAGATGGTATAGGACATGGGAGTGAAGGCTTAAGATGTTGATGAGGTGCACATAAAACCGGCTAATTTTTCCTGGATAGTGTCAAGTTTAAGTGTCGTTGAAGCTGAACCAATTGAGGTAAATGGGTGAGATGGTGTACACACAAAGGGCCAAGTAGCTTCTTTCTACAGGAAAACAGTAACACAGTGGAGACTTTAAAAACCACATCTTCTAAGTCTTCTTTATTTTGAATTGTGGACTGATTTCTCTGCATTACTGGTCCTGATTGCGTGAAACAAACAATCAGCAATCTATCAGAGAGAAGAGCACGAGCAAGAGCAAGAGCAAGAGCAAGCAAGACACACACACACCTTAAATACCTCTCCCTTATTGTCTGAGCAAAACAACAGTGCAAACACAACTTATGAGTTCCAGTAACTTGCTTATAAAAGCAGCAACAACTTCTTCCACAGTCCTTAGTTTAAAATAGTCCTTTGGAGATAGTGAGGACTGCAGATACTGGAACGTCAGTCAATTAAATGTGGAGCTGGAAAAAGCACAACAGGTCAAGCAGGGTCAGAGAAGCAGGAGAGTCTATGCTTTGGGCAAATCCCCTTCATCAAAATAATCCCACTTAAAATAGTCCTTTGTCCACTTCAAAATCCACAATCCAAAATGAAAAAGACATGCTCTTTAAAGTTTTGTACACAGAAGTAGAATTTCACGGATCCCATCATTGCTTCTAGAGTTGGGGATAAGCATAACATTGGTCCATAGAACATAGAAGAATACAGCGCAGTACAGGCCCTTCGGCCCTCGATGTTGCGCCGATCCAAGCCCACCTAACCTACACTAGCCCACTATCCTCCATATGCCTATCCAATGCCCGCTTAAATGCCCATAATGAGGGAGAGTCCACCACTGCTACTGGCAGGGCATTCCATGAACTCACGACTCGCTGAGTGAAGAACCTACCCCTAACATCTCT
>NC_057712.1:36776137-36800231 GCF_004010195.1 Chiloscyllium plagiosum
CCCCTCCTTTCTGCTTTTAGCTCTCTCTTCAGGTCCTTCCTGGCTACCCTATAACTCTCAATCGCCCCAATTGAACCTTCATGTCTCATCTTGAGATAGGCCGCCCTCTTCCATTTAACAAGGGATTCCAATTCCTTATTAAACCACGGCTCCCTCGCACGACCCTTTCCTTCCTGCCTGACAGGTACATAATTATCAAGGACACTCAATAGTTGCCCCTTGGACAAGTTCCACATATCATTTACACTCTTGCCTTGGAGTCTACTTTTCCAAGCCACACATCCTAAGTCATGCTTCACCGCATCATAATTTCCCTGACCCCAGGTTTAACTCTTGCCCTGTAGTACACACTTATCCCTCTCCATCACGGGTGTAAAAATCACCGAATTATGGTCACTATCCCCAAAGTGCTCACCTACCTCTAATTCTAACACCTGGCCTGGTTCGTTACCCAGAACCAAATCCAGTATGGCCTCACCTCTTGTTGGCCTGTCTACATATTGTGTCAGGAAACTCTCCTGCACACATTGAACAAACACTGTCCCATCTAACGAACTTGAGCTATAGCTTTCCCAATCAATATCAGGGAAGTTAAAGTCCCCCATAACCACCACCCTATTACTGTCACTCATCTCCTGAATCACCTTCCCTATCCTTTCTTCTACGTTTCTAGGACTGTTAGGAGGCCTGTAAAAAACTCCTAACAGGGTGAGCTCACCTTTCCTATTCCTAACCTCAGCCCAAACTACCTCGGATGGCAAGTCCTCATCCATCGTCCTTTCCACCACTGTAATACTATCTTTGACAAGCAATGCCACACCTCCCCCTCTTTTTCCCCCCCCTCTGCCCCTACTAAAACATTTAAACCCTGGAACCTGCAACAGGCAATCCTGTCCCTGTTCTACCCATGTCTCCGTAATAGCCACAACATCGAAGTCCCAGGTACCAACCCACGCTGCAAGTTCACCTACCTTATTTCGTATACTTCTTGCATTGAAGTATACACACTTCAAGCCACTTTCCTGTTTACAGGCACCCTCCTTTGAAATTGATGCCATGTTCCTAACCTCCCTACACTCCAGGTCCTGCACCTAGGTCCAATGCTTCTAGATTAGGGTGAACCGAAAGGTCAAGATGCATTTGTTTATCCCTCTTGGCAAACTAATCCTGTGGTGTTGACATTTTTTTCCCCCAGAAATGATTTATCCACCATTTTGTTCTTTGAGCTGACTTTCCCCAGCCATGTATCATTCATGGCAGTGAAGTCAATTTTATAGTGCCAGACCTCTTGGGCTATGGTAGCAATGCCACATTTAGGTCTCTCACTGCTGGGATTATCCAACAGAGTCCTGATGTTCCAGAACCAAACTTTATTTTTGAAGAGTCGGAAGACGCCTATGTATGGGTTCCTTCAAAGTGGTGTAACCACGGCACACCAATTACCATAGTGTCCTGGCAGAGCAAGATCTTCATTCAACAGAAGGGATAACAAGATGATTGGCACCAAAGTCCACTTCAGTTAGGGTGAAACCCACAGACATTGTTGTCCCTAACCTCCTCTCCATCACAGCAGTCTGTCATACAAAAATAGTCACAGCATTACTGTTGTAGAACAAAGTCTGGTTAAGGGAAGAATATTTGCCAGAAAGAAGATTTCCCCTATTTTTGTTTTTTTTTAAAATATATTTTTATTAAAGAAAAAAAGAGTTTTTTGAATATTATAACAAATTGTTATGACGAGGTAAACTCTCCTGCTTATTGTAAACCAGCAACACAGAAAAGATTTATCCGCTGCAGTAATCTGTGAAAATTCAAGGCCAAGAACTATTTAAAGTAAAAATTAACAACTTTATTTCTTAAAGTATAACAGAGAATAATTAACTAACTATTTACAACTCGTCTAACCTATCTTTTACCTTTCCTTCTATAATACTAGTCCGATAAAACACCCGATTACGATTTACAAAACAAAACTTATTTCAAAGCTAGGCAGCTTTCAGTTTTCTCTGTATTCATGTTGTCTTTTCTTCTTTTTGGGAATTCTGCTTCATAGGTTACTGATCGATAAAGGTACCTTTTAAGAGAGCTATTTTTCAGACAGTCTTTACATGCTGGTAGCTTGGCAGTTCTTCTCCCAACTGTTCAATTTTCCCTGATCTTATACACCCAAAGCATCAGATTGTGTCATTGGCTTTTAAGATTGTCAATATGCCAAATTCAAAGTGTATTGGAATTTGGTATTTTTCGGGGCATAATTTAAGATTATTGGCCTAATTCAAATCTGTTTTGTTGTTTCCAGGCAACCAGCTACCATAGCTACCTCATTAACTGGAGCACATGTTACATTGTATCTTTTTTCAGAACACTTAGTGCTGTCAGGTAGCTTTTAACTCTCAAAGGTACAGTACACCCACATCTTCATAACAAAATACAAAAAGCAATTCAAGCCAAAACAAAGAAACCCACAAAATTACATAAATAAATAATAACAAGTAACTAAAAACAATGACAGAAATAGTAATAATAATACAGTTCAAAGAAACATAGTAATAGCCCTTGAACAAAGAGCATAAATTTAAACATATTCATGTGTTCGTAGTTCCTCCTCCCTGGATTCCAGACTCATTAAACAGAATCGTCATGGATATATAAAGGCCCTTATTAGTATTGCAGACAAATCTGTACCCAAGTAGTCCAAAAAGGGCCAACATATCTTTTAAAAACTCTGTTTTATGGTGCAGCATACTTGTAAGAAAGTCCAAGGGGATGTGCTCCATGACTAGCTTATGCCATCCTACAGCCCTGGGGGGTTTTTCAGACGCCCACCCGAATAGAATATTCCTTTCTTGCACAAGAAGTGAGGATACTGAAAAACTCTCTCTTATGCGCATCTAATGGAAGTAGGTTAACAAGACCAAGAGAAGGAGATCCTGGGTCCATCTCCACCTCTGTCCCTAAGACCTACCACACCTACCACATCTCTCCAGTATGCCCACAGCTTGTGTCAAGATCAGAGACAATGTGGGAGCTTACCCATACTCATTTTGCATTTAGGACACATTGGAGGCACTTCCACTTTGAAAGGCGGTCTGAAGCCAAGTGAACCCTGTGGAGAATTTTCAATTGCAAGGCATGGGTCCTGTTGCAAATCAAGATCCCTCATGTATTTTCCCAGATATTCTCCCATACTTCAGAAAAGATCTCAACATGCAGCTCCCTCGCCCACACCTTACAGAGCCATTCAAGGGACCCTCTCCCAATAGGTGATAGACACTGCTGACAGCAAGTGTGTTCTCAGCACTTAGTACCCTCTTCTCAGTGTCAGTTATCTAGGGATCAGTTAGAAGTGTGGTCTCTTTTTGTATGAAATTTCTAATTTCAAAGAAACGGAAGCGGTCCCTCCTGGGCAACTCTTATTTCCGAGCCAACTGGTCAAAAGACATCAGTATATCCCACTCAAATAAGTCATCCAGGCAAGAGACAGCCCTCGCTACACATAGGTTAAACCCAAAGTCTATCATCCCCAGCTGAAAACCCAGCATACCAACTATGGGTGTAAAAAATGATGTTTTGATAATACTGCCCTCACTGCCCTCTACACCTTAACCGTACTAATACCTATTAGGGTATGGCAATACTCCTTAACTGTCCTCTTTGTCCAAGAACAGCAAGCTAGGAAGGGGACATCATGCCAAAGATGCTTCAATATCCAACCATAGTGAGTGAGGGTCTCCCCGGGCCCAATCATTCACGTAAGATAGCAATGAGCTTGGTTGATAGTTTTTGACATCTGGGAGGTCCACTCCTCCCAGTCTGCGTGGAGGCTGCAGTTTAGTCAGTTTAATAAGGTGTCACTTGTGATATCAGATAAAGGAACTGAACCAGCCGTTCAGTCTTCTAAATGCTTGCTTAGTAAAAAGCAGAGAAAGCATAGGATACAACAGACGGGGGAGAATGTTCATTTTAACGAGGGCTATCTGACCTAACCAAGAGGTCAGAAGCGCCTCCCATCTTCAAAAGGTCGTCTTTGATTCTGTCAAACAAATGGGCAAAATTGGTTTTAAATAGTCGATCAAAGGCATGAGTAGAGAAAGCTCTCATGCAAACATCTAAAGGGAAGTTGAGATTCGTCCTCAGGACCAGGTATTTTTAAGAAGACCCCCTCATAGGCATGGCCTCCGATTTTGAAAAGTTGATGTTGTAACCCGAAAAACCGCCAAATGAATTAATGCATTGTATCAGATGAGGCACCAAAACTGTTGGGTTCGATAAAAAGACAAGAATATCATCTATATACAATGCAATCTTATGCGACTTTGTCTCTGCCTCTGAAGCAGATATATTGGGATCCCTATGTATTGCTTCTACCAGTCGTTCAATCACCAATGTAAAAAGCAGCGGTCATAAGGGACAGCCCTGTTGATTGCACCTAATGATACTGAAATTGCTTGACCGCACACCATTGGTGAGGACTGCGACAAGAGGGTCACTATACAAAACCTTTACCCATCTGATAAAGACCTCACCCAAGCCAAACCACTTTAAAGAATAAAAAAGATATGGCCACTCGACCCGGTCAAATAGATGGAATGGGTTCTAGCTCTGTTTTGTTGTGTTGTGGCGTGAGCCCAGCAAACCAGATTCTCCTAGGTCGCCATCTTGGATCCTCCTATTTTATTCAAATAAGATTTTCAACCTCCACCTGAACAGTCCTTGATTTAAATGCTGTATAGATTCAGAACTCAAGCCTTTTTTAGAGGGTGGGTCAACTTGCAATACTAAGAGAATGTAAAAACCAGAACATAAGCAATATCTTTCTTTAATTTTAAAAATACACTCCAGATATCACAAGGTTTACACTAGACCATTTGACTAAACTTTGGAATGAACTTAGAATTACTTGCTACTATAAATATATTGACAAAGAAATTCCTGATTTATCATAAAACAGAACTGAAATTTAATTAGATTCTGAGAAAGAAGCGTAGTATTTCTTTCTAAACAATAAAGCTCCAACAAACAAGCTATATGTTGATTGTGGATTCTGGATCAAGGGTGTAACATGCTGCACATAGTGAAGACCAAGATATAAACAACATCAGCTTGTATCAACCCTGGAATCAGCAGTCAGACTTGTATTTGAAAAAAAAAGTGGTCACTTCTTGGTATTGTTGTTGGATTACAGAAATGATATTTTCAGAATAAAAAAAAACACTGAAGTATCAACACCATGTTGCTACCGCAAATAGGGAAAAAAAATCAGGGATATTGACAGCAGCTGGGTTTAGTCAATCTTGTGCTTTGTTAGAACTATCCAAATTGTACAAATAGGAAAGATATGGCAGACTTACAAAAAACACTAAAAAAAGAGCTTTGACATTATAAACCTCTTTTCTTAGAATTTCTGCTAAAAGTATTTGCATGCCATACTAAAAGCTGAGTCTTAGCACAGAAAGTTGGTTTGCGAGGACCAAGTGTTTTTTTCATATATTAAGGAAAGGAAGCGTGTTAAATCTCTTTCTCACCACCCTGTCTACCAGTGGCACAACTTTCATGGAATTACGTACCTGCACCTCTAGGTTTCTCTATTTGACAACACTCCCCAGGGTACTACCATTAACTGTGTAAATCCTACCCTTGTTTGTCTTACAAAATGCAACATCTCACATTTATCTGAATTAAACTCCATCTGTCACTACTCAGTTATAGAATCATACAGTCATAGAGTCATTGAGATGTACAGCATGGAAACAGACCCTTCGGTCCAACCCGTCCAGATATCCCAAGCCAACCTAATCCCAACTGCCAGCACCTGGCCCATATCCCTCTAATCCCTTCCTGTTCATATACCCATCCAAATGTCTTTTAAATGTTGCAATTGTACCAGCCTCCACCACCTCCTCTGCCAGCTCATTGATCAAGATTCTGCTGTAGTCTTGGATAACCTTCTTTATTGTTCACTATATCATCAATTTTGTGTCATCCACAAACTTACTAACCATGCTTCCTATATTCTCATTCACATAATTTATTTACATGACAAACAACAGTTGACCCATCACCAGTCTATGCTGAACACTGCTAGTCACAGGCCTCCAGTGCTGTCACCTATAGTCAAGACAATTTTGTATCCAACTTGCAAGCTCTCCCTGGATCCCATGAGATCTAACTTTACTAATCAGTCTATCATGCAGATCCTTGTCAAAGGCCTTGCTAATGTCCACGCAGACAATGTCTACCAACCTGCCCTCATCTATCTTTTTGGTCACATGCTCAAAAAAACTTAAGTTTGACAGATATAAATTCCCACAGACAAAGCCATGCTGGCAATCCCCAATCAGTCCTTGCTTCTCTAAATGCATGTAAATCCTATCTCTCAGACTCCCCTCCAACAATTTACCCACCACTGACATCAGACTCACCATTCTATAGTTTCCAGGCTTCTCCTTGCAGCCTTTCTTAAATAAAGGACAACATTAGCCACCTTCCAGTCTTCTGGCACCCTTGCTCCACTCCAGTCTACCCCAAACAACTTTTGAAAGTTCCTATCTCATACCAAAGTTGGCCTTCTTCTAATTTCAAGCTTTATCTTTTATATAAGGCCTATCCTTTTCCAGAAGTATCTAAAACTAAATCTGTCATCAGGAGTGTTCCCCCACTAACGTTTTAGTCACTTGCCCTGCCTTATTTCCTAAGAGGTCACGTTTTGCCCTTTCTCTAGAAGTTACATCGACATATTGATAGTCCCAGTTAGCAAAGTTAAAATCCCTTACAAAACAACCCTACTACTCTTATCGGTATCTGAGATCTCTCTTTATATTTGCTCTTCAGTTTCCCATTGAATACTTGAGGGGCCTTTAATACAATCCCTTCAAGGTGATCATTCCCTTATTTCTTACTTCCGAACCCATATAGCTTCATGAAACGATACCCCAGGTATATCCTTTAAGTACAGCAGTAATGTTTTCCCTCATCAAATCAAACCAACCCCCCACCCCTTCCTCAGCTATATTTCTTTAATACCTATGATATCCCAGTCCCATGTTTTCTCTCTATTCTCACTGCTTAGGATTCCCACTTCCCTTCCCTTAAAGTTTTCCAAATAGCACTAAGAAATCTGCCCAATAGAATATTAGTTCCCCTCCAGTTCAGGTGAAACCCATCCCTTTTGTACAGGTCTCTTCTGCTCCAGAAGAGATCCCAAAGATCTGAATCCTTGCTCCCTGTATCATCTTTTCACGCATTCCTTCATCCAACTACCGTCCTATTCCTACTCTCACTAGCATGTGGCACCGAAGTAATCCAAAGATTACTACACTTGAAGTCCTGTTTTTAACCACCTAACTTCCTATATACCCCCTGCAGAATCTCATTCCTTTCTCTACCTATTTCGTTAGTACTAATGTGTACAATGCCATCTGACTGCTCACTCTCCCCTTTGAAAATGTTCTACAACTGCACCAAGGCATTCTTGACTCTGGCACCAGGGAAGGAACACACCATCCTGAAGTCTCACTTATCGCCACAGAATCACCTGTCTGTGCCCAATTGAATAGTCACCCATAACAATTGTTTGTTTGAACCTTGACAAACACCGCTTAACAGAAGATTCAGTCTTAGTACCCAAGACCTGGCTGCCATTTATTTCCCTCAGAAAAGCTACCCTCCCCCAACAGTGTATTTGTTTGAGACAGGGATAGCCACAGGAGACTCCTACACTACCTTCCAAACTCTCCTGATAGTCACCCATCTTTATGACTGTACCTCTGGTGATACAATCTTTCTGAAGTGACTATCCAACACACTGTGCCTCCTGTATGCTCCTCAGTGACTCCAGCTGCCTCTGCAGACAATCCAAACAGTCTGATATAAGCTTCATCCAAACACACTTCCTGCAGATACAGTTTCCAGAGACAGTTCAGTTCTGCTCTCTCACATATGGAAATAATTAACAAACCTCTTACATGAGACAGAAAACAAATATTAAAGGCAATCCAAATTTGAACAATTTCCTCTTTACTGTCTCAATATTGAAAGAACATGTTTTTAAAAATCAGTATAGTAATCCTATTGTTCCCATGTGAATTTCTACTCTTCATTTTCACCAGTGAGCAAGTGGAAAAGCATGCAGAAAACACTAGAATCACAGGAACACAGTTCACGTGAATTATAAACCAATTGAAAATTAGAAATATGGAAGAGAGAAGCCATGAAGTGACTTGAATCATGCTGGGAATTTTATATTTGAAATACTGGGGAAACCAGGGGTCAATGGTTTGTAAGCAGTGTAAAACTTGAGACTGGATATGGCATAGGTAGTAGTAGTCATTAACTAGTCAGGTTTATGTAGGCCGTGGCAAATTGGAAAAAAGACATTCTTATCTGATGCAATCTAACCATCTTTTGAAAAAAACTGACAAACACTGCACAACTCTCTCAAAATACTAACCAGAATCTGATGACTTCTACTCCGTCCATATTTTCCCTATGGCTGTGGCAGTGGAAGAGTGTGAGGAACCGCTCCAGACAGTCAACTCTGATCTAAAAAAAATTCATAACTGTCAGCATAAGAAATTATACTGGGATTAATTTGTGTTTGAGTGTGCAGGCTAATAAACAAATAATACATTCCATTAAGATAGGTGTTCAAGTAGTTCTCAGTAAAACATTATCTGGCTTGATACACTTCTCACTTTTCACTACTTCCACGAAAATTTAGATTTTATCTATAGTAAAATGAAGTTTATTTGTATAAAGATACTTAGCAATGTACCGAAAAAAATCATGAAACCTTTGATTGGTAAAACATAAACAATACGAAAAAGACAAAGTCAAAACTTCTCATCTCTCATTGGGATTGAGACGCAAGAAATCAAGTTTTGAAAAGGAACCTCCATTTATATCACATGAAAAGAAAGTGCTGATTGGTTGGATCATAGTTGACATGTATATACAGCAGATTTGTTCCTGTAAATCTTAGCTAGTTGAAAAACTCAGACCAGGCAGGTGGACTCTGGTCAGGCCTCTGCCAAGGGAAATGCAGCTGCGATTGACAGTTTCCATAACCCTTTCTCAATCAAAAATGTGCAGTGCATGCAAACTCATGTTGCCTAAACAGGACTGGAGTAGCATGGTGGCTCAGTGGTTAGCACTGCTGCATCACAGCACCAGAGACCAGAGTTCAATTCCAGCCTCTGGTGATTGTGTGTGGAGTTTGCACATTTTCCTCACCCTGAACAACTTTTCTTTCCAATCCTCCCACTTTCTCCAAACACATCCAGTCCCTGTACACCTCCATCCCCCATCACGAAGGACTCAAAGCACTCCGCTTCTTCCTTTCCCGCCGTACCACCCTGTACCCTTCCACCGACACCCTCCTTCGACTGACCGAACTGGTCCTCACCCTGAACAACTTTTCTTTCCAATCCTCCCACTTTCTCGAAACAAAAGGAGTAGCCATGGGCACCCGCATGGGCCCCAGCTATGCCTGCCTCTTCGTAGGGTATGTGGAACGATCCATCTTCCGCAACTACACTGGCCCCACCCCCCATCTTTTCCTTCGCTACATTGATGACTGTATCGGCGCTACCTCGTGCAGGGGGAGTTGAAATGGTGTGCCACAGGTTGGTTGGGTTGGTTCGTCCGGGTGGCCCAGAGGTGCTCTCTGAATCGCTCCGCAAGTAGGCGGCCTGTTTCCCCAATATAGAGGAGGCCACACCGGCTGCAGCGGATGCAGTAGATGATGTGGGTGGAGGTGCAGGTGAATCTGTGGCGGATATGGATGTTTCCTTTGGGGCCTTGGAGAGAAGTGAGGGGGGAGGTGTGGGCGCAAGTGTTGCACCTCCTGCGGTTGCAAGGGAAGGTGCCGGGAGTGGAGGTTGGGTCGGTGGGTGGTGTGGATCTGACAAGGGAGTCGCGGAGGGAGTGGTCTCTATGGAAAGCTGATAGGGGAGGGGAGGGAAATATATGATAGGGGAGGGGAATCCCACACCTCCCCCCTCACTTCTCTTCAAGGCCCCAAGGGAAACTTCCATATCCGCCACAGATTCACCTGCACCTCCACCCACATCATCTACTGCATCCGCTGCAGCCGGTGTGGCCTCCTCTATATTGGGGAGACAGGCCGCCTACTTGCGGAGCGATTCAGGGAGCACCTCTGGGCCACCCGGGCGAACCAACCCAACCAACCTGTGGCACAGCATTTCAACTCCCCCTCCCACTCCACCGAGGATATGCAGGTCATTGGACTCATCCACCGCCAAACCACAACAACCCGACGGTCGGAGGAGGAGCGTCTTATCTTCCGACTGGGAACCCTCCAACCGCAGGGGATGAACTTGGACTTCACCAGTTTCTTCATCCCCCCTCCCCCCACCTTGTCTCAGCCGGATCCTTCCCGCCCGGCACCTCCTTCCTGACCTGCAGTCTTCTTCTTGGCCTCTCCGCCTCCATCCTACTCCGGCCCATCACCCTCACCTTGACCTCTTTCCACCTATCACATTTCCAACTCCCCTCCTCCAAGTCCCTCCTCCCTACCTTTTATCTTCTCCTGCTGAACACTCTCTGCTCATTC
Source organism: Chiloscyllium plagiosum (assembly GCF_004010195.1). NCBI lineage: Eukaryota > Metazoa > Chordata > Chondrichthyes > Orectolobiformes > Hemiscylliidae > Chiloscyllium > Chiloscyllium plagiosum. Next base: position 36,786,711 of record NC_057712.1, read on the forward strand.
CTGAGGAAGGGCCTGTGCCCGAAACGTCGAATCTCCTGTTCCCTGGATGCTGCCTGACCTGCTGTGCTGTTCCAGCAATAAAGTTTCAACTTTGCACATTTTCCCCATGGCTGATTGGGTTTCTGCAGGGTGCTCCAGTTTCCGCCCACAGATCAAAGATATGAAGGTTAGGTGGATTGGCCATGTTAAAGTTGCCCATATAGTGTCCAGGGATCTATAGGTTAGGTGCATTAGTCATGGAAAACACAGGAATAGGGTAGGGGGATATTCTGGGTGGGATGTTTGTCACATAGTCAGTGTAGACCTATCAGGCCGAATTGTCGATTTTCACACTGTGGGGATTCTATTCTATGGACCTCTGCAACAAAAGACTTTCTATTTTATATGAAAACGCAAAGCTGAACCTGATGTGGTACATTTGAGGATATTTAAAGGAGGAGTTATAGAGATAATGGCTGCACAGGTAATAATCCTCCCAGAATCCTTAGATACTGGAAAAGTGCCAAAGAATTAGTAAACTAAAAATGTAACACATTCATTCTAAAAGGGATGGAGAGATTAGAAAAAAAAACATGTAACTATAGGCCAGTTAGCTTAACATCTGTCATGGGAAAAGATGGAGTTTATTATAAAGGATTAGTAGCAGAGCAGAAATACAGGCAGTCAGTCAGAGTGGTGGTGGTAGATCGCAGGTGTGGGTTAGTGGGGAACTTAGATAAGGGTGGGGAGAGAAATATATTTCCCATAGTGGGGTCTGAGTGGAGGTGGCAAAAATGGCAGAGGATAATGCGCTGTATCTGGAGATTCATGAGGTGGAATGTGAGAATGGGGTGGTTCTGCCCTTGTTGCGGTTGGGGAGTTGGATTCAAGGGCGGAGGTGTGGGAAGTGGAGATACGATCGGGGAAATTGATGATTACATGGGAGAGGAAATTGCAGTCCTTGAAATATGAGGATATCTGGGATGTCCTGGAGTGGAATTTCTCCTCCTGGGAGCAGATATGATGAAGGCAGAGGAATTGGGAATAAGGGATTGCGTTTTTACAGGAGGGGAGGTGGGAGGAAGTGTAGTCAAAGTAACTATGGGAATCAGTGGGTTTGAAACAAATATCAGTGTTGAGTCAGTCACCAGAGAGAGAAGTCCAGAAAGGAGTGGAAGATGTTGGAGATGGTCCATATGAGCTTGAGGTCAGGGTGTATTGTGTTGGTGAAGTTGATGAACTGTTCAACCTTCTCGTGAGAGCACAAGGTGGCAGCACTACAGTCATCAATGTAGCAAAGAAAAAGGTGGGGGATGGTGCCAGTGTAGCTAAAGGAGGATTGTTCCACATATCCTAATTAGGTTATGGTATACTTATTAGCAAATCTGGTTTATGGATTATGTCAGGCTGAGTGTTGTGCAAGCACTGACTGATTTCAACACTGCCAGCATCAGGCAAAGTGTGGCACTGGAAAAGTAAAGCAAGTCAGGTAGCATCCAAGGAGCAGTACATCAACATTTCAAGCATAAGCCAGTTATCAGAAATGTGGAGGTGGAAGGGGACTGAGATATAATTGGAGTCGGGGAAAGTAGCTGAGAAGACAATAGGTGAATGCAGGTGGGGGGCGTAATTGCGATAGGTCAGTGGGAGGGTGGAGCAGAAAGGTGGGAAGGAAAATGGACAGGTAGGACAGGTCAAGAGGGCAGTGTCATTAGAAAGTTGGATCTGTGATGAGGAGAGATTTGGAAACTAGTGAAGTCAACGCTACGTGGTTCAAGGGTCCCATGGCAGAAGATGTGGCGTTCTTCCTCCAGTTGTCCAGTGGCTTGGATTGGGTGGTGGAAGAATCCCAGGACTTGCATGTCCTTCAGGGAATGGGAGGGGGAGTTGAAGTGATCGGCCACAGAGCGTTGGGGTTGTTAGGTGCTTGTGTCCCAGAGATATTCTGCGAGTTGGCGACCTGTATTGGGTGCGTGTGTCCCAGAGATATTTCCTGAAACGCTCTACAAGTTGGCAGTAGGCTAGCCTAGGGACAGCGTTCTGGAATGGCGATTGTGCTTGTAAAGCTAAAGGAAGACCTGCACAAATGCCTCCGCTAAATTCAATGAAAACCAGCCTACAGGAGCAGCAAACAACTGAGACGTTCTGGAGCCTACAAAATATAAACCATTCAACTTTTAAATCAGTTGCTCGGACACAGATACTGAACATTCCACACTATTGTACTACCTGCCTGCCTTCAAATGTGAAGGCCTTCTCACTACCAGTAAACTAACATACATCCAAGAGGAATACTGGATATTCAAAACTATCTGAAACCCATTCACTATAAGCAGAGAACCATTCATACCTCATCCAGTAATCAAGAGGCTCATTCAGCCCTGAGTGGAGAAATAACAGCTCAGTAATAAAATCCAAATTTAGCTGGAGATAAGAGGAACCAACAATCGGTAGGAACAACCTCTGTTATCCATACATCTATTATCCAAATTTTGGATTAACCAAACAAGATCTTAAGGTCCCATTTGGGCATATTGTTTGCTCACTGACCGGACCAAATCTGGCACCGCTAGCCGGCCTGGACATCACCCAGGTGGTGTGAAGCCCCGGATTCACTCCCTTGGGAAATCATTTAAACAGAGTCACAACAATTGCGAGAGGGCGTCTGCGAGGAGTTGTGGTGACAGGGGCCACACTGTCCTAAGTGACAACCGCCCGGCCTGCCCATGGCTGTGGTGGGTTGCGGACCTCGGCAACAGTTTGTCCCTCCTGCCCTTCCTCACAATGTAGCTTGCCCACAAGCTACCGACACCGATCGAAGTCAGGCACCCCAACAGACAGCCTGATCGTTAAACCGCTACCAACACCTGCAAATGCACAGAGGCCCTGGCAGGAATGTGCGAGTGACGTGTTGAAGGGAGCAGGTACCTTGTAGCAGAGGGTGAGGGAGCGTGAACAGTTATCTGAACAACATACTCCACGTCCGTGTCGTTCAGATAATTGAGGTTGCCCTGTATAAATCGTGAACTCTGATCTCTAAGGAAGGTTCAGTTCACCAAGAGGTTCAGCCAGAATCAAGAGAATCCACCACAACCAATCACAGTGAGTCATAGACTCACCAGATTCAGGAAAAGAAAGAGCAAATGTTCTTATCCACAAACCTCTACATACTGATGAGAAGCAACTAGACAGCCAAGATACCAACCAAGGCAGCACTAGCAACATCCACCACTGTCCAAGCCTACAGAAGAATCAGCACTCACTCCCGCAGCACAGTCCAGTTACAGTGAGACACTACGGATAAGCGCAAGTTGAACCGTCTTTCCACTTCAGGGGAGAGCATAATGTTATTGAGACCTTCTGTCCCAGCTCAGTTAGATAGGGTAGGAAAGGTGGGCTTTGGACTATTAGAACCCCAGGACTAGCTTTTCCCCCTCTCTCGTCCCTTTCCCAGTCACCAAGTAACAGCTCTCTAATTTTAAACCCACAGTACCAAGGCAGGACTGCAAGGGTTAACTGGGGTGCTAATTAGCTGTTGGGTAAGATTCACTTCGCTTGATCCATTACATTTGGTTTTGAAATATTAATTTTCTTTTTCAGTTATTGTACATATTTTCAATTTGCTTGGTTTAATAAAAATCAGAGCTTTGTTTGCCTCTGAAGCATTTGCCTCCTGTGCTTTACACTACACCACATGTTACTGTCAGAACCAGGGAGCTGGTGTGCAATAAACCAACCCAGTACTCCCTACAATCTGCAGCTGGCAGATTGGTAAGGATGTGCTCAAGTATGTTTTTCCATCTTGTTGGTTCCCTCACCACCTGCCACAGACCCAATCGAGCAGCTATGTCCCTTGGTACCCAACCAGCTCGATCTGTAGTACTGCTGCTGAGTCATTCTGGAAGGTGGACATTGAAAATGTCAGGTGTAAACAACTGAATTTGCAGCAGCATTAAATAAATCACAAGCTGTCAACTCATCTGCAGTATGTTGCAAATCACCACTTGCTCTATACCATAAACTCATAAAAGCCAGTTATTGTCCTTAAAAGATACCCAATCTATCTTCAAATTACCCTGGAAGGAAAAGATGCCTCAAAAATTTGAATGAATAGGTGAAGCTAGCCATACCAATACTAAAAGGATGTTTCCATCAATCCAAAATGATGGTTTGCCCACCACACAAACATGTGCTATGGGTTTCAGTGCCAAGGTCACACATTGGATATAGGCCATATGTCTCAATGACTGGAGGGCCATATTAAACATCGCATCTCTGTCTGCAGCATGTAACATGCTGACCATGCTCAACCTCAAGTCTTTGAGGAATTAATGAGCAAGTTAGGCAAAGGAGAGCCATTGGACATTATCTATTTGGATTTCCAGAAGGCAAATGACAAAATGCCACTGAGGAAACGACTAAATAAGATAAGAGCCTGTGGTGCTAGGGGCAAGGTATGGATAGTGATGTACAGCACGGAAACAGACCCTTTTGGTTTAACTCGCCCATGTCGACCAGATATCCCAACCCAATCTAATCCCACCTGCCAGCACCCAGCCCATATCCTTCCAAACCCTTCCTATACATATACCCATTGTGGGATATAGGTGAGTTAATGTTATTTCTGCAATTATAAGTTCTGATACAGAGTAAATGAATTCACATTAGTTTGTGATTGTTTCTCGGCTAAGAGCTGAGTTAACAAGAATGGGGACTACATAGAGGAAGTATATAATCCATTAAAAATGTATGTCAGCATGAGACGTGATTACAAAACAATGGTAGATGTATGGGCGAACAGATAAGACAGTAGGAAAAACATCTGTTTTCCCACTTGTACGGGGACACAGGAACAAACCCTAATTAAAGAGGTCATGAAGGTCAGAGTGGCCTCCGGAGGGGCCCAGATGGAAGGAATAAATACTGATAAAGAAAGGATATGCCTAGCGATGACCTGTAGTGAGATGACATCAAACGACCTTATGGGGCCAGAGATAGGCATTTGTCACGGACAAGGCCGGATAAACAGAAGTCGTGGGATCGGTCTTAGGGAAATGAGTGACGTAAGCGGGGGGGGGGGGGGCAACAATGAAATAAGAAAAAATATAGGGACTCAAACTGTATAAATTTCGAGAGTTTGTTGAATTTGATGTGTATTTGTCATTGCCTTACCTGGCATTAGACATTGCACCCACTTGCAAATGTACAAATAAAGGACACTACTGATTCAGATTTTTGTCTCGGACTACAATTGTTTAGTGAGTGGGCTTTGTTTCTCACACCCATCCTGATGCCTTTTAAATTTTGCAATTGTACCAGCCCCCCCCAATTCCTCTGGCAGCTCATTCTCTGTGCGAAAAAGCTGCCCTTTAGGTGTCTTTTACATCTTTCTCCTCTCACCCTAAACCTATGCCCTCTAGTTCTGGACTCCCCCACCCAGGGAAAAGACTTTGTCTATTCATCCTATCCATGCCCCTCATGATTTTATAAACCTCCATAAGGTCACCCCTCAGCCTCCGATGCCCAGGGAAAACAGCCCTAGCCTATTCAACCTCTCCCAAGAGCTCAAATCCTCCAATCCTGGCAACCTCCTTGTAAATCTTCTCTGAACCCTTTCAAGTTTCACGACAGCTTTCCGACAGGAAGGAGACCAGAACTGCACGCAATATTCCAAAAGTGGCTGAACCAATGTCCTGTACAGCCACAACATGACCTCCCAACTCCTGTACACAATACTCTGACCGATAAAGGAAAGCATACCAAACACCTTCATTATCCTATCTACCTGCGACTCCACTTTCAAGGAGCAATGAACCTGCATTCCAAGGTCTCTTTGTTCAGCAACACTCCCTAGGTCCTTACCATTAAATGGATAAGTCCTGCTAAGATTGGTTTTCCCAAAATGCAACACCTCGCATTTATCTAAATTAAACTTCATCTGCCACTTCTCAGCCCATTGGTCCATCTGATCAAGATCCAGTTGAAAACTGAGGTAACCGTCTTCACTGTGCACTACACCTCCAATTTTGACGTCATCTGCAAACTTACTAAGTATATCTCTTATGCTCATATCTAAATAATTTCTATAATAGTTGACAAAGATTGGATAATTGGCAGAAGACAGAAACTGGGAATAAAAGGGATCTCAATGGCAGCCAGTGACTGAAGGAGTTCCATAGAGATCGGTAGAACCATAGCTATTCAAGATATACATTAATGATCTGGGCAAAGGAACAGAGGAAATTATTGCTAAATTTGCAGCTGACACAAAAGACATGTGGAGGTTCAGGTAGCACTGAGGAAGCAGAGAAGCTGCATAAGGACCTGGACAAGCTAGAGAGTGGGCTAAGTAGTAGCAGATGGAATTCAATGTAGGTAAGTGTGAAATGATGCACATTGGTAGGAAGAATAGGTTTAGAGTATTTTCTAAATGGGGAAGGATACTAGACATCTGAAGCACAAAGGGACTGGTTCAAGATTCTCTTAAGGTTAAAATGCAAATTCAATTGACAATTAGGAAGTCAAATGCAATGTTAGTATTCATTTCAAGAGGACTAGAATACAGGAGCAGAGATGCACTGCTAAGGCTGTAAAAGCTCTGGACTGACTGCATTTGGTATACTGAGAGAAATTTCCTTATCTAAGGAACAGCATGCTGGAAATAGAAAGGGCCCAGAGGAAGTTTACAAAAATGAGGAGCCGTTGAGGATTTTTGGTCTGTACACAGTGGCGCTTTGGACGAATTGAAACTTGCAGAATACTGAGAGACCTGGATAGAGTGCACGTAGTGATGATGTTTCACTAGTAGGACAGAAAGGACCCGGTGGCACAGCCTTAAAGTGAAGGGATGACCCTTTCGAACTGGACAAGGAGGAATTTCTTCAGGAAGAGGGTGGTCAACCTGTGGAAATCATGGTTGCAGAAAGCTGAGGAGGCTGTCATTGAGTGGTATTTGAAACCAAGATGGATGTGTTCTTGATTGATAAGGGAATCAAGGGTTGTGGGGAGAAGGCAGGAGAATAGGTTTGAGAAATGTATCAGGAATGATCAAACTGGCAGAGTTGAATGGGTTGACTGGCCTAATTCTGCTCCTGTATCTTATGGTCTTATAGCCAATCTCAGCTACATGCCGCATGTCAAAACTCTGTCCAATCAGATTCCACCTGCAAACTCTAAGATCAACTTAATCAGCTAAGAGCAACTATCAACAAATCCTGCTGCATCTCTATGTCTACCAATCAGCACCTCCTTATGCTTTACAAATTGATAATCCCTTCAAAGTTTTGATTTCTTGCATCTCAGTCCTTACAAGTGCAACATGAAAAGCTCTGACGTGTATATTTTTAGGCAATGTTTAATCTATAGGATATACATGTCTTGGTGGAAACTCATGACCTTTAAAAACAAGAATTTCACAAGAATGTGAAACTAAAATGCTTCCTGGGGAAAAAATGTTTTTACTTAAAATATAAGAGCTGGAACCTCAAACTCCACACCATCAATCTTAAAAGGTACATTTTTGCCCTTAGTGCAGCAATTTTTCTGCATGAAAGCTTAAAAGAAATATGATTCAAAGCTGTTTAAGATAATTCATGCCTGTATAATTACATTCACATGGAAAGAAACACTTGAGGATAACAACATAAGAAACATATGCCACTTCACATCTAATCCACTATTCAGGAATATCACATCTGAACCTTTCTCAACTCTTTACTGCCCTATCCTCAAATTCTTAATGCACAAAAAATCTAACCGAGCAACATCAACCCTCTGGAGCACAAAATTCCAGAACCACCTTGAGTGAAGCAATTTCTCCTCAATGCAAATCCTAAATAGCCAGCAAAGAAAAAGCAATTTTGCTTGATTCAGATTTCTTAACATAACAAATTTTGTGATATGAAAGCTGCAAACCAAGCAGACCAAGTGGTAAAAAAGCCTTGATTTTCCTAATTTCTAAATGTGACCTGAATTTAGTGAATGCTTAGAAAATCCTGAACCATTGATGTAAGAGAGGACGACAATTATACACTTGCACATGGTGATAATTCAGAACAATGTTAACAGTGACAAATATGGAGGGTGCACAATAGAACTTCCTTATTGTTTTAAGAAATACAATTATTTTTATTTTAATCTGTAACATTATATAAAATGCAAGTAAAATGGCAAAAGAAATTCATCCCCATCTATAAAACTGACTGCAGGATTGCTTTTTAAATGCTTTTTTTTGCAGAAGACATTTTTCAGAATACACAAAAGCAACTGGTTCACAGACAGGTTGAAAACACACAAAAATATTACAACTAATGACACAATAGTCTTTCACACAAAATACCATTTTTACCAATTTCCTAATCATTGCTGACAACTTTAATAAGCCTTGCTGATTTTTTAAGTAATTCTCATGATTCCATCCATTTAGTTTGCCAAATCATGCACCACTTCAGAGGACCTTACAGTAACTGTGTACTATTATTTTTTTCTATCTCAGTCAAAACACCCAAGTAGCACCTCAGACACAAATGAAATTTTAAAAATCAGATTTATATTGTTTATATTTGCATCATTGATGTAGATGAAAGAAAGCTAGTTTTTTATAAATATAATTCAGGAATGAAATCAATTAGCACTTCTAAATCTTAATATCGGTCATGAGCATACAACTGTGAACCATGCACTAAACATTCGCCAGAGAGGGAGCTCATCAGTTATGAAGCAGTTTCCAAAAAAATGAAACATCACAGGAGACAGTGAATCAAAGCATCTGCAGTTCTAGCTTGTTTTTACACTGTTAAGCTTGAAATGACACTACTTGACAGAAGTCAACTCAAAAAGAAAAAGTTTGATGAAAAAGAACTGAAGAAATTATGTTTTTAGAGCAACTCATAAAATGTAAATATCAGAGATTGGAAACAAAAAAAAAGAGTAAATTAAACAATGTCATTAAGATAATAAATTTACATTCCTAAAAGCATGGAATATAAGTTACATTTTAAGACCTTTGCAACTGAATCTTTGCTAAGTTAAGAAACACACTTAAGAGAAACTGCAAGCTTTACTATGTACATCAAGCTTAAATCTTTTATCTCCCATTTTAAATCCGGCTTCTAATTGAATATAACACTTAAGAGTCATCCTACCAGATTTCTGCATTTTCACTAAAAATTAAATAACTTTGGAACTGAGGATCTCTATTTGCAAGCATTTATTACTTTCATCATGTGATCTGGGATTGCAATATTCCATAATTAATTTAGTCCCGTGATAGCAACTCCCCAATTAATTGAAATCATGATGCAAGAAACAAATATTAAAAAAACGCTCCAATACTTGATATTTATTTAATTTGCCATGGCTAGTCACACCCTTACCCAAACTACTTCAGTACAACTAAAACAGTTATCTCCCCAATAATGTGAACGATTGCCTCGGTACCTCCTGGCTCAAAAGATAGGATATATCCAATCCAATAAAATACTGTCCAATCCAGTCTAGAACCATGGTTACCAACATATGGATGGCGATCACAATCAGAGTCTGACAGGTGACCACATTACCCACCTACATTCCCTAGTGTACACCTTTATCATCATACTACTGTAAGATTTTCAATTCCAGAACCATGTGGCTACAGCAAAGTTCATGCTCTTAACAGGCTTTGCCACCTTGTGGTATGTTGTTTCAGTTTGGTTCAGATGGACTATCATCGCAGGGTAAAGCAAACAAGTTGTAAAGCAAACAAGTTATAAAGCATATACTATGAATTGATGTGAAACCAGTATATTATAGCACTAGACACACAGGAAGCAATTCAGCCCATCATGTACATGTGGACTCAAGAACAGCTCATCTAGTAGCATTCCTCTGCACTTTCTCTATAATTTTCTTCAGCTGCTTATCTCACAGTACAAATAAAAATTATAAGGATTGTTACCATATCCAATATCCAAGCAATGCAAACCATGTAGGGTTACCGGAAACAAAGAGTGGTTAAACCATATAAGTGATCTCAAATGCTTCCACACTTGAAAGTAGTCAACAATACTGTGGATGCTCCAGAGGCACAGATCTAGAGGCCTACGTGCTGTGTGATCATAGCAGAATGACTTTATGAACTATAAGCTGAAGCAATAAGTCACAAACCAAGAACATCCAATAAGGCAGCAAAAATGTCCAACTTACAAGCAGAATGGGAAAACAAATTTCTGTTCATAACATTTGCCTTATGTCACCAAAGTACATTGATAAGTAAAAAGGTGAATTTGAAACACCACACAATGATGCAGGGCAAACTTAAAGATAGCTTTCCCTTGTACAGCATGCTTCAAACAAAGACATTTGACAAGCTGAAAGTAATTTTGAAAGCTCTGCAGTCCTTTTTTTTTCTAAACCAACACCGAAAGGTAAGGCCTGAATTGAAACATCATTTCACATTCACTAACTTCTGGTAAAGTGCAATAAATTATTCACAAATATCTCAGTAAGTAAAGAAGCAGTTCTTATGGTCACTGTTCTTAAAGTCTTTGGATGAAGGGTCAAAGAGAAAACAATGACATCAACCAGAACATGTCAACTAGTGCTTCCATAGTAGCAAGACAAGTGGAATTGTTGAGCAAAGCTGTCCTACAGCAACTACAGCAGGAGCTGAAGGACTGTAAATATTTCCCACTGCAGTGCGATGAATCCATTGACATGACTGACAATTCAGCTGATAGGTTTTGTGCCTATCGTTTTCAAGAATGTAACAACTAAAGAAGATCTTCATACCCTTTTCCTCCTTAAAAGAGAGAGGTGAGGATATTTGAAACAATCTAAAAGTTGTGCATTTGAGGAAAATATTCCAATCAAGAGACTGGTTTCCATTAACAACTGATCATACAGCTTCAACATTTTGAGCAAATGCAGGCTTTGTTGTATTTTGGAGAAATGATTATGATTTCTTCTCTTTTGTCAATTACTCAACAACAACTGCTTTCGAATAGTCCTGCATAAACGTTACACCTCAATCAAGTCCTCTGTCTTCTGTGCACTACAGAAAACAATCTAAGCTTTCCACCATCTCTACATGGTGAAAATGCTCCATCCCAGGCAACATCGTGATGAATCTACTCTGCATTCCCTCCAGTGCAATTACATCCTTCCTATAATGCAGTGACCAGAATTGCACATAGTGCTCCACTGTGGCCCAACAGAAGTCTTATGCAGCTCCAACATAACCTCCTTGCTCTGACAATCTATGCTAAGACTGATAAAGTCAACTGTCCTGATGTGATGTGGTTATGTCAAGAGAAGATTTTTAGCATTCTGTGTAATCCAAGATAGAGGACAAGAAAAAAAAATTGTGGCTGTCAGAGTTGCTCCTTTGAGGTATTTTAGGTTTTGGAGGTGATCTCCTCAAATTCCAGTAGCAGCAATTACTGTTTTATATGATGTTGCATTGTTTTGGAACTTTGAGGAGAAAAGATCATAAGGGCACTTTTAAAAGGAGAAAGACAGACAAAAGACACTGATTGCATGGTCAGTGAGGGAGAGAGAGAAAGAAACCTACACTGCTAACTGAAAGCAGTGAATCTGCCTTTGCTGTCTGAGTTCATGTATCTCTGGACACCAGAGCGCATCTAGGAAAACCGAAACAGTAAAATTCACAGCTGACCTTGGAGGGACCTGTGTGGGAGAGCTCACTGAACAGGAACAGATAAGTGCATATTTTTAAAATGTAACCTTGCTGTAAGTCTACAGTAGTGAGTACAGTGGGTTCTTGATTATATGTTTTATTGAGATCAGTGCCTTGATTAAATTTTAAAAGTATAAGCCATGAGTACTAAGTCAGCCTGGAGCACTGTTTTTCAGAACAAAATGATTTTCTAGGTCTGTAGATTGTGAAGGAGCAAAGATGGCCGTTAGTTGAGTGATACTCTCTTCCTGTATAATGTGGGGGTTGAAGGAGAGTTTCCATGTTACTGAGGATTATGTCTGCAGGAAATGTCTCTGGTTGCGAATCCTATCAGATCACATGGATCATTTGGAGCAGTAGTAAGAGACAATGAGGAACATACAGGAACTAGAGGGTGTGATGGATAGTGGTTACAGGAAGGATGAAAAGCTACAGATACAGTCAGGTAGATGGATTAACTCCAGGAAAGGTTGGAGGGGTAGACAGGTAGTGCAGGACTCTCCTGTTGCTGTCCACATTTAAAACAAGTATATATTTTGGAAAATGTAGGGGTGATGGACTCTCAGGGGAATATAGCACGAACAGCCAAGTCTCTGGTATCAAGACTGGCTCAAATGTAATGACGGCTATGTCAGGTTGCAAGTGATCAATTGTGATAGGGAACTCTTAAGTCAGACACTTAAGGCTGAGGAACCGATGCAGGGGAGAAGGGTTCACGTTTTTGAATCATTGGAATCTCTTCTGGGGTAGAAGTAACCTGTAGAAGGAGGATGGATTACATCTGAATTGGAAGGTGACTAATATTCTGGCAGGGAGATTTGCCAGAGCTGCCCTGGAGAATTTAAACTAGTAAGGTAGGGATATGGGACCCAGGGAAAGTGAGGAAAAAAAAAGATCAATCTGAGACTGGTAGAGTTGGGAAAGGGAGTGAGTCAAATAGTCAGGGCAAGTAGGAACAAAGCAGAAAACAAGGTTGGACTGATAAAGTAAACTGCATTTTGTTCAATGCATGAGGCCTAACAGGGAAGGCAGATGAACTCAGGGCATGTTTAGGAGCATTGGGACTGGAATATCATAATAATAACAGAAACGTGACTCAGGGATGGACAGGACTGGCAGCTTAATGTTCCAGGATACAATTGCTATAGGAAAGATAAAAAAGGGGGGGGGGGGGCAAGAGAGGAGGGGGAGTGGCATTTTTGATAAGGGATAGCATTACTGTTGTATTTAGGGAGGATATTCCTGGGGATACATCCAGGGAAGTTATTTGGGTGGAGCTGAGAAAAGAAGGGGATGATCACCTTACTGGAATTGCATTATAGACTCCCTAGTAGACAGTGGGGAACTGAGAAACAAATTTGTAAGAAAATTTCAGTTATCTGTAAGAATAATACGATTGTTATGGTAGGGGATTTTAACTTTCCAAACATAGATTGGGATTGCCATAGTATTAAGAGTTTAGAGGAAGAGGAATTTGTTAAGGGTGGACAAGAAAACTTTCTGATTCAATCTGTGAATGCAACTACTACAGAAGGTGCAAAGCTTGACGTACTTTTGGGAAATAAGGCAGGGCAGGTGACTGAGGTGTCAGTCGGGGAGCACTTTGGAGCCAGCGACCATAACTCTATTAGTTTTAAAACAGTGATGGAAAAGGATAGACCAGATCTAAAAGTTGAAGCTTTAAATTGGAGGAAGGCTAATTTTAACGGTATTAGGCAAGAACTTTCAAAAGCTGACTGGGAGGACAGATGTTCGCAAGTAAAAGAGACACTGAAAAAGGGAAGCTTTCAAAAATGAGATGAGTGTCCAGAGACAGTATATTCCTGTTAGGGTGAAAGGAAAGGCTGGTAGGTGTAGGGAAGGCT
>NC_057712.1:36800731-36847078 GCF_004010195.1 Chiloscyllium plagiosum
CTGGAGCGTTGGAGGCTGAGGGGTGACCTTATCATAGTTTATAAAATCACGAGGGGCATGGATAAGATAAATAGACAAAATCTTTTCCGTGGGGTCGGGGAGTCCAGAACTAGAGGGCATAGGTTTAGAGTGAGAAGGGAAAGGTATAAAAGAGACCTAAGGGGCAACTTTTTCATGCAGTTTGTGGTACATGTATGGAATGAGCTGCCAGAGGATGTGGTGGAGGCTGGTACAATTGCAACATTTAAGAGGCATTTGGATGGGTATATGAATAGGAAGGGTTTGGAGGGATATGTGCCGGGTTCTGGCAGGTGGGACTAGATTGGGTTGGGACATCTGGTCGGCATGGACGGGTTGGACCGAAGGGTCTGTTTCCATGCTGTACGTCTCTATGACTATGACTGTGCTAAAAGCAAACCATGTCATAACAGGACCAGGTGTGAGGTGGGTAAAAACAAAACCAAGGATGGATGGAATCAGGCTCTAAAGTTATTGAATTTGATGTTGAGTCCTGGAGGCTGTAGGGTCTCCAAGTGGGAAATGAGATGTACTGTGAGCTTGTGCTGAGGCTTGGTGAACACTGCAGCAGGCATCTGACAGAAGTGTTGGTCAGCAAACACAGTGGTGTGAAGTAGCAGGCAACTCAAAGCATGGAGTCATTTTCAGAGGCAGATCATAGGTGTTCTACAAAGCAGTGGCCCAGCCTGCATTTTGTCTCCTCAATGTAGAGGGGACCACTTTGTGAACAGCTCCCATGCTGCATGTGTTGCAACAGCTCACTCAAAATTCTGCTGTAATTTCCTATTCTTCAGCTGTCATCTACGTTTTCTGACCTCACTGACATACATGATCCCCAGAACCATGACTTCTTGCATTTAAAACTTTCAACTTCTCATTTAAATCCTTTAGAACTTGCCCTATCTCAGTAACCTAATATTACAACATTACTAGAAACTTGTGCTTCCTCTAACCATTATGCATCTCAACTGCTCATGCCCCACATTAGAATTTTTTCCTGTAACTCTTAACTACCATCTGCTTAAAGGTTCCAGAACAAGGGTACATTACTTGAAAATTAAGTGTCACCCTTTTTAGAATAAAAATGAGAAGTACTTGTTTATCTCAGGGGGGCTGTACTGCCTCAGACACACTGTCCCAGAGGGCAGCAGAGGCCATGTCATTAAATATTTTTTAAGGCAGAGCTAGATAGGTTTTCATTAGGCCAAGGAATTAAAGATTATTTGGGGCAGGACAGAATGTGGAATTTGAAATACAAACTGATCAGTTATGATCTTATTGAATGTTGAGTAGACTTGGTAGGCTGAATGAATGATTTTTGCCTCAACTTGGTGTGAAGGCTACAAAACGTGTACTCTACTGCTCAGCCTCAGTAAGTTCCCAGCAAAATTTCATATTTATTTCATATGCATGCATTATGCAACATTATGAAGCCTACAAAATGAAACTAATGCCAAAATTCTGGGAATACCTTTGCACTTAAATGCTCTGGTGCAGAATAATTTTATGTAAACATCAAGTATTCTTTACCTTTTCACAGAAAAGGTCATCTCTCAAAATTGGAAACATTGGGTCTAAGTCTGTACGGTGATGATATTGTGGCTTTAACATGTGTATTTCTTTACATGAAAAAGGTTGCGACAGAGGCAACAAGCTGTCAGCTCCAAAGAATGCGGGGGCGTGGGGGAGCGGGCGAGCGCGCGGTGCGCGAGAGTGCGCGCGCGAGGGGTGAGAGAGAGCGCGAGAAAACATTTTTCTTGGAAATTACATTCACTGACCTAAGGGTTTAAGGGACAGAGGGAGAGTCAGGACAGAAGCTGGTGTTAAGGTTAACTCTTTATGCTCTGATTTGAGCATAAATGTTTGTGTCTTGTTCCCTGCCGCTCGAGATCCAGGAAAGTTATGCATTTAATTTGCATTTTGGAAATCTAAGATGATTTTAAAAGAAAAAAGCCATCTTGTAGAACAATGATACTGGGCATGTTAGTGAGCCAGGCTACCTCATGACCTTTTTCACGTAGTTTAGACTAGTCTCTCATTATGATGTATGTTAAAAGGGAAGGTTATCTTGCCAAAGCAATTGGCCATTTGGCCTGGCTTGATCAGCATTCCCACTTTGATGTGCATTTGGCTTAACTAGTCAAGCACACTCAGACCTGTCAATGAGTTTCTCTTCCTCTGCAAACTTTTGCCATTTTATTGTGCTTATCTGATTAAGGACATGTGGTGTTTTTGCAATTTTAATACCAATTTCTGTACAAAGACAGCTTGTCTGCAGCAATAAGGCGAGTAGCCTGAGAGAGCTCTTAGGGCTAAGAGCTGGCGCCACTACTCTGCTAATGGTTTAGAATCTTAACTCAAGCCTGGCTTGTAGGTATCTATGTTATACTATAACATTGATGCCACTGGTAAATAAAAAAGATAATAATTTAAACTGTCCCTAAGAGTTTTTTATTCCAGGTCACCACAGAGTACGATCTCTGGGACAAACCAAGAGAGGCTTACAGGTTGAGTCCATCAGGGATTCCCTGAGCCGTCTCAAACAGGTGTTTTAACAACCTTGCTGGTTACACCCTCAAAGAAGGCCTTCAAGCATGACTTGCCCTTCATGAAACTGTAGTGACACTAGTAAGTTGAGTTTTTCCAAGTGTTCCATTATCTCCTCCTTTATGATTGACTCCAGCAACGTCCCCACTACAGAGGTCAAACTAACTGATCTATAGTTTCCCACTTTTTGTTTCTCTTTTTTGAGAAAGGGGATTACACATTAGCATCCTGGTATCTTTTCAGAATCCAGGGAGTGTTGGAATATCATAACTAATGCACCCATTATCTTTGCTGTGGCTTACATTAATACCCTTAGCCCTGTGGGGCTTAGCTGCCTTTAAAGCCATCAGTTTACTTAATATCTTCTCCCTAGTTCCAGTAATTTTACCAAGTTCCTCTGTAGTACTTGCAGTTTATGGGAAGAAATTATCTTTCACTATTAAAAGAGGGAAAATATTAGTTTAATGCCTTTGCCATTACTGTGCTTCCTATTATTACCTAGTTATTTCATCCTCGAAAGGGCCAGCGCTCACTTTTCCCTTGTAATATACTTACGGAACCATTTGGTATCAGTGCTTCTGTTTTCTGCTAATTCATCTTAGCTCTTTTGATTTTGCTTTTAGTAACCCTTTGCCGATATTTAAAGTTCTCCCAATCCTGAGAGCCACTACCATTTGCAGTATGATATGCCCTTGGTTCTGTCTTTGTCCTCCTTGACTTCCTTGTTAAAGCACAGATGATTTTACATGGTTTTACAATTCCTCTTCCTCTCAGGACGATACTTTAAGTATATCATATCTCCCCAAGCATTTGCCACAGTTCTTCAACTGTCCTGCCCTTTAATATTTTTGACCAGTCTATTCAGGCTAACTCCTCCTTCAGGCCTGTACAATTACAGTACACATACTCGTATGCAACTGTCTTTACTCTTCCAATCTGAATTTGAAACTTTAGCATGTTGTGGTCACTCGTTCCAAGAGGATACTTAACTACAAAACCACCTATCATTCCTCGTTATGTAATTCCAGATCTCAAGTAGCCAGTTCTCTGATTGATTCCATGATATGCTGTTCCAAGAAAATCCCTCATACTTTCTATGAACCTTTCAGCCTCCTGCATGCTCGTGTGCCCATCTGTTGCTCCAGTCAGTCTAAGCAACCTGTTAAGAGCTGCAGCTACACATACTTCATGCAAATGAAGCCATCTGGGATAGATGAACTTTCCTGAAATGGCCATGTATCAGAGGTAGAGCAACTGATACCCTGACTGCTATGTTCCCTTTCTAGTTGCTGTGTAATGAAGAAAAGTACATTGTAATCCCCCCTTATTCTGTTTGATTTTAGTAAATTAAGCAGTCACTTGAGCTAACTTCTCACTAAACTTCATATAGAAAGTATCCCACTAATAAAATAAACTAAATATTTTCTATCCTGGTTCTCTATAAACTAAGTTCCCACTATTTTAAAACTTCAAGGGCTTGAACCCTAAGGTCTTAGTTAATTAGGTGCACTTAGCTTTATTAACTGCATTATTAATTCTTACCAGATAGATTTGACATTCCTGATGAAGAGCTTATGCTCAAAACATCGACTCTCCTGCTCCTCGGATGTTGCCTGACCGACTGTGCTTTTTCAGCATCACACTCCACTCAGACAGATCCTACTTTATCACTACGGATTATTATGAAAGGGTTAACTAGAAGTTCCCACTGATCTAAATTTGTTGTTCAAAGTGTTAACGAGTAATTGTCAGGTCGAAGAGTGTGGTGCTGGAAAAGCACAGCAGGTCAGGCAGCATCCGAGGAGCAAGACAGCACTACACTCTGATTCTGATCTCCAACATCTGCTGTCCTCACTTTCTCCCAGTAATTGTCAGGTGGCCAATTCACACCAATCCGGATCCTCTCTCACTTTCTGAATCAATGACATTGTTTACATCAGTATATACACAGCAGTAATTTTAATAAACTTATTACAAGTATTTTATTTAAACAAAGTTTATTAAAAATTCTACAAGCCTTAAAGCAGATAAATACTCTTGTATTTCATGTATGCGCATTCTCTCATGTTTTATAATTTAAGACTGACCTAAAGGTGTTAGGACCTGCAGAATATGTTCTCCTTTTTCGTGTTTCTCTGGTAACCACTGTTCATTGCATACAATTCCGTTGGCAGAAGTCACCTTCTGAGATCATGGTCATCATTTATTTAGAAACGTGGACAGAAAACCTTTGTAAGCTGTATAACTGCACAGAGTCTAACCGCCTCAGGAGTTCTTTCTCAGGTGTTTTCAACTATTATTCTCAACTGGTTAGCAACAGAAGTAAAAGCGATTTTATTACACTTTCCAACTAGAAATACAAGTAAATACCCATACAACCCCCAACTCAATGCTAGCTAGACTAAACCCGAAAACTGCATGGTCTGCCGATTCTAATGTTTCTCAACCAGGGCTCTCTGGGATTCAAAGGCTCCCCAAGCATTTCCAAAGAATTCTGTGCAATTTTCAGGTAGTTTGAGGTTTTCATGTAATGTTTCATACATATTATAACATTAAATGAAAAATAACCATTCGTTCATTCAAGACTGTTTTATGACATTTTCATTTTGATTCACAATACATACACATGGAGAAAGGGAGGAGGGAGCCAAGGTTGAAGGTTTGAAGAAATTCTCAATAAATTTTAGGATTCCCTAACAAAAACAAAAGCTCAAAACCACTGGTCTGTACCTTTAGATCAATTAAAGACTTGAAAAATTACTGAATGCAAACATTTATGGTTACCTGTTTCCTGAGCATTAATGACATACATAGTGCTCACAGGTGAAAATATAACAATCCCCAATATACTGGTATCATTCCCATGCATAATATCTAAAAAAGATTATATTTTAACTTCACGAGTCAAACACGCAGCTTTGTAAAACAAAAAAATACTTGCTTCATTCATTTTCAAAGCCAGACAATTAAAATCATGAAACATAACATTGAACAGAAATTGAATTATATACAACTCTCAATCTTACAGTCAGATATCGTAACATTCAAGCTAAGGGCCAAGCACTAGAAAGCGGGATTAGTGTAGTTAGGTAGGCTGAACAGCATCTTCTATGCTATATAACTATTAATTTTCAACTCTTCCCAAAATCTGGGAGATGCCAGAAGACGAGACAATTCTAATCATACACTGGTTTGAAAAGGGTGCAATTTTAAAGTCAAACTATAGACCAGTTTAATTTCAGTGGTGTGAAAGTTTCTAGAACCAATTATTCAAGATAGGATTAGTAGTCAATTGGGAAAAGGTAGGTCAAGGAGAACCAGTCTAGATTTCTAAAGGGGAAATTGTGTTTAAGTAAACTACTGGAGTTTTTTTTGCAAAAGCTGCAAAAAAGTGTGACAAAGAAACATTTTTTCCACATGAGTGATTGAGGTAAGAAATGAGCTTTCTTGAAGTGTGGAAGAGGCTGTTTAATTGAGGCACTCAAGAGGACATTAGATTGTTTCTGTTCACGTAATAATGTGCAACAGTATGGGGAAAATGTAGGAGAATGGCATGAAGTCATGATACTTGCAGACTGAACAGCCCTCTTCTGGCGCTTATAATTCTGTGACTCTCCCAAATCCTTCCACTCTGAAGAAATCTAATATCAATAAAAAATTGCAAACTGAAAACCAAAATTATATAAATGAATTAGGGAGGAAAAAGGAAGAGTTCTGCACATTGAGAAGAGCCAGGCACCAAATTAAGGACAAATGTCATAATCTCTACCTTATTATCCAAGTCACATGCAAACTGGCATAGGGAAAATCAAATTAGATTTATGTATGGCTCAAAGTCTGGCATGGGAAGAATGGGTTCTGGTATGATGGGCAATGGCACTAGAACTAGAGAAAATGGGAGCTGTAGCATGGGGATAGTTGACACCTCTACCATGCTAAGGTGGTGTTCTTGAAAAATTGCAGATCTAGGATTTTGCAGAGAGGAATTAGACCTAAACAGTGGAGGTAAAAAAATCAAACTTGGAAAAATGCAATAAGTGAGATAGAGAGCATAAATCCAAGGGTAAATCGGGGAGTCATTACAGAGACAGAGTTGCAGGTTGACATGGATTTGAGACTTTAATACTAAGGTTACGCAAATATTTGAGGAATGCAGGGAAACAGGAAAGGATGGAGTGGTGGCTCAGTTAGTTAATGATGGTATTAGGTCAATAGAGAGGTCAAGTTCAGGAAACCAGGATGTGGAAATGGTTCACATAGAACTGGTCAGAAAGATATAGCAATAGTCATGGGGAATTTTTAATCTTCATAAATATTGGAAAAGTTGGTCTAAGATAATCTCAAGGAGCAGTTCAAACAATATTTTCACAATAGTTTCTTAAATCTGCATGTTCTGCACTCAAATATGAAACATGCTATGCTACATCTGCTATCATACAAGACAGTCATGATTTGGCGGAGCCGGTGTTGGATTGGGGTAGACAAAGTTAAAAATCACAACACCAGGTTATGGCCCAATAGGTTTATTTGGAGGGACTAGCTTTTGCCTCCAAATAAACCTACTGGACTGTAACTGGGTGCTGTGTGCGATTTTTAACAAGATAGGATTAATTTATGATTTCATAATGAATACAACCCTAAGTGGAAAGGACCACAATGTGAATAAATTTCACAATCAGTTTGAAGGTGAGAGGAGTAGATCCAAGATTATTTTCAAAACTGAAACAGGGGCAATTATAAGACCATAAATGCAGAGCTGACTAAAGTGAACTGTCAAATCATTTCAAAGGGCTTAACAAAGATAAAGCTAGTGGCAGACATTGAAGGGGATATTTTAGCATTTACAAAATATTTACATAATAAAAGAAAAATTATCCAAAGACCATCTGTGATTAACCAGAAAAGTTAAAAATAATGTCAAACTTAAAGATTACATAATTGTGCAAAGACAGATCAGAAAATTGGACAGAATATTTTTTAAATGTGCATCAATATTAATGAGATAAAGTATTAGAGAAAGCAAGCCAGAAATATAAAAAGTTAGAGTGTTCCTATAAAAATGTTAAGAGCAAAGTTATCAAACAGTGAGCATTGGTTCCATAAAACTTGAGACTAGACAATGACGTTGAAAAATAAGGAAACGTCAGATAAATTATTCAGGTATTGAACATCAGTCTTCATTTTATAGTACAGAGGAAACTCGATTATCCAAAGGAGATCTCGAGGTCCCAATGGAAACATTACATCAAAGATGTGTTTCCAACAGTGATGACATCTCCAAATGGCTGCCCACGCTCTCTCTCCCCACACTTTCCCTGGAGTTCTACACAGGGGTGTACCCTAACCCCATCCCCCTTCCCCAGATAATCTCTCCAAATTTGTCCTGTACAGGGCAAAGGTGGCACCTGTCAAAAACTTGTAGTAAAAAAGGTGTGTGTGTGTGTGGAGAGAGAGAGAGAGAGAGAGAGAGAGAGAGAGAGAGAGAATGAGAGACAGAGAGAGCGCACGAGAATGAGTGTGTGAGAGAGAGAGCGCGCGAGAGACAGCGTGTGTGAGAGAGAAAGCGCGAGAGCGAGAAACATTATTGCCTGTTCTGAAGTCCATGCGTTCTATCTGGAGACTTACCCCACAAAGGCAGCTGCAGCAGTATTGTTGTTGGTGTCCAGTCCAGTTGCCCCAGAAAGGGGGCAAGTATCAATGGGTTTGGGGAGGGCGTGGGTCGGTGGTGCAACGGGGTTGGGGCGGGGGGCAGCGGTCGGTGTTGCAACAGGGTTGGGGCGGGGGTTGGCGTTGCATGGGGTTGGGGGTGGGAGTCAGCATTGCGACAGGGTTGGCGGCAGGCGGGGGGTGTTGCACCGAGTTGGACAAGGTTGAGGCCGCAGTTTGGGGAGGTGGTGCTGCACGGGTTGGGGCAGGGCTCACACTGTGTGATGCTGCGCCCCAGAGGAAAGGCTTTTGATGAATTAATTGAATAATCGATTATCCGAATGGAATAGTGCCTGCCCATCAAGTTCAGATAATCGAGGTTCCCCTGTATACAGTGACATCCTAGGAGACACTATAAATCTGAAAACAGAAGGGAGGAAGAAATTTAGGAAAACTACAAATCATAAAGTGGTATCCAGCAAATTATTAGAGTTGCAAGCTAACAAGTTTCCATGTTAATGTCTTTATCCGAGGATCTTAAAAGTGGCTAGGAAGGTAATTGATGTATTAGTTTTAATTTTCCAGATTCCCTCGATTCAGAAAGATCCCATTAGATTGGAAGACAGCAAGTGTAACTGCTTCATTCAAAAAAAGGAGACAAAGCAAAAATAACTGGATGAGCGAGCTGTCACAGGGAAAATGATAGAAGCTATTAAAGAAGTTACAGCAGTGCACTTAGCTAATTTCAAAATAATCAAACAGTCAATCCCCCAGCCCTATGCATACATTTATCTCTCAGCCCCCCTCCCCCTCCACATTCCTGATGAAGGGTTATGCCCAAAACATTGAGTCTCCTGCTCATTTGCTGACTGACTTGCTGTGCTTTTCCAGCGGCAACTTTTCGACTATGGTTCTGTCAAATGGAAACCACATTTAACCAATATAATCAATGACTTGGCCTCCCCAGCTTTCAGTGGCAAAGAATTTCACAGATTCACCACCCCCTCACTGAAAAAATGTCCTCCTCATCTCAGATCTAAAAGATTAGCCCTCCACTAAGGCTGTGCCCTCAGATCCTAGACCCTCCTACTTGTGAAAACATTTTCTTCATTTCCACTTTATCCTAGCCTCTCAGCATTCTGTAAGTTTCAATGAGATGCCCCACATCCTAAATTCCATTAAGTACAGACCCAGAGTCCTTAATAGATCCTCATAAGACAGCCCTTTATCTTAGGATCATTTTTGTAAACACCTTCTAGTTCCAGGATGTCCTTCCTTAGAGATGTGGCCCAAAATTGCTTACCATATTCCAAATGCAGTCTGTCCACAGCCTTATAAAGGCCTCAGCAGAATATCTCTGCTCCTATAGTCTCGTCCTCTTGAAATGAATGCTAACATTGCAGTTGCGTTCTTAACTGCCTGCTGAATCTGTATGCTAACCTTAAGAGAATCCTGAACTAGGACTCCCAAGTCCCTTTGTACTTCAAAAGTATTTCCCCATTTAGAAAATACTCCACACTTTATTCTTCCTGCCAAAGTCCGCAACTTCACACTTATCCACATTGAATTCCATCTGCCATTTCTTTGCCCACTCTCCTAGCTTATCCAAGTCCTAATGTAGCCTCTCCGCTTCCTCAGCGCTACCTGAACTGCCACTTACCTTTGTGTCAACTGCAAACTTAGCAATAATTCCCTCCATTCTTTCACCCAGATCATTAATGTATTTCATGAATAGTTGTGTTCCTAGCACTGCTCTCTGCTGAACGCCACCATCAATTAGCCTGCATCCTGAAACAGACCTCTTTATTCCCACTCTCTGCCTTCTGCCAGCCAATCCTCTGTCCATGTCAGTATCTTGCCTCGAACACAATGGGCTCTTATCTTACTTAGCAGCCTCCTGTGCAACACTTTGACAAAGGCCTTCTGGAAATCCAAATAGCTCTCTTTGGTCTAATTTGCTCATTACCTCCTCAAAGAATTGATGTTGAGCACAGTCAGCATGTTGCCTGCTGCAGACAGTCAAAGAGATGCAATGTTTAATATGGCTCTCCATTCAGAGTCATAGAACCATAGTGATGTACAGCACGGAAACAGACGCTTCAGTCCAACTTGTCCATGCCGACCAGACATCCCAATCTAATCTAGTCCCACTTGCCTGCACCTGGCCCATATCCCTCCAAACCCTTCCTATTCATATACACACCAATGCCTTTTACATGCTGCAATTATACTAGACACCACCACTTCCTCTGGCAGCTCATTCCGTGCATGCACCACCCTCTGCATGAAAAAGTTGCCCCTTGGGTCTCTTTTATATCTTTGCCCCTCACCCTAAACCTATGCCCTCTAGTTCTGGACTCCCCCACCCCAGAGAAAAGACTTTGGGTATTTACCCATGCCCCTCATGATTTTTTAAAACCTCCATAAGGTCACGCCTCAGTCTCTGACGCTCCAGGGAAAACAGCCCCAGCCTATTCAACCTTTCTCTATTGGCTCAAATCCTCCAACCCTAACAACATCCTTGTAAATCTTTCTGTATCCTTTCAAGTTTCACAACATCCCTCCGATAGGAAGGAGACCAGAATAGCACACTATATTCCAAAAGTGACCTAACCAATGTCCCTTACAGCTGCAACATGACCTCTCAATTCCTGTACTCAATACTCAGACCAATAAAGGAAAACATACCAAACTATCCTATCTACCTGCGACTCTACTTTCAAGGAGCTATGAACCTGCACTCCAAGGTCTCTTTGTTCAGCAACACTCCCTAGGACCTTACTATTAAGGTGTATAAGTCCTGCTAAGGTTTGCTTTGCCAAAATGCAGCAGCTCGCATTTATCTAAACTAAACTCCATCTGTCACTCCTTAGCCCACTAGCCCATTTGATCAAGATCCCATTGTACTCTGAGGTAGCCTTCTTCACTATCCACTACACCTGCAATTTTGGTGTCATCTGCATTACAAACTATAGCTCTTATGCTCAGATCCAAATCATTTATAAAAATGACAAAAAGTAATGGTCCCAACACCAATCCTTGTGGCACTCCACTGGTCAAAGGTCTCCAGTATGAAAAACATCCCTCCACCACCATCCTCTGGTTTCTACCTTTGAGCCAGTTCTGTATCCAAATGGCTAGTTCTCCCTGTATCTAACCAGGAGATCTACCCTTGCTAACCAGTCTCCCATGGGGAACCTTGTCGAATTCCTTACTGAAGTACGCATAGATCACGTCTATCATTCTGCCCTCATCAATCCTCTGTTACTTCTTCAAAAAGCTGAAATTCATGAGACATGATTTCCCACGTCACGCACAAAGCCATGTTGACTATCCCTAATCTGTTGTTGCCTTTCCAAATACATGTACATCCTGTCCCTCAGGATTCCCTCCAAAAACGTGCCCACCACCGACATCAGGCTCACTGGTCTATAGTTCCCTGGCTTGTTTTTAACCACCTTTCTTAAATAGTGGCACTATGTTAGCCAACCTCACCTGTGACCATCAATGATACAAATATCTCAGCAAGGGACCCAGCAATCACTTCCCTAGCTTCCCACAGAGTTCTAGAGTACACGTGATCAGGTCCGGGGGACTTATCCACTGATATGCATTTCAAGACATCCAGCACTTCCTTCTGTGTAATATGGACATTTTTCAAGATGTCACCATCTATTTCCCTACATTCTATATTTTCCATGCCCTTCTCCACAGTAAATACTAATGCAAAATACTCGTTTAGCATCTCCCCCATCTCCTGCAGCTCCACAGACATACGGCCTATATCCACTGTGCGACATTGGTGTCCAAACCCATAGCACATAGTCTGTTTGCGTGGTGGGTGAATGATTCTTTTGGCTCGACAGAAATATCCTTTTAGTGGAATACTATTTATGTGTTTACTGAAAAGCAGCAATGAGATGGCTAGCTTCATTTTTTGCATCAAACATTTGAGGCACCTTCCCCTTTCAGGGTAATTTGAAGGTAGATGGGGCACCTTTTCAGGGCCAAACATTAAGGCAATTGCCCCTTCTATGAATTTATGGTATTGAGTGACGATTGGCAACACAGATGTGTAGACATCTTGTGATAATTAAATTTGCAATTACACCAAATAAATTATTTACACCTCTTAATAAACTTCAGCCTGTACTATAACTGTTGAAATACAGTAAATAAATAAGCCATTATTCTCAATGAATTATCAAGATATTTGCCATTGGCTTCTCTAGCACAATGTGCTGCAAGACTGATGGTCAGTATGTTGGAATTTCTACAGTTCTACAGTTCATGAGGCCGTCAATGAGGTTGATCTTGTATAGAGTCCAGGTGAGGACTGTGTACATTTGATGCTGAGACACAGCAGGTCAAAAATAATCTGCATAACAATGGCCACCTTAATCAGATCAACACTCATGTCATGTGATGTATCATAATGCAAACTCTCAAAACGGCTAATGGTTACTATGTTTACCTTTGAATGGTACCCAGTCTACCTCAGAAGGGGTCTCAAAAATTTGGACAATTGTCGAAGTTTGCCAAGAACTTCAGAACTGAGCTCAATGTAAAGTCTACTTTCTCTCCACAGAAACTGCCACGCCTGCTGACTTTCTCCACTAATTTCTGTTTTTGTTTCAGATCTTCAGCATTTGCAGTTCTTTGTTTTATATTAGAGTAATACGGTGTCCGTTTCAACACTGGTATGATGTAAAATACATGAACATATCTCTCAATTGAAGGCAGATCATATCAAACACATCCTTTTGACTGCAGTAGGCAGTGTGTCAACTGTGCTCAGTCAGTCAGTGCTTACACAACTCAGAACACAGGGCCTGACATAATCCATAATCCAGACTCTAAGAAGTACACTAGAGCCTAACTTTAGATTATCAGTCAGGTTTGTAATGTGTTGTTTGTAATGTGTGTCGCTTGCATGTGCTGAAAGCTATTAGATAATAAGATTGTAGGAGAAGGTAGGCAATTCAGCCCATTGAGTCTGTTCCACCATTCAATGAGATCATGGCTGATCTGATCATTTTCAACTCCACTTTCCCAGTTTGAGGACAGATTATACAAATTAGATCTATTTTTTCCAGAATTTATAAAATTTAGGGAGTGATTTGATTGAAGTCTTCAAGATATTTGCCAGAAAAGAACAGGATAGATAAAGATAAACTATTTCCACTGGTTGGGGATTCTAAAACTAGGGAGCAGAGTCTGAGAATTAGGACCAGATCATTCAGAAGAGACGCTAGGAAGCACTTCTGGGTTTGGAACTCTTCCACAAAAATCGCAATTGATACTATTAAAACAGAATTGGATACATTTTTGTTATGCAAAAAGGTACTAAGGAATGTGTCAAAGGCTGAATCACTGAACTCAAAACATTAACTCTGCTTTCTCTCCAAATATGCTGACAGACACGATGAGTTTCTCCAATAATTTCAGATTTTCAACAGCCACAGTCCTTTATTTTTATTTATGCAGGTGTCTGGAAATAGGCCACAGATGATCAGCCATGAACTCACTGAATGGCAGAAGAGGCTCAAGTGGCTGAATGGCCTACTTCTGCTCCTTTGATAGCTGCCATTAAAATTACAAGAGGCAGCTCATGACAACTGCTGCTAGATACAGGTGAAAAGTTTAATAGATGTGAATTTTGTTTAATTTTTGTTGGTCAACATCAAAGAATCAGAATAATTACAAAATAAAAGTGGCTGCCCTTTGCAGTTGCTATTGGAGTTCTTTAGAGGAAAAAGAAACAAGGAAAGGCACCAACTCCTGTGATTAACATATAATCCAATTTCTCTTCAGTGTTTCAGTTCACGGTTTAATTATTTAGCTTTGATCAGCACACAGATCCCACCCTGCACTTTCATTCTTCAGGCAATTTTTACATTCCCATTTGAAAGCCATGTCTGAATCTGCCTCCACCACATGTCCAGAAACTTGTTCAAAACCATTTGGCAAAAAAAAATGACATAACAATCTTAAATTGGAACCTTTTTCTTTCATCAACAGAACAGTTTGCCATCACCCATTCCATCTAAAACATTGAATTTTGCAGATCTCTATCAAATCTCCTCAATCTTTTCTTCAAGGAAAACAGGGCCAATTTCAGTTCCAATATATCCACTAAAATGCCTCATCCCTGTTACCTTTTTTGTACTCTCTCTAATGCCTGCACATTTCATGAAATGTGGTATCCAGAATCGAACTCCACAAACCTTCCTTGCCTTTGTACTATGCCTCTATTTATAAAATCAGAATCACAAAGGCTTATTTAACCACTTTCTCAACCTACCCTGCCACCTTCAATTACTTGTGCACATATAACCCAAGTTCCCCTACCAGCTACACTCCCTTCAGAACTGTATGCTTTAAAAGATTTTGTGTACTAATTGTCATCTGCTATTGCCTGTTTTTTCTACCAGCCTATGTCCTTATTAATCATATTATCTTTGTTTCAGATCACAATATTTCCAAGTTGTTTCATCTGCAAACTTTGGAATTGTGCTGTGTATACCAGAGTCTGGGTCATTAACACAGATTACGAAAATCAGAGGTCTTAGCACAGATACCTTAGGAACTCCACAAGATAACTTATTTCAGTCCAATAAAAATGCTCAATGTTGTTTTCAGTCACCTAGCCAAGTTTGCCTCCATGCTGCCACTGTCCATTTTGTTTAATACGTTGCTGACAAATCTGTTAAGAAATATTTTATCAATTGCCTTTTGTCAGCCCATGTACATCAACATTGTTACCTCAAAATGTTCAAGTTAATACAACACAATGCGCCCTAAAACAATGCTGACTTTGCTGAAATAATACATACACAAAGTAAATGTTAATTTTGTCATGAATTATCATCCCTAAAAGCTTTCTTTCAACAAAGTTATATTAAAAGTGCTACATATGCTGGACATAGCTTTACATCTTTTCTTGAGCAAGGGCGCAAACAGTTTGAGCAGGTTGCAATTTTCCAGTTTTCCACATCTGAGAACTAAGAAAGGCCAATGCCTCTGCAATTTCCACATTTACTTTCCTCAGTAGCCTCAGATGTATCACATCAGGTCTTCATTATTTGTCAGACAGACCCAACATAGCATAGTCAAAGAGAAACAATTATTAATTCATTTATTTGGAATGCTTTGAAGAATATACATTTAATGGTAAGGTCCTGGGGAGTGTTGCTGAATGAAGACACCTTGGAGTGCAGTTTCACAGTTCCTTGAAAATGGAGTTGCAGGTAGATAGGATAGTGAAGGAGGAGTTTGGTATGCTTTCCTTTATTGGTCAGAGCATAGAGTATGAGTTGGGAGGTCATGTTGCAGTTGTACAGGACATTGGTTAGGCCACTGTTGGAATATTGCATGCATTTCTGGTCTCCTTTCTATTGAAAGGATGTTGTGAAACTTGAAAGGGTTCAGAAAAGATTTACAAGGATATTGCCAGGGTTGGAAGATTTAAGCTACAGGGAGAAGCGAGAGTAGAATGGAGCAGAATGCTTATGAGGAGAAGCTACACAGGCAAGGCCTGGACCCTCTGGTGCTTAATTTAACTGAAACAAGGGGCCATAGGTACGGATAGGATGTCTATTCCTATGGGAGAATCTAGATCGAGGGGTCATAGCTTAATAATAAATTGCCTATTTAAGACAGTAACTAGAAAAACAAATTTCTCTGAGGGTTGAGTGCCTTTGGAATCCGGTTTCTCAAAAGGCAAAAAATGCAGAATCTTTAAATTTTTTTTAATCATAAGTAGGTAAATTCTTGATTACCAAGGGTATGAAAGATGATTGTGGGTACACAGAAAGAGAGAGCTGAGGTTAAAGTCAGACCAGACATGACCATATTGAATGGTGAAGCAAAGTCAAAAGGCTGAGTGACCTACTCTTGTAAAGAAATATACAAACAAGGAACATGTTTTATCAACTTTAGCAAGTTGCTAGCCCAGAGTCATAACTACCCCCTCTTGCACCATAACCTGGAAGCAATTAATCAGATCTAAGCTCTGCAGTCCTGCCACATCCAACCACAAACAATGTTAAACAACGCAATGGAGGTAGCAGCTCCACAAATATGCCCATTCTCAAAGATGGGGAGCCCAGCATATCAATGCAAAATACAAAACTAAGTAATTACAACAATCTTCAGCCAGAAGTGCCAAGTGGATTTTTTTTTAAATATTTACTCGTGGGATGTGGGCATCGCTGGCTGGCCTGCAATTATTGTCCATCCCTTGTTGCCCTTGAAGGCAGTGGTGAGCTGCCTTTGTGAACCACTGCAGTCCACGTGCTGCAGGTTAACACATAATCCCCCAAGAGAGGGAACTGCAGAATTTTAACACAGCGACAATGAAGGAACAGCGATATATTTTCAAGTCAAGATGGTGAGTGGCTTGGTGGAGAATTTGCAGTGGTGGTGTTCCCTTTATCTGCTGCTCTTATGCTTCCAGAAGAAGTGGTTTTGCGTTTAGAAGATGCTATTTAAGGATCTTTGTTGTATTCCTGCAGTGCATCTTGTAGATAATACCACTGCTGCTTCTGAGCATTGGAGGGAGTGGATGTGTTGCCAAATCAAGTGGGCTGCTTGGTCATGGATGGTGTCAAGCTAGAGTGTAGTTGGAACTGCAGCCATCCAGACAAGGAGTATTCCATCATCATGTTCCTGACTTGTGCCCTGTAGATGGTGGACAGGCTTTGGGGAGATAGGAAGTGAGTTACATGCCACAGTGTCCCTAGCCTGTGACTTGCTCTTGTAACCACTGTGTTTATGGGGTGAGGCCAATTTGAGTTTCTGGTCTTGGTAACTGCAAGGATGTTGATAGTAGGTGATTCAGTGATAGTAACACCATTGAATGTCAAAGAGCAGTGGCTAGATGGACTCTTATTGAAGATAGTCATTACCCGACATTTGTGTAGAATGAATGTTCCTTGCCACTAGTCAGCCCAAGTCTGGAAATTGTCCAAGCCTTTTTGCATTTGAACATGTACGGCTTCAGTATCTGAGGAGTTGTGATTGGTGCTGAACATTGTGCAATCATTGGCAAATATCCCCACTTCTGACTTTATGACGGAGAGAAGTTCTTTGCTTAACCCAAATTGGGTGTCATCGAGTTGTTACTAAGCAGGTTATGCTTGATAGTACTTTTGATGACACCTTCCAAGACTGTACTGATAACAGTATACTGATGGGACAGAAATGGAACTGACTGGCCAGATTGGATTTGTCCTGCTTGTTGTCTACAGGGCATACCTGGGCAATTTTCCAAGTTATCGGGTAGATGTCAGTGTTGCAGCTATAATGGAAGAGCTTGGCCTCCACCAGAGGGCCCCACATCACATGTACCAGTTCTGGATGTAAGGTTGCTCACTGAGCTGTAAGCTTCGTTTTCAGACATTTCGTCACCATACTAGGTAACATCAGTGAGCCTGATGTCCCCACAGTTTCCACAATCCCACAGTTCTCAAAACTCGCTGACATATATTGCCTTCAGCCAATTTGATTCATTGGAGGCTGGAGGCACTGAATACTGTAGAAGGTAATAGGCTCTGTCAACTTTCTAAACAGTACTGAAGACAAGTGCTCCAGAAAATGCTTCATACCTAACCAGCTGTTCCAGTACGTCCAGTTTAAGTTCCATCAGAGCCGCTTAGCTTCTGACCTCAATAAAGCCTTGATGCAAAAACATGGACAAAAGAGACACAAGTTCCACAGGAGAGGTTAGAGAGATTGCCTTGCTATCAAGGCCACATTTGACCAAGTGTGCATCAAGGTATCCTCGTGAAAGTGAATGGGAATCAGGGAGAATCTCTTCACTGGACAAATTCATACCTGACACAAGAGGGAAGTGGTTGTTAAGGTCAGTCATCTCAGCTACAGAAAATCTCCGCAAGTGTTTCTCAGGGTAGTGTCCAAGGCCCAAACATCTTCACCTACTATTTCAGTGACATTCCTTCAATCAAGGTCAGAAGTGGAGGTGCTCACCAATGATTGAATATTGTTCAATGAAATTCACAACTCCTGAGCTACTAAAGCAGTGGATGTCCAACGCAGCAAGATCTGGGCAATGCCAGTTTGATTTGGGAAGTGACAAGTCATAGAACACAGAAACAGGTCCTAAAACCAAACCTGTCCATGCCGACCAAGTTGCCTAAACTCAACTAGTTCCATTTGCCTGCGTTTGGCCCATGTCCCTCTCAACCTTTCCTAGCCATGTACCTGTCCAAATGTCTTTTAAAATGTTGTAATTGTACCCAACTCTATCACTTCCTCTGGCAACTCATTCCATATATGCCCCACACTTTGTATGAAGTTGCCCCTCGGGTCCCTTTTAAATTTTTCTTCTCTTCCCTTAAAAACCTATGCCTTCTAGTTTTGGACTCACCAATCCTGGGGAAAAGATCCTTGGGTATTCACTTTATCAATGCCACTCATGATTTTATAATCCTCTATAAAGCTCAACCCTCAATCTCCTCAGTCCAGAGGAAAATAGTCTCAGTCTATCCAGTCTCTTATAACCTAAACCTTCCTGTCTTGGTAACATCCTGATCGATCTTTTCACATTATTTTCAGTTTAATAGCATCCTTCTTATAGCAGGATAACCAGAATTGTACATTGTACTCCAAATGTGGCATTACCAATGTACAGCTGGAAGGTGACATCCCAATCCCTCTAGTCAATGCTCTGACTAATGAAGGAAAGCATATCAAACACTTTCTTTACCCCCTGTCCACAAGTGACAACTTTCATGGAACTATGTACCTGCACCTCTAAGTCTCTATTCAATAACACTCCCCAGGGGCCTACCACTAATTGTGTAAGTATTCAAGTAATATTTATGCCAAGCAAATGCCAGGCAACATCCATCTCCAATAAGAAACAATTTAACCACCACTCCCGGTCATTTAATTACTGTCACCAAATCAGCCACTATCATGATCGTAGGGTTGTCAGAAACCAAACTGGACTTGCACATAAATACAGTGGCTACAAGACAAGGTCAGAAGCTAAGAATCTACCATGAATAACTGACCTCCTGATTCCAACAAAGCCTGTCCAGCATCTACGAGATACAAGTCAGGAACATGATGGAATACACCCCATTTGCTTGGGTGAGTGCAGCTCCAACAATACCCAAGAAGCTGATATCATACAGGACAAAGCAGTCTCCTTGTTTGGTGTCACATCCACAAAAATCCTCTACCACCACTCTGTAGAAGCAGTACGTATAATCTACAAAATGCATTACAGAAATTCACTAAAGCTCTTTAAACAGTATCTTCCAATCCCACAACTATTTCCATCTAGAAGGATAAGATTAGCAGATACATGGGAATGCCATCTTTAAATTCCTATCCAAGCCACTCATCATCCTAAACTGGAAGTGTTTCACCATTCCTCCAATGCATCAAATCAAATTCCTAGAATTCCCTACCTAACAGCATTGTGGATCAACCTAAAGCACATGGACTACAGTGGTTTAAGGAGGCAGCTCACCATTGCCTTTTCAAGGGCAACAAAGGATGGGAAATAAATGCTATCCCAGCCTGCAACACCCATCCCCATGAGTAATTAAAAAATCTCAATAGGGAGTTGATTAATTTTAGGTCATAATTTAAATCCCCATTTGTTGGACAACAGTTGCAGTTTCTTCTTTTTTCATGTTTACGTCTTCTCTACTTTACTTATCCAACTATTGTTTCCTTTTGTCTTGCAGTCATCCCTTTTCTCATTGAACCTCTGCTGCATTCCACCTCTCTCAGATCTTCCCTTTTGGTAACCAGAACCCCCAATTAAAATGTACACAGTTTCTGACTTCTACATTCCTTTTCTCTGAGCTTATTTAAAACCTGCTCCAACTCTTGCGATTTCAAGTTTTGATGGAAGGTCAATCTGAAACATTAGCCATATTTCTCTCCTCACAAATGCTACCAGATGAACTGAGAATTTACAGCATTTTGTGTCCATAAACAGTACAAAAACAAGAAAGGTATGATGAAATGAAAGTAACACTGGTTCAGTCAAAATAAACACACTGCATTCAATTCTGGGCACCCTAACTTAGAAGATCTGAAGGATTAATGGAGGGTGCAGGAGGATTTGAGGATGGTCCCAAGATGAGAAAGGCCAATTAAATGAATAGATTAGCGAAGGTTTGAGGATTATTCTCCTTAAAAGAAAAATTGAGGGGAGATTTACTATTGAATTTTTATGGAGGTGTTCAGAACAGTAGATAGAAACTGTTCCCACTGACAGAATAAGAGCACATAGGCTTAAAATGATTAGCAAAGAACCAAAGGCAACATTAGGAAATACATTTCTTTTAAAACTGAGTAAATGGGTACAGTACAATGAAATACAATGCCAGAAAGAGTGATGGAGACAGATTTAATTATGATGCCCAAAATTTGAAACAGTAAAAAGTGGGATGAACAATGCTATGTGAATTGCTCTTACAGACAGCTGGCATGGGTTCAATGGGCAAAATAGTTTCCTTTTTGCTTACAAATACATTGTAATTCATTTGAACCTGCATTATGTTTACTATTCATCATTGTATTTTAATTAAACCTGTTCTGACTACTTGACTTTCAAATTGCAAGACTCAGAACATTTTTTGTAAATACAGACTTTTTAAAATCTATATTTCTGCAGTCAGTCATTCTAGCTCACGAACAATTTCAGCTAGAATTGAAAACGGTTCTCATACAGATATAAATAACAGGATTGTGAAAGCTAACTATGATTCACTAGCTGATTCACAATGCTACACAGCACAATCCTCCAAAATAAAATTCTAATTGT
This sequence comes from Chiloscyllium plagiosum, assembly GCF_004010195.1. Taxonomy (NCBI): domain Eukaryota; kingdom Metazoa; phylum Chordata; class Chondrichthyes; order Orectolobiformes; family Hemiscylliidae; genus Chiloscyllium; species Chiloscyllium plagiosum. Next base: position 36,821,754 of record NC_057712.1, read on the forward strand.
TTGCTTTAGGATAATATACTCAAGATTCCAACAGCTAATTACTGCTCAGTGGGAGCACTGAAAGCAGTGGTCCAAGTTGAACACTATAGTAACTTAAAAGACAATGGAAATTCATTGCATTTAGTATAACTAGTTGAATCATACAGATCCTCAAGGACAAAGTTTTGATAAGTTATCTGTGGAAGAGTTAGTTATCATAATCGTAAGGGTGCAACAAAGACAACTAAATGTAGCTGGTAAAGAGTGTAACAGAAGTTGTCATATGGAAACAATAAAATATAAGTAATGTTTAACTGCTGTAAAGTGACATATCCTTGTTAAATTACCATAAGACCTACAACATACAGCATAAAACAATATGAACAAAACAAACGCCAGAAATACTGAGGAAGTTAGAAAGCTACTGTCGAGAAACTGTCAAAATACTGCGTGCAATTCTGGTCTCCCTCCTATCGGAAGGATATTGTGAAACATGAAAGGGCTCAGAAAAGATTTACAAGGATGTTGCCAGGGTTGGAGAATTTGAGCTATAGGGAGAGGATGAATAGGCTGTGGCTGTTTCCCCTGGAGGGTCAAAGACGGAGGGGTGACCTCATAGGAGGTTTATAAAATCATGAGGGACATGGATAGGATAAATAGACAAAATCTTTCCCATGGGGTGGGGGAGTCCAGAACTAGAGAAAATAGGTTTAGGGCGAGAGAAGAAAGATATAAAAGGGGCAACTTTTTCAGGCAGAGAGTGGTGCATGTATGGAATGAGCTACCAAAGGAACTGGTAAAGGCTGGTACAACTACAGTACTTAAAAGGCATCTGGATGGGTATATGCATACAAAGGGTTTAAAGGAAAACGGGCCAAGTGCTGGCAAATGGGACTAGATTAGGTTAGGTCATCTGGTCGGCATGAACAAGTTGGACTGAAGGGTCTGTTTCCATGCTGTGCTTCTCTATGACTTGAAACATTAACTCCGTTTCTCTCATCTAAGATGCTGTTTTAGTCTGATTATTCCTAGCAAAATCTATTTTTCTTCCAAATTTTAAACATCTGTCATACTTCTATTACCATTCATAACTACAGATCAACCGGTACCTTAAATATCACAGGGTTATGAACAGAAGGTAGAGTTCAAATAAAGGATCTGCTCTCAGAACATTATAAACATTCTTTCACAGGTTTACCAGCCTTGTTCTGTGCCTGTACTGAATAAATTGAAAACAGTCTGAAAAGAAAACTGAAGTGGGAATTAAGACAGGCAATTTCACAGAGGTAGCGTGTGCATATCAACAAGAGGCATCTTTCGGCTGATGATAGAAAAACATTCAATTTGAAGTGACCAATGAAAACATCAAGTTTCACAGAATAGTTTACTCTGTAGCAGATTTATCATGGTGATGTAATTCACACTGGTTCTGCACCGTCAACCATTCTTGGCAAATGACCTGCAAGCCAAAGTCCCCAGCTCCCTCACACACCCTACAAGATAAAGAAAACCCATATCCATCTCTCCTCAACAAAACCCAAGAGTGCTTTCTGGCAATGCTAACTGACTTCCACTACAACCAAATTCCAAATGATCCAAAACAAGGCCAGAGGCCGGAGCAACCAGCCCTGAATCTATCATTCCACTCGTGAACTCTATTTCAATCCCAAATCAGCTATACCCTCACAGTTGCACAATGTCTCTTGATTCCACATAAAACCCCAAAGTTTCATTCACTAGGGCATCCCCAGCTAAAACACTGCCCCCTGCCATAGGGTTCAAGTTCAAGCAGGGCTTAGACTTAAGGGACGTCACATTGGTTCGGTGGTTAGCACATTGCCTCATAGCATCAGGGACCCGGGTTCAATTCCTGCCTCAGGCGACTGTTTGTGTAGAGCTTGCACATTCTCCCCGTATCTGTGTGGGTTTCCTCCGGGTGCTCCAATTTCCTCCCACAATCCAAAGATATGCAGGTAGGTGAATTGGCCATGCTAAACTGCCCATAGTGTTCAGGGATGTGTAGGCTAGGTGCGTTAGTCATGGCTAAATGTAGAGAAATGTGGAATGGGTTTGGGTGGGATACTCTTCCGAGGTGTGGACTTGTTGGGCCGAAGGGCCTGTTTCCACACTGTAGGGATTCTACAATGATGGCTCAGATCTCAGCCCAATGCTTCAGTTATCTCTTCATTTGTTTGTTTTGTATCAGCTCATGGTCAGCTTGTCTCCACATAATCCCTGTAACACACTGGAATCCAATACTTGTTGAAAGCCATGAAGTTATATATTCTGGACTTTAATAAAGTAATAGAATTCAATAAAGGTACAAATATGAAATGAATGAATGTGATGTATGGTAAAAGACAATAGATTTAGATTTCTTACAGTGTGGAAACAGGCCCATCGGCACAAGTCCACACTGCCCCGCCGAAGCGCAACCCACCCATACCCCTAAATTTACCCCTAACCCAACTCTACGGGCAATTTAGCATGGTCAATTCACCTGACCTGCACATCTTTGGACTGTGGGAGGAAACCGGAGCACCCGGAGGAAACCCACGCAGACACGGGGAGAACGTGCAAACTCCACACAGTCGCCTGAGACAGGAATTGAACCCAGGTCTCTGGCGCTGTGAAGCAGCAGTGCTAACCACTGTGCCACCGTGCCGCCCAAATAGGTAGGATAGGAATCCTTTACTTTGCTGCGCTTTGTTCTGGAGTCTAGTTTTATAAGAATCTAAGAAAAGGATTCCATTCCACAAATATTAACAGAATTATTTACTTCTGAATTAATTAGTTCAGTGTCGATTTAGCTCAGGAGCATTTTCAACTATAACAAGACATTCCTATTGTTATATTCCATTCCGCTAGTAAGAAACAACAGCATCCATTTGCCTTTCTCATCACTTACTTTTTTTCTGCAGACCTACTTTGTAATTAATGTACCAGGATATTCACAGTCACCTCAATTCTGCATTTGCTCCCCAATTAAATATTGTGTTTCTATTCTTCCTGCCAAAATGAACAAGTTGACTGTCTCCTGCATAATTCTGGATCAGTGGTGCTGGAAGAGCACAGCAATTCAGGCAGCATCCGAGGACAGGCAAAATCAGACAGGCAAATCGGATGCTGCCTGAATTGCTGTGCTCTTCCAGCACCACTGATCCAGAATCTGGTTTCCAGCATCTGCAGTCATTGTTTTACCTTTTGTCTCCTGCATTATACCCTGTCTGCCAAATTTATCCACTTAACAAGAAGTGGACATATCCATTTGCAGGCAGTATGTCTTTCAGAATTCTTCTTACCATGACTACATGGTTCCCTCATTCAAGCCAGTCATGAAATTAAATAAATGGGGCCCCAGTACTAATCTCTGTGTAACCCTTTCATTACATCCTGCCAATCCCTGCTACATAGTTTTTTTTCTTCTGCTGGAGTAGAACGTCAGACAATCTGTTTTCTGAACTTCCCTTTGTGGTGTGTTATGGTGTGTTTATGGGATGTTATTATATTGAGAAAGTTACTATTTAGTAGTAAAATAATCTATTATGCCATTAAGTTTTCCAATAGATTAAGTATTCCAATTTCTTTTGATGTATTTTAACTATAGTGTATGTATAAAGTGTGTTTTGCTTCAAATCTGGTAGTTTGACCAATCGAATTGCACCCAGAATGCAATGCCAGGCATTTACCTTTAAAACAGACATCTCCTGAATACAAGGGGGCTCGGTCTGGTCCATTACAAGATTCAGATAAACTTCAACACCCAGAGGGGAAAGCTTATGAAATTGTCTGCCGCAAAGAAGCTTTTGATGCCAAAACATTGACGGTTTTCAAGAATGAGTTAGATATAGCTCTTAAGGCTAAAGGGTCAAAGGACATGGGGATAAAGCAGGTACAGGGTACTGAGTTCAATGATCAGCCATGATCATGTTAAACGACAGAGCAGGCTCAAAACACTGAATGGCCCACTCTTTCCTGTTCCTACTTTTCATGTTACTAAATGGACAAGGGGGCAGGTTAGCTATGCAGAGTCATGTCAACTGCATGCGTTCACTTTATGCGCTGACTGAGGTTGGCACAAAGGAATCTTTCTTATCCTCCTGAAGCATAGTGACCCTTAAGTTTAACCACCACCACCAGTCTCTCTAATGAGAAAGCAGCCCTGTGGTCTGATATTGTCGTCCCGTTTTTTTAATCAGTCAAAGCAAACACTCAGAGACACTTCATCTTTACTCCAAGCCCTAGACAGAGCAATTGCCCATGTCTACAAAGAGAGGAGTTCTGTCTTCTCTCGAACAGATTCTTAAAGAATTATATAGTCACTTACAGGAAGCAGCATCCAGATAAGGCAGCATGTATATTGACTGGGTGACCATTACAATCAGCAAGCATCAACAGCAAACATTAAGCCACCTGGCATTACACAATAGACATTCTTCACCTCATTAAACCATTACCCTTGCCTCCAGCACCTCACTGTTTACTTCAAGTTCTTATCTGGTCAAAGTCATGCTAGCTGAGCCTTTGTCAAGCAACCCTAAACTTAACTCTTTCCCCACCTGCTCATATCTTATAAACTTTCTAATTTCCTCCTTTTATCATTTCATGATAACCACCTAGAAGGCAACACCAGCTTTCATAAGACTCTGACAGCCAGTATTTAAGTTATTGACACACTGCATACAATGATTATAACAGCAAAAATTACTGGTCCACACAGTAGATAGGATCTGCACAATCCTCCAAAATGGAAAAGAAAGTTTACCAGTAAAGTTCTTAAATCCACAGTCCTTAGTGACCACTGCACCCCTCCACGTTGAGTAGAAACGAGCCAGTTATCCAAAAACTCTTTCAGTAAAGTCCAACCTGAAAATAAAATCCAGTTTGTCCTTCTGCATCACTCCACAGAGAAATCCGAATTATTGGAGAAGGGCAGCTAAATACTTAACAAAACGGACAAGACTTCCATCCTTGCAGAGCTGCTTTAGGTGGAGGATATCAGCGCATCGGAGTGTGAAGTGCGGCTGTTGCAGTCTAGGCAAACGCTGTACTCTATGCTGATTCTACTCCCACTCTGCTCTCAAATGTAACAAAGCCAACTGTCTGTTTTGATGTTAGTTTGATCAGTGAACTTTCATTCCCCTAAATGATCAAACGAGAAGGTAAAGTTCACATGGTTGCATATCCATAGGAAGACCATTGTCAAAAGGCGTACCGACCCCCTCACCATTGTTAGCTTCTTCAGTTTTTGTGCTCATGACTGGGGGCTGATTGAATCCGTTAAATCAGGTTATGGAGGGACGGTAGTGGTCCGAAGGTGTGGTTTACATATGAAACTCCAGAGACGATGTTAGCTGTTAATAGTATCTTTGCATTTTCTCTCTCATTTCTTCCTTGCCAAGGTGAACATCAGCATGAAGATAGTCATACATTTAACTACACTAAATTGTGTCTGCCTATTTCAACATTCTTTGAATCCTTGAAGTCTGTTACTCTGTTCACTATTTATGACATTATCAAGTTTTATAAATCCATAAACTTCTAAATTGTACGCTTAAACAATTCAATTATAAACAACAATCAATAGCCCTAAAATCAAACCATTGGAGGATCTCATTCAGGTTATTAAAAAATTATTTTCCTTAGACAAATTAATACTTGGCTAATGTGAAAGCTGTCAGGAAAAGTATTTCCAAAATCTGGAACAGCAAGAAACAACAAAATGCTTCGTGTGCTTTGGCCATTGAAGACGCAGTTTCAGTTCAGATTTAAATCTCCAATATTCGTCGGAAACAAATGCATAACATATTGAAATGTTCTCCAAATGAAACTTTCCAAATAAAACACAGTCAGAATTACAGTGGTTACAGAACAGTAATGATATAACTTTGGTAGAGTTCAACATTCTTTGAATGTGCATTGTGAAGGGGGCCAATGAAGTCCTAACAATAATTGACAGAACTTAAACAGCTCTGCCTCAAGTTCTAATATTTTCTAAAATCTTAAACATCAAAATTAAAATGCACTCTTCTTTTTGTGAACACTCTGCATTAAAAAAAAGCAAAGATATTATAATACAATACTCTCATCTGGCTAAAGTACGACCACTGAAAACTGTTTTTTGAAACACACATTGTAGCATTTCAACCAAATCAGGGGCTCAATCAATTTAATTTAAGGTTACATGTTGGATAATTTTAAAAAGGACGTAGTGTTGTAAAAAATTAATGTGAAAACAAAATCTGCCCTATTACATAACCCACAAAATACACTGAATTGAGATCCTGATTCAAATAAGGCAAAACGTGGGCCGAAGGGCCTGTTCTGTGCTATATTGTTCTATGTTCTATGTTCTAAAACAGTTACTTTGATATTTTCTGAACCAGTATTTTAAAAAAGCAATATACTTAAACATAAAGCACTTCCAGTATCGTGTAATTTTTGCTGAAACTTCCTTTTTTGACCCAAGTATTAGTACAATGCTAATTTCAGCATTTCTCTTTTCTTTTGCATTCTCTCAATGAAATTACACTTATAAAAAGAAAAAACCCTCGCGGTGGACCACATGACGCCGCAGTCCATGCCACGCCCTCCCCCAGAAAAAAGACTTGCCAAGGCAAGTCCACAGTCCAGAAACTGCAACGCCCACAACAAAAACCCAGACAAAGTTTCCCTGGCAGTCAATGCAATTCACTGACGGGATCCAAGCGGACCAGCTCCACTTTCTCCTGGCAACACCAGGTTGTCCTAAAAGTATTTCGAAGGGTGTCATCCCAGTCCCCCTCAGTCGAAGCAAAACGCTCATGCACAGTATAGTTTTACCTCCTACGTCTTTGTTCCTGGCCTGGAGGGGGAGAGAATGATCACTCGCATGTGCAGGGATAGGAGTTCTCTGTCTTCTCTCGAATAACAGTTTCTTGATGAATTATATAGTCATTTTACCGGAAAGAGCATCCAGGTAAGGAAATATACATATTGATTGGGTGACCGTTACAATTAACGAGTGTCAGTAGCAAAGATTAAGCCATCTGGTGTTGCACATTGAATGTTCTTAACCTTTACTGGCTTCACATGATTAATACTTTTCACCTTATTAAACTGACTTTACATACTGAATGCTTCCAATATCGTTAAATGGCTCTACATAATGAATGCTTTTCCCCTTGTTAACCCATTACCCTTGCCATTGTTAACTGAAAGTTCTTATCTGATCTGGGTCATGCTCAGCTGAACCTCCTGTTTCACAAAACTCAAAACTAACTCTTTTCCTACCTGCTTATATCCGATACACATTCTCAAGGGAAGGTGTGGGGGAGAAAGGCAATAACTTGAAGTACAAAGTTTTGTTTAGATGTCTTTCTTTGAATTCCTGATTTCTAACTTATGATGCTCTGGAGCCTCAAATTTCACCACTAAACTGCATTCACCACTAGAGGACTGAAACTCCCTCTTACCTAGGGGAATCAAACCAGTTTCTCACTTTACTTCTCATGGGGACCCAAACCCCTTTTCTTATTTTGTGTCTCTGGAAACTCAAACCCAAATTCAGCCCAGGGGACTCAAACCCATTTGTCAGCATGTTTACGAAACTGTCTCTCAACTGAACTAATTACTATTCAAGGAGTCTGTAGAATAGAAAGTGATTGAATGAGGGGATGCTTTCCGACATACAGGAATATCAAGAGGGACCAAGGTTTAAAATTTTACCTTGTGGGCCTGTCCATCACAAGATACCAGTGTTCTGGGCAATCACTGACACTGTCCAATCGTAACTATTTGCTTGGACTCCTACCGTTTCTGCCAATATTGTCACCCCGTTTCCATATCAGTTAAAGCAAACATTCAAAGACACAGAATGGCTCTACCTTCGTCAGCTTTATTCGGAGCCCTGGAGAGAGAGAGTGCGATTGCCCACGTACACAAAGACATGAGTTTTCGGTCTTCTCTCGAACAGCAGATTCTTAAGAAATTATATAGTCACTTACAGGGAGCAGCATCCAATTTAGGCAACATCTATATTGATTGGGTGACCATTGCAATCAGCAAGCATCAACAGTAAAGATTAAGCCATCTGGCATTACACAATAGATGTTCTTCACCGTGTTAATTGGCATTACACAATAGATGGTCTTCACCTTGTTAAACCACTACCCTTGCCTCCAGTACTTCATTGTTTACTGCAAGTTCTTATCTGGTCGAAGTCATGCCAGCTGAGCCTTTGTTAAGCAACACTAAACTTAACTCTTTCCCTACCTGCTTATATCTTATACACTCTCTCAGTAAGACTATGGCAACTTTATCATGTATGGACACAGACTTTTTCTAGAGTTACAGAGTTGTAAATTATACTATGTAAACACCAGGGAAAATACCATTTCTGATCTTAAAGTGGAAATGAAGTAATTTATGAAGGAGCCAAAAGATGGTTGGATGTAGGACACTACCCTAAGAACACCAATAGTGGTGTCTTGGGACTGAGATGACTTGACTTTCCAGCATCCATAACTGCGAGGTTTGCTAATGATGGGAGAGCTATCCTCATGATTCCTATCTTGTTTGGACTTCTTGATGCCAACAGTCAAACGCTGCCTTGACAACAAAGGCAGTGACACTCATGTTTAGCTATTTGTCCATGTATGGACCAAAGCCGTAACAAGATCAGGAACTAAATGGCCCTGTCAAAGCCCAAATTGTGCATCAGAGGCATGCTTTCTTCGCACCATCCAGTTAACTTAAAAGGTAGCTCTCTATTCTCATAATCTAACTCCATGATAACATGGAATGCAGTTTAGTAGTCTCAAATACACAAACAGATTGTTTTGTTAACAACGCAATCCAATTAATAATTTATAGTTTAATGATGTTACTGCCCTCTCTTTAGGTTCCCTGGTTCCGTTAAGAGGTACAAAAATGGCTTAATTATGACTGAATTTTCTTTTAAACTATCAAATCCGACCTTGTAAGATAAGCACTGTTTAATTAAACTTAGGCTTATTTGGTTTGTCTTTATATCAGTGCTGCAAGTCTGCAACAATACCAAGGCATGAACATCATTCAGGCTTGGGCAGGTTAGTATTAGATGGGATCTGTTCCTCAAGTGCCAGCAATAGCTATTTCCAACATAAGAAAATCCAACCATCACCCCTTTCCATTCAATGGCATTACTATCATTGAAATCCCTGTATCATTATTCGGGAGTTATCTTAGGTCAATCCTGTAACTTCTGTGATTACTACTCATTCTTGGAACGAAGGGCTCAGATTATAAAAACAGATTTGGGCTAATATCAAGACAGTTTAAGAGAATGCACGGTTCTATTATTGAAAAATGTAAGATCCGGGGAAGGAGAAGAGAGTGAAGGAGATTCACAGAAATGCTTTTCTTAGGTTCTTTAGTCTGTGGAATTCTTTTCCTTAAGAAGTACTAGAGGCTGAGTCACACAGATTCTTAATAGACAAGAAAGTAGAAATGAGGGCCACAATCAAATCAGTCATGATCGTATTGAACAGTAGAGCAAACTCAATCGGACTTTCTTAAATAACATATTACTATAATGGGCAGGTCAGACTGACTCACTCCATGTCTCCCACTGTCTGTCCACCAACCACAAACTACGTGTCAGCAGCATGATGGAATACATCTATAGCCTGGATGAATGTAGCTCAAATTCAAGATGATCATCATTCAGGACAAAGCATCCCACTTGATCAGCACTCCAATTACCACTTTAAATATCCATTCCTTTCAGTACTAGAGCACAGTGGCAGCAATGTGGATGACACACAAGATGAATGTTTGCAACTTGCCATGCAGCCTTTGAAAGCACCTTCCAAGCTTGCATTTACAAATGATGGTAGAGTTAGTGCTAGATCAGTTGTTATTTTTAAACCCGAGATAAATAACACCTTTACTTAACAAAAATTTAAGTTACATGGGCCAAAAGGGAGATACATCTGTAAGTAACTATCTCTCAAAATACCCTTCATAAAAATTTCCTGTAGTATTAGTTACATTTTACACAGCTCTGAATTAAATTCATTGTTTAGTCTACAAATACGAACCATGAATAGGCCACTTGGCACTTTGAGCCTGCTTTACCATTAACATCATGGCTGATTTGATTTTAGTCATCCCTATGTTTTTGCATATCCCAGTGACTTTTCATCCCCTTAATAATTAATGATCCATCGCTGCCTTAGAAACATTTGAAGATTCTGTATCCGCTGCCTTTTGAGAGAGGGAATTCCAAAGATACATATGCATCAAAAGAAACCAATTTTCCTAATTTCTGTCTTAAATGGGTGATCCCTTATTTTTAAACTAGATAGTCTCACAAGAGGAAACATTCTTTCCACATCTATCCAGGCAAGTCTCCTCAGGATCTTAAGTCATCAGAGGACACAGAACAAGCTTTTCCTCATAAGGCAATTTGGTCATTCCAAATGTTGGCCGCCTAAACCTTCTCCGAATTTCTTCCAACTCCGTAAGTACACTGACCTATACTATACAAAGTACTCTAGATGTAGTCTCATCAATACCCTGTATAACTAAAGCATAACCCTCCTCTTACATTCAATTCTCCTTGTGCTGTAATTAAATATTTCTGAAAGATGCAACATTCCAGTAGGAAGATCGATGCTGTACGTAAACTCCCTTTTCTTGCATTTTCACAGCGTATGCATAGCTGAGTGGTGCGAAAAATGAAAATTAAGTCGTTCAAGCTGAGGTGGCGAAATTAACACTGGGTGACAATCTAGAGAATGAAATGTTTACAGGATGGAAACACCAACAGGTTATTGTAAAGTTTTATCACATGACCAGTTTATACCAATAGCTTTTATTATTGTTTACTACGATACTTGCAGATCTTTGCAGGCTTAGTTTTGTCACTGAACACATTTATTGACCCAAAGATCCACATCTGAATGCATTGATGCATAACAATAATAGGGGCAAGGGTTCAGATTTAGAAAGTTATGGTGAGTCAAAGAGTGGGGAAAAAGGCAAAGAAAGGAATTAATGTGGGAAATGATAAACAGATAAATGACAGGAAGGGACGGGAATACAGATCGAAGAGCAAATTAAATAAGACTAGAAAATAAAAAGAATAAAACATATGGCACTGTATTTGAATGAATGTGGCATTTGAAACAAAGCAGATGAACAAGTAATGCAAAGCGAAATAAATAACTACAATCTAGTGGCCTTTAGAGATGTGATCTAGATTGGGACCTGAATATTAAAGATTATTTGACATTTAGGAAAGGGTGGAGGAGTGGCTGTAATAATTAAAGATGACATTAGCACAATAGTGAGGGATGACCTAAATTCAGGAAACTAGGATATAAAGCAGTATAGGTAGAGATGAGGAATAATAAAAGGTGAGGTAACTTGTGGTGCATGAAGGCAATCAAATTGGATAACGTTAATAGCTAAATTTGCTGATAACACAAAAGATAAGTATGAAAGTGAGTAGAGAGGAGGTTTGGCACCTAAGAAGGGATATAGAAGTGAATGGACAAAGATCTGAAAAATAGAATGAAATGTGAGAACATGCGAAATTATCCAAGTTCTTTCCTGCTTTGCAATTCTTGCTGAAAAATAATTTTTATTAATTTGCCTTTAATTTGTTCATAGCCACTCAGATTTCCAAACCTCAAGGACCTCTGATCCTGGTGACATTCTTGGCCTGCACTATATCTTTTGACTAGATGGAGCTACATTCTTTATCTTGCCTTCTATCTCTTCCTGAACTGATGCTATGATGTGGAGGTGCCAGTACTGGACAAAGTTAAAAATCACAACACCAAGTTATGGTCCAACAGGTTTATTTGGAAGCAATAGCTTTTGCAACATTGCTGCTTCATCAGGTAGCTGTTTGAGCAACGCCTCCAACTATTAAAAGGATTCCTCTCAATGGATTGTGATTCCTTTCTAAGGTCACCGTCTTTGCCTGCACTTTCTTGCCTTCTGTCTTTGTAATTCATGTTCCCAATTCATAGGCCTCACTTCCTGCTCTTCATTCTGAACAACCAACCAGATATACTTTCCAATGACTCCCCTACTTTACTTCAATCTCCATTGATTAGCCTCTTCTGTTGAATATTTTGTCTTTAATGTCCATTGTTGGTAATAGTCCTTTGGGACCAATGGCATTTTGATCATTAGAACTTCTGCCCTCATTCAACAAACTGAAAACTGCAGTCGGTCAGAGGTTTCTGGTTCTTCACTACCTTCTATAGCACTTTCAGAATCTGAAATTCAAAAACCACATCCAGCAACTTTGAAGGGTATACCCAAACACTCTCACTCCTATGTTATACAGTTATTATATTTCTGTCTTTACAATAACCTACTTCAGACCTATTCACACTATGCTCCTCTCCTTTATATTAACCCATGTCCTCCTGATTGAAACTGACTTCATATTAAGTCTTGCCAAATTCTTCAAGATTTTGAGGTTGTTTTTGCCTGCATGCAAGGCATTCAAATGCTCCAGCAGTATAGACCTAATTGTAGTCCCTTTCCACTGTGAGGCTAATCATTTATTACTGACAGAACGTGGGCGGCACGGTGGCACAGTGGTTAGCACTGCTGCCTCACAGCGCCAGAGACCCGGGTTCAACTCCCGCCTCAGGCGACTGACTGTGTGGAGTTTGCACGTTCTCCCCGTGTCTGCGTGGATTTCCTCCGGGTGCTCCGGTTTCCTCCCACAGTCCAAAGATGTGCAGGTCAGGTGAATTGGCTATGCTAAGTTGCCCGTAGCGTTAGGTAAAGGGTAAATGTAGGGGTATGGGTGGGTTGCGCTTCGGCGGGTCGGTGTGGACTTGTTGGGCCGAAGGGCCTGTTTCCACACTGTAATGTAATCTAATCTAATGTAATCTAATCTAAAGAACTTTAAGATACCTACCAAAACAACTAATATGGACTATATCCTATGATCTGCAGCAAATTCTTAGCATAGTCAGCCCATGCTAGCTCAGCAGACAGTTCACAGTTTGCCTGATTTGCCAAAACATTATGGACCATTTGACTATTACTGCATGGCTCCTTTCACATTACTGAGAGGGCTTTATTCTGCCATATTCGTAAGAATTATGCTCAATGTTTGCAAACACCTATCCAAGTTCAGGATTAGCAAATTCCCCTCCATTATCGATGAAGGAGTTTTACTGATGATCCAAGTCTACTCCCTATCCCCTTTCCATTACCTCATCCATAAATATTTTATCTTTACTTAATATTATTGTCAACTCACTAAATCTAGCTGCCAAGTGCTTTTCCTTTTCTTTATTCTATACCGTAAAACATACAGCCACTAATTTGTTGAAATCCCTCATTAATGGCAGACTTATTTTGATCTGTCCCTCAACTTTTCACATAAATCTCACATTCTATCACTTCTCTGCTCTATAAACTTGTTGAATGCTTCACCCCCTTATTCCTGCATTGTTTCCTAAAATGTTTAACCTTTGAGGAAAAGATGAGCAAATTCTGTAGGTTTAATAAAATTTTTGTCTTCTAAGTTGGTTTCTTAAAGTCAATACTTTAAAATTTAATGGAGATGTTATGTTCCATGAAAGCAATAGTTGCAACATAATACAGTATACCAAGCAATACTGCAATACCTGCAGGATATGCAAGTGTCCTGTGTAAATTAAAGCTTCACAGATTTCCCAGATACAATAGCTTTGTCATTTTCAATATCCAGTCTCAGCGATATTTTGTTTGTTGACTGATTATTTAATAACATTTACACTAAATCTGTGTAAATCAATTGATTCCATCTATTTTACAAGGAATGGCTTGTTTTTATTAAAAAGAATGTGTGTTATCATCCCCAATCTGAAATTGGTGGAACTCTCAAATTCTTTAATTTTGTTCTAATCCTTATTACTCAGAGACTAGGAAGCATCCACCAGTCAATACTACACAACAGAAAGATTCTGACCGGAACACAGTCAGCACCGGCCAGAAATTCTTGTGACTTTTACAACACCCTCTCTTTGATCCATATCTCCATCTTCTTCATCCAAATCTTCTATTCCATGTGTAATCTCTACTAAACCATTTGGGATAATTCATGCTTAACAGTGTCTTCAATCACATCTGAATCTTTGAATGACCACATCCCAGGAACTTCTGGGATTTATTATTTTATTGCAAGTGCCAAATTCTCTATGCTTCTCAAAATGGTCAATTGCATTAGTTCTCATTTGTCTTAGTAAAAATTCTTGTGTAATATCACTTACAACCTGTATCTAGAGGTCTTGTCAGCCTATTAGCATTGAGAAATCTATTTACTGTTGTCTGGCTAATTTCCCTAACTGCACCGTAAAGGCCACAAAAAGAATGATGCCAAGGAGCTGTCTACAGTTTTCCAATATTTGTTCAATGTGCATCTTTCAGTAAATTTAATTCCCTTTTAAACTAGAAAACAGTCTAAACTTGATATTTTAGCCCTGTTTAATAAAAGACCAGAGTGTGGAAAATTTCCAAATTAAATTTCTCCATTCTATGCAATCTACTAAATTCCATTATGCACTCATCGATAGAAGCACCTTCATTCATTGAATTTGCAAAAATATGATCCCACCTCATCAGCAATTAAATGATTTCTGATAACCGATTATTAATTTTCATGGTTAAAAGTTAAAACCTTCATCCACATCTAATCATCAGGCTCCAATTCTGAATAAAAAAAACAATTGTTAATATCTTGATTTTGTTTGGTGGCAGAAGTGCCAAGGCCATTCCTTTTTCTTGTTTGCTAAAGATGTAACCAGCATCGATATGGTAACCTTCTAATTTGCTTACCTTTGCGTAAATATTACATGGTTCAGTGATACTATATTCATAATATTTGTGGATATGATCTTGGAAAATGACAAGATTGGGTGTCTAATGGCGGAACAGTTCACTGCTTTGATCATGACTGAATTTGAAATTTATCTTTAAAATGAAAAGATTGTACATCATTGGTCAGATCTGTTTGGAGTTTTGTCCATACTTAAAACACTGTTTAACCTCAAACAAAATGTTCCACTTTTTGCTCCTCTGTCCTGTCATTATTAACTTGCATACAATTGGATAAGTATTTTAATCTATACAAAGCTAGTCAAGCAAAACAAGCCTTGCATGAGATTTAAAATATGTCATAGTTCCTATATTAATTCCAGTGAACAATTTACCAGTAAATGAACAAGCTAATAGTAAAAGGGGAGTTTGGTTAAAATGTAAATTGGAACATTGAGATATTCAAGAGGTTCCTTAAATTTATAATTCAGACAAGTTCTAAAATGTGACACTCTCAGGAAAAGGTGCAAAGCCTACAAAAGAACAAACAAATTGTCTGTTGCTCCAAAAAACTAGCAGAAAGAGAACTGTTAACAGATCAATACATATTGCTTGCCCTTACATCATATGACCAAGGAACAAGGCATACAGTAAAACATTCAGACTCTCACTAAATTAAGTTCATTTGTACCAATGGAATTCACTGTTCAGATTAAGGTATTGCTCAATTCCCTACCAAACCCAAATACTACATATAATTCTATAGGAAGGATGTTGTTAAACTTGAGAGGTCACAGAAAAGATATATAAGGATGTTGCAGGGACCGGTGGGTTTGAGTTAAAGGGAGAAAATGAATAGGCAAGAACTTTCTCCCCTGGAGCATTGGAGGCTAAGGGGTGACCTTATAGAGGTTTATAAAATCATGACAGGCATGGATAAGATGAAAAATAGGTCTTTTTCCTAGGGTGGATGAGTTCTAAACTTGAGGGCAGAGGTTTAAGGTAACGGGGGTAAAAGATTTAAAATGGACCTGAGGGCTAACGCTTTCATGTATAGGGTGGTGAGCAAATGGAATGAGCTGCCCGAGGAATTCGTGGAGGCAGGTACAATTACAACATTTAAAATGCATCCAGATGAGTATATGAATAGGAAGTAATTAGATGATTATTGGTCAAATGCTGGCAAATGGGACTAGGTCAGGATGAGTTGGACTGAAAGGTTTGTTACCATGTTGTATGACCAGATGATTCTAAGACAAGCATACTTAGTAATCTTTGCATCTTTAAGTAATATAATAAGCAGTTGATATTTTAATTTTCTCCTAATGTTTTAGATCCTGTAAGAGTGAACACCAGTTACTTATAACAATACTTTATAGAAGCATATATTTAGAATAAATAAATCATCTGCTCGAACATCCACTTAATTAGGAATGACTCATGCTCATGTGAAGTAAGTTGCAAAATCACTGATGAGAAACATTTCACTCACTTCTAAGGAATTATGCTTATCAGCTGTCTACAAGACTACTAATTTTCCTGTAATTAAATGCTTAAGAAAATCCTGTGTCATGCGTTGCTTTAAACAGATTAGAAATACAATTTGGGTTTTGAATCAAAAGGGATTGCTGTTTTCTAAAGCAAATTGAATGGTTCATAC
Source organism: Chiloscyllium plagiosum (assembly GCF_004010195.1). Taxonomy (NCBI): domain Eukaryota; kingdom Metazoa; phylum Chordata; class Chondrichthyes; order Orectolobiformes; family Hemiscylliidae; genus Chiloscyllium; species Chiloscyllium plagiosum. The sequence goes on from NC_057712.1 coordinate 36,838,189, forward strand.
CATTGTTACATAGGATTAAAATACTTTTACTAGTTTATGAGCTAATATTTTAAAAAGTTACAACATTTAAAAGTGGAGTGGTTTTAAATCAAAATTATCTAATTTTAGTTAGTAGCAATGACCTGAATCAAGTAGTTCTTCCAAAAGCCTCGGAAATCATTTGTTACGTCTTCATTTCATTTGTCACAGCATGGAAACAGGCCCTTCAGCCCAAATTAGTCCATGCTGACCGTGATGCCCATTCAGCTAGTTACAATTGCCCACAATTGGCCCATATCTCTCTCAACCCTTTCCATCCATGTACCTATCCACATCTTTTTTAAGTGTTGCTATGGTACCTACCTCAACCATTTTCTCTGGCAGTCATATACGCACCATACATGATGAAGAAATTGTTCCTCCTTATGCCATCAACATGGTTGCCATTAGGTTAACATTTTGATTCCAGAATTTTATTAAATTCAAATTGCACCATCTGCCTTGATGGAATTTAAAGCCATGTCCCAAGAGGCTTAACCTGGGGTTCTGAATTATTAGTCCAGTGTCCTCACCACTATACCACTACTTCCCCCAGCATGCCCCTACTCCACTAAATTTCCTGTACAGTTCATTCTATACGTGGCAGGTTGTTATCAAGTGGGCGAGCCTGTCATTACAGCTGAGGAACGTTTTATAGACTCTGAGGGATGGTGAGGAACATTAAAAGGGGAAGCAGCTCCCTGAAAGATCAGCACCTGACCTAAGACTGAGGCTTAAGCGTCAAGGGTTATGCCCTGACAGGGAAGAAATGGAGGGTTCTGCAAGGTCCTGTCTCACTTCACTATCTAAGCATGAGACCTTTACCACATCTTAGTTTCAAGATTTATTCAAGGGGACAGATGTTTGGCCTGAAGCAAACAACAGTGAGCTTCATTTTTCATATATGCAATGGTGCTCATAGAAGGGATTCAACATTCCAGACACTGGCCACTGCAGATCAAGAATTCACTAATCAAGTGCAGACCTTGTCAAATACATGTAAAAAGGATAACATATAAAGCATCAACCAAACCGTCAAGACAAATCAGTTTGATGTAAATAGACGCATTTGGCCAAATTAAATTTAATATCAGACTTTAGCAACACAGTAATTATCAGACTACGTGCTTTTAGTTTTTTTCTCCATTTTGTGTGCTATAAACTATATTAAACAATGTGACAGTTAGTGCTGTGCCTAAAATAAGCAGGTTTTGTCCCAGATGTTATCTAAGACATCAGCTCATTGGTTCTCAGCCATGGCACACCATGAAAAATTGGGTTTTTACACATCATAGTCAAATTACAGCACCAGGTCTATACGATAAAAATTGGGCATTATCCTGCTTGAGAAAGAAACAAATGAGAAAACACAAACTGCTCAGAGGTTTCATATTCTTCTTTGTAGGTGACAACAGAACAAGATTGACTGTATGAAATAAAACAAAGAACTGGGATGCTGATAATCAAATAAAAATTTGAAACTCAGCAGATCTGGCAGCATCTATGGAGAGAAAGCAGAGTTAACTTTTTAGGTCTGGTGACTCTTAGGTCTCTTTACAGACACTGTCAGACTTACTCAGCTTCTCCAGCAATTTCTATAGATGAATGACATGGCCTTTACAACTGACTATTAAAAACTTTGAATACTGATAAAGACCCCAATCTAATGATGAATACCTTATTTTAATCCACTGTCATTTCCTCTATTTTTGGAATATCGATTGGTTGTAAACCTTACTTCAATTTGAACCTTGATCGTAACAGAAGCTGATTTCAAACCAAAACTAGAAAATGCTTACTGTATAAATCAAGGGATTTGAAATAAAATCTTTATCAAAACTTTACTCTGCAGAACCTCAACTATTCCATTTCAGCATCTCCACCCTGTTCATTTTAAATGGTAACTTCAATTCTTGATAGAAAATTACATCAACTTAACAGACTGTTCTGTAAATGCAACTAAATTAAAGTGACTGTCAATGATTTGGTATTAAGTTTGAGCTCAAACTTGAACAACAGATGATCCTCAAAAAAAAAAGCAAAAACTGCTCACTCATGCAAGCAAGAAGCCAATGAGAGTCCAAACTAGCTCAAAAATAAGAATTTAATTATGATATGCAGAACATTTAAATAACAAATGTGTTTTTATATCCTGAACACATGGTTAAATGTGTAACATATAAGTTTACAGCTGATACAGTGGAATTGCTATGTAAATAATACATTCTGAATAATTCACTCAATCAATAGCAGAAAATAATAAAGTATCATATGCCATGCAGCGGTAGCTCCAATACACCAAAGTATACTGCATCTACTCCAAACCTTAAAGAAATATTGATTTTTAAAATGGTGCATAAATTGCTTCTTTGAACTATAGACTGAAAGAAACCAAACTAGTCAAGATTGTGTGTTGACCTTCATATTCTTTCTTTTTGTAGATCATTTTTGCACCACAGATCCTTATTCTATCATAAGGGCAGACACCCTTCCAAATGTTCCATAATTATCACTATGATCACAGACAAGAAAACAGGCATACATGGTAATTACCTATTACAGTCAGAAATAGTTAGAAATAGTGAAAAAGCTGTTTCTCCAAGTGTTTACTCAGACTCCCAGGTCAACAACAGTGGAAAATTTCCCCCAGTTCATTTTGAGTCTGACAAGATGACCAACCAGTGTAACACGCAATAGTTCAGGCCATTGCTAACCTGGACATTGCTAATCATTCATTTTCAAATTATGGCCTATTCAATAATATTTCCACAAGTTTCAGAATTTTGTTGACATTTATTATTTTTAGTATTCTCCTCTCTAGCTACCAACATACATTACTTAATAAAACAAAACTACCTTCACTGACTGAAACATAACTACCATGTAGATTCTTATCCTTCTGATTTTATGTTTTGAAATCCTACAATAAAAATTAAGATTTTTTTTTCCATTATCTTTGGTAGCTTGCTTCTCAATCTAAACTTCCTTTCTTTCTCTTCATTTTATTTACATGATGAGACATGAATTAAATATTCTACATTTACACTTCCTCGTTTGGACTCTGTCTCAGTCAGGATTCTTCAATATGATGTGTTAAGGAGAAAAGTTGTTTCCCCTGTTCACATTACAGATTCCTTATAGAAGACAGATGTTTCAGACACACCGCGACCAACTAGTGTAACACGCAATAGCTCAAGCCATTGCTAACCATGCTAATCACACCATGAATACTTTGCTACTCATAAGAAAAGCCTATGAAAAGTATTTGGAGAACTGTAGGCTTAACAGATGGTGAGCACCATTCGCCCATCACTAACTGCAAAATCTGGGCTGATATGCAATAGTCCAATTCTTAACTATCAGTTGAACTAAACTGAATTGGTAGAATGGCTTGGTATGGACGGAGAGTACCATGTAACCAACAAACTTTTCCACACAGGATGGAGCACAATTCTTTCCAGAAATAATGAATTTTGTTCACTTCCTTCAATTATATTTTCTTTAAATTCTTTTGCAATATGAAAATTGCTATTTAGGTCTTAATTGTTAGGCATTTATTGTCCACACCTAATTGTCTTCTAAAGGTAATGGCAAGTTGCCCTTCTAGAACTGCTGCAGCTCATGTGCTGTGGTATATGCACAGTGCTATTATTACAGAGCATTCCAAGATTTTGACCGAGTGACAAGAAAGAAACTACTCTGACAATTAACAGAATATAGATTGTACAGTAATTTGAAACACTGGATTTGCCCTGCCTTTTGTGAATAGGACATCTGGGCAATTCTCCACAGGTCATGTTGTAACTGTACTGGAACAACTTGGCTAGGGGCCTAGTTTAGCTCTGAAGCACAAGTTTTCAGGAACTTCACCAGGGCCCACAGTCTTTGCAGCATTCAATTTCTGAAGCCATTTCTTAATATCATGTGGAGTAGATCAAGTTGACTGAAGATTGGCATATATAATGCTGGGGACCTCAAGAGTAGGCCATTGCTTCGCCTTGCCTATTGCAGATTACTTCTGCTGTTTAGCACACTAGTCCTATATTGTAATATTGGCACATGTGAGATTGACACCCCATTTTGAGGTATGCCTAGTGCTGCTCCTGGCATGACTCCTACACTCTTCATTGAGCCAGCATGGGTCTGCTGACTTGGTGGTAATGGTAAAGTGGGGGAACTTGCAAAGCTACACAGTTTCAGATTCTATCCCATTCAGCTCAGTGAAAGGGCACCCTCAATATGAAGGTGTGGCTTGTCTTCAAAAGGACAGTGTTGTGGTCATTCCTACTTATACCATCATTTCAGAGGCATAAGCTACAGGTAGATTTGGTGAGGAAAATTCAAATAGGCTCTTATCCTCTTTTTGGTTTCCTCAACACCTACTGCAGACTTAGCTTAGCAGCCATATCCTTTAAATTTCAGACAGCTCAGTCAACAATTGTGCTACCAAACCAATGTAGATTATTAGCATTGCTGTCCCCCACCCAAAGTACATGCTGTGCCTTCATCGCCTTGTTTCCGTCAGGCGGGGATACTAGGACCCGTGGGCACAGCCTTAGAATTAGAGGGGTTCAATTTAAAACAGAAATGAGGAGACATTTCTTCAGCCAGAAAATAGTGGGCCTGTGGAATTCATTGCAACGGAGCATTAACTATCTTCAAGGCAGAGATTGATAAATTCTTAATTTCGCAAGGAATTAAGGAATACGGGGAGAGTGCAGGTAAGTGCTGTTGAAATGCCCATCAGCCATGATTGAATGGCGGAGTGTACTCGATGGGCCAAATGACCTTATTTCCACTCCTATGTCTTATGGATACAATTGAGTGGCTTGCTGAGCCACTTCAGAGGATATTTCAGAATCAAATCACATTGCTGTGGGTTTGGAATCCTTGGAGACCTGGCCAGGTGATTCGAGCAGATTTTCCTTCCCTGAAGGACATTGAATCAACTAGGCTTTACAGTTTTCAAGAATGGTTTCATGACCAACATTTAGCATTAAATTCAAGATTTATTAATTGAATTCAAATTTCACCATGCACCATATTGGGATTCATACCCATGTCCCAGAACATGCACCTGGGTCGCTGGTTTACTAGTTACTGATGTAGGCACATTACCACTTTATCACCACCTTCCACAATGACCAGTAGTTGTGAACAATATTGGATGAATGGAAAGTCCAGCCCATTCCTGTTGATTGTTAAGTTATTCTACAGGAAACTTCAACATTAAGGAAATTGTTGCGACATCAGAAGAAGTCACTTAGACAAAAATTATCTGAAACAGTGATCAGTGTCCATTTGGTAGCAAAGAACTTCAGTGCTGCTTTAAACAAAAGAATGTTGAGTTTTTCTACTTTCACTCATCATAACAGTTGCAAAAATGCCAAATTTCAAAAGACGCAACAATTTATACTGCAGGGCGAAAAGAACATCAATTGGTTGGCAAGGCAGAACTTATTGGCTGTTAGCGCAACTTGGATTATTCAGCAAGTGTTATTTAATAAGCAATAGTTTCTAATGTTAAACATTATGTTCCATGTTTGGCTATGTAGAATGCGCCAGGGCTCCATTATACCACACACGTTTCTTTGAATTAAACAATAACTGAACAAATTCACTTTTCCTGCAGAGCACAAATGCCTGGATATAAATACATCTAGTTGCCAGCAAGCATCAGTTAAGTAACATTGTGATCCCGACTGATAAGCTTAAATTGGTTGTGTCATTCATAGCACACTTGGGATTATTGAGCAACAGGTGAACCTAGCCATTTCCCCCTACTATTATGTAGCAGTGGCAGAGGTGATATTTTCCAATATAGATGCTAACATTAAGGCAAAAGGACTTTCAGTCTATTGTGCATATAACTTATGTGTTCCATGAATTTTTGTGCAAGTACAATGCCCAGCGTATTGGTGTCACATCCCAAATAATGGTTTGCATCAAACAAACCCCAAGCAAGCACAATGGGCAGGATACTGTCACAGTTAACCCAGGTATTTTTGCAAAATTTAGAACATACATTTAATGTTAGAGATGATTCCATAACTAGATAACACTTACTGAATAATCTCAAGTGTGCTTTTGTGGCAGTGATATTGTCCGTAACTCCAGACCTAGAGGCCTGGATTCAAATCCTATCTGCTCCAGAGACATGTAATAACATCTCTGACAGACTGATTAGAAAAGTAGGCTAAATTAGAAAAAGAATTACACCAACAACCAAAGCTTAACAGCTGAGATCAGGAGGTGGTTCACTTACACTTGCTAAAAGCTACAAAATGTGCATGCATGCGTGCATGTCCGTGTGTATGTATATTATTCATTCTCTACAAGCAAAAAGAATTTCCCAAACATTGCGCTGTTAAGTACTTCCATATAGGAGTGAATGTATATCTTCATAAGGTTCCCAAAACTAAAAATGTGTAACAATAAAACTGTGTGTTAGTTAAATACTGAAGCTATCTTTTAGCTCATCATTTAGCGATTGCATAATGTGTGCTTTTATTGAGAAAACTTCGGGTGGGAATAATTGCCACTTGTTAGTTATTAAGTTTTACTCTCCAGTATAAGTAATTCCAAAGAAAACAAAAACATTCATTTGACTAATATTGATAAAGCTTTGGGCCACTATTCAACTGAAGGCATGAGGGAAAGATGCAGAAACTCATTAATTACAGGGAATATGCTCCATCAAGCACGGCTGACCTAACATAAGCAAAGTAACCTAACCCTGTCACGAGCTTCCAACAGATTTCTTAATAAGTGAAGGAGAAACAACTTGAGAGAAACAGCTAGTTAAGATAGTGGAAAGAGAGGAAGCAACTTTTTAAAAAAGAATATCAACAGGAAATGATAAAACAAAAACTTAACCACGTTTTCACTTCTTCAAACCAACCCCACTGTAAAATATGAAAATGATTTCTGAGATATTAATACCATTCCAAATTATTGAGCTGCAGATGTCCAAAGAATGGAGACAATATGAAGGACTTCATTTACTGCCATCATTTTTCAATATCTTCAGATTCCTTTCTCAACCTCCATTCAGCCAACAAGAAACATTTATCTATTATCATCCATTCCCAGTAGCATTTGTCTGGCGAAGTTAATTGCAATACTTAGTCTTATAGTCTTAATGCCACTTCATGGGTACCTGTTTCTCCCACACTTCGACTTCAATGCTCCAGTTTCAACTGTTACCCTTGCCTAGCACCAAGTTTCCCCAAGCTTACTGCTGCAACTAAAATGACCATGTCACTGTCCTGTGCTAACTGCATATAAAATCATGGAATTATACAGGAGCTCATCCAGCCCCTTTGTTAATTCTTTACAAGAGTGATCCAATCAGTCCCAATGTTGTGTTCTTTCCCCACAACCTTGGAAATTTTTCTTGAAGAACATATTCAGCTGTGCACTGAAAGTGACTGAATGTACTTCAACTGCCCTTTTAGATTATACGCACCGAGTATTTTTTCCATTGCTCTTTGCCAATTATCATAAATCTCTAGTTATCAATCCTACTGACAGTGGAATCATTCATCCCCCTGTCTAGTTTAAGGAATTGTGCCATTATATCATAGTTCCAATCAGTACATAACCATGCCCTCAATCCCTAGCTGGCAGACCATTCAAAGACATTCTATGGTGCTACTAGGGGCACCCTGCCTTTATCATAATACTCTCTAGTCGTCACTGACCTGCAGAGTTCCCAAACTTCAACATGTCCTCAGATGCACTACAGCAGTCCCAGAACACAGCACGTAATCATTCTTTTAGGTCTCAGGCATTACTATTTTCCATACTCCATCACATACATGTTACACCTTGATATCTGCATTCTCTGTAATAAGTCTATGCTTTGCCAACTACACTATCCCTTGTGCTACCAGGTCCCAGTCCTCCAGCCTAGTTCTTACAGATTGCATCTTGCTCTGCTTTCTGATCAAGGTCCCAAACTCAACTGCCACATTCTGCATGGTCTCCCACTTCCTCTTCCCCCCTCCACATCCCCTGCTCCATCTAAAGCCCAATCTTTTCACTTCCCAGTATATTATTTCTTTCACATGTGTATGCTCCAGGACCACAAAATCATTGCCCTCAACAATCCTGGGAATGAGTCTAGATGTTTGTAACCAAAATTAGATTACTTCAAGGCACCAACACAAGGAAAATGTCAAAACAATAGTACCTAAAAATCTTACAAAAAGTGAGTCAGTCACTACAATTTTTATCTGCAAGAAACACTGTCAGATTATCAGGAAATAATCAATATTTTTAAATCATCAGTACATCATCCTGTGAACAAGCTCAATGTTCTCACCAGGCATAACCAAGTTTGATTGGGCTAAAATATTAATTACTTATACATTTGCAGGGTGTTTCTTCCTAAGCTGAAGTTACTTACAGTATGCAAATGCCACTTGTCAGCCATTACATGATTCATTCCTAGTGACTGCAATCAGTAGCAAAAACTGGGTTCTAGTGTGCAATCTTACAATTTAAATGTTCTTTGTTTTCTTCAAACGTTGCATCACAGGTTTCCCTGATCATTTTAAAGAAGTTTGTTATTAAATTGCTGTATTATATAGGGTGAATATCTACAAAGCTGAAAATGTGTTGCTGGAAAAGCGCAGCAGGTCAGGCAGCATCCAAGGAGCAGGAGAATCGATGTTTCGGGCATGAGCCCTTCTTCAGGAATGAGGAAAGTGTGTCCAGCAGGCTAAGATAAAAGGTAGGGAGGAGGGACTTGGGGGAGGGGCGTTGGAAATGCGATAGGTGGAAGGAGGTCAAGGTGAGGGTGATAGGCCGGAGTGGGGGTGGGGGCAGAGAGGTCAGGAAGAAGATTGCAGGTTAGGAAAGCGGTGCT